>NW_006921633.1:9819449-9826759 GCF_000298275.1 Orycteropus afer afer
CACAAACAGCAGAAGATAAACTGCATGAAGGGGACCTTCAAAAAAATAATTTTTTATCTGCTTCCAAAGTCTTCTCCAAAAGAGTTAAAAGAGAACCTACAGATTGGAAAAAAAAATATTTGGCAACAACATATCTGACAAGGGACTTATTTCTGCAAATTATTGAAAACTCAAACACCTCAACAACAAAAAGACAAATAATTCAATTTAAAAATGGGCAGAAGACATGAATAGACACTTCACCAAAGAGGATATTCAGATGGACAGCAAACATATGAAGATATCTTCACAATCATTATCTATTAGAGAGATGCTAATCAAAATAACATTGAGATATCATCTTGTTCAGCACTAGTAGCAAAGTTCAGCAAAACAGAAAATAACAAGTTCTGGGGAGGATGTGGAGAGATTGGGACTCTCATACACTGCTGGTGGGACTGTAGAATGATACAACCACTGTGGAAATCAGTATGGAAATTTGTTAAAAAGTTGGAATTAGAAATACCATTTGACCCAGCAATTCCATTACTAGTATATTTCCTAAAGAAATGAGAACCAGGACAGGAACAGATATACACATACTCCTGTTCATTGCAGCACTATTTACAATAGCAAAAAGATGGAAACAACCTAGTACCCATCAACTGAAGAATGGATAACAAAACTATGATACATACATCCAACGGAATACTATGCAACCCTAAAGAATAACATAGTATAATTTGTAAAATACCGCATAACATGGATGAACTTGGAGTACACTATGCTGAGTGAAATAAGTCAATCACAGAAGGACAAATATTGTATTAGCCCATTATTATAAAAAGTCAAGGAAAGGTTTATATATGGAAGGAAACTTTCTTTGCTAGTTATCAGAGGTGGGAGAGGAGGGGAGGGAACAATACTAGATAGGTAGAGAAATGTTGATTTGGGTGAAGGGAAGGGCAATGTACCAAATGTAAGTGATTGACACAGTGGCATTGAGGAAGAGGAAGACATAGAGAGATGCATGGGAAGTACAGACAACAAAGATGAACCTTTTTGCACATACAGTACTTGTTGTCAGTGATGGCAAACATTGATCTATGGATAGATAGATGGGTGGAAAGGCTGAATGATCAGGTATGTCTATGCAGGGGAGAGTATGCCCACAACCATGTATACGGTTGGCAGACAATATTTCTACAGGTGTATTTGTATGTTCTGTAAGAATTTCCAAGTGTATAGCAGAGCAGACAGGGATAAGTTTGTAGTCACTTCTTGGCCCAGAGGGAGTGAGTAACTAGACCTGTGGTCTCAAGATCATGGATGCAGGGACATCAAGCTCAATTGGCTTAACATGCTACACCAAAACTTTGATCCACATCCTACTTTGGAGTGTAGTGACTGGAATCTTAAAAGTTTGCAACCAGTCATCTAGATGCAACGATGGGTCTCTCCTCATCCAGATCAGAGAAGAATGAAGAAAACTAAGGACGCATGGAAACAATTAGTCCAAGTGATTGGTACACCATGCAATCCTCAGCCTATATGACTATGAGACTTTTTGTTGTTGTTGTTATGTGCCGTCGAGTCAGCCCCGACCCATAGCGACCCCTCCTTGGGTTTCTGAGGCAGTATCACTATGGAAATAGGATTACCCAACCTTCCTTCCAAGGAGTGGCTGGTGGGTTTGAACCACCAGCCGTCTGGTTAGCAGGCAAGTGTCTTAGCCACTATGCTACCAGAGACTATGAGACTAGAAGAACTAAATGGTGCCCAGCTACAGCTGTCAAGCACTTGGAGGGGAATCTATGTAGGAGATCCTGGGCAGAGTGGGAGAACAATGTGGAACAAAGCTCAAAATCATTAAAAAAGAGTAGGGGCAGGTTTACTGGTCTGATAGAGCCTGATGAAATCACTGAGACTATGGTCCCTAGCTGTCCTTCAGGTCTGAAACTGAACCCACTTCTATGACTTCTGGCCAAACAAAAGACAGGCATATTAGCTGAACATTTACATTAGATAGAAACACTCCTTGGAGAGGTCAATCGTGGGAGAATAGAAGAGCTGTGTGTGCACAGAGAGAGCTCAGGGGGTGGAAGTTCATGGGAGAAAAGTACACAGGGAAGAGATGGTTATGGGGAAGAAGTGGGAAGAGACCTGTTGCAGTGTGGGAAATTGCAGTCAATGTCATGAGACAATGTGTATGTGAACTACTGTGAACTACTATATGGAAAATGAATTTGCTCTGTATTGTTTCACCCAAATCGCAGTAAAAATTTAAAGGGGGGGAAAATGGAGTAGATCAGGCACTGAAGAAAGAAAACACAAATAGAGAAAAGAGAGTTGCCATGTGGAGATCTCCAAGGAATGCCAAGAAGTTTAGAAAAAGATTTTCCCTTAGAGTAGACAGACAGTTTTCTTAAGCTAACTCCCTAAATTCAGACTTCTAACCTCCTAAACTGTGAGAAAATCAATATTTGTTTGTTAAACCCATCCATTTGTGGTATTTCTGTTATAATTTCTGTCTACGAAATTAGGACAGATTATTTCAAATAATATACAATTGTATATACACTCACATATTGTTTTTCTTAGGTGCTGTCAAGTTGGTTCTGACTCATAGTATCCCTACGTACAACAGAACAAAACACTGCCTGGTCCTATGCCATCCTCACAATTGTTGCCATGCTTGAGCACATCATTGCAGCCACTGTGTTGATCCATCTTATTGTGTGTCTTCCCCTTTTCACTGGCCCTCTGCTGTACCAAGCATGATATCCTTCTCCAGAGATTGGTCCCTTCAGTCAACATGATCAAAGTATAAGAGACAAAGTTGTGGCTGTTCTAGTTTCTAAAAATTCCAGCTGTACTTCCACTCAGACAGATTTGTTTGTTCTTCTAGCAGTCCATGGTACATTCAATATTTTTTGCCAACACTACAACTCAAATGCAGTAATTCCTCTACAGTTTTCTTTTTTCTTTGGCCAGTTCTCACATACATATGACTCCAAAGCAAACTCACTACTATCAAGTTGATGCTGACTCATAGCAACCCCTACTGGTTTCCAAGGCTTTAAATCTTTATGGAAGCAGAATGCCCCAGTCTTTCTTCCATGCAACTGTTGGTGGTTTCAAATCACTGAACCTTTTGATCAGCAGCCAAATGCCTTAGCCACTACAACATGTGTATGAGTAATACCCTGGCTTGTATCAGGCACATCTTAGTCTTCAAAGTGACATCTTTGTTCTTTAACACTTTCAGGAGATCTTTTGCAGCAGATTTGCCCAATGCAATGTATAGTTTAATTTCTTGACTCTTTCTTCCATAGGCATTGACTGTGGATCCAAGTTTAATGAAATCTTTGACAACTTCATATTTTTTCCTTTTATCATAATGTTGATTATTGAACCACTTGTGAGGATTTTTGTTTTCTTTATGTTGAAGTGTAAGCCATACTGAAGTCTGTAGTCTCTGACCATCATTAAGAGCTTCAAGTCTTCTTCTCTTCCAGCAAGCAGGGTTGTGCCATTTGCATACCACTGGTTGTTAATGGATCTTCCTCAAATCCTGATTCCATGTTCAACTTTATATAGTCCAGTTCCTCAGGTTATTTGCTCAGCATACAGATTGAATAAGTATGGTGAAAGGATACAATCCTGACACATATCCTTCCTGATTTTAAATCATGCAGTATCCGCTTGTTCTATTTGAACTGCCTCTTGTTCTAAGTGGGAGCTCTGGTAGCATAGTGGCAAAGGCACTTGACTGCTCACCAGAAGGCTGGCGGTTCAAACCCACCAGCCACTCCTTGGAAGGAAGGTTGGGCAATCCTACTTCCGTAGTGATACTGCCTCGGAAACCCAAGGAGGGGTCGCTATGAGTCGGGGCCGACTCGACGGCAAACAACAACAACAACAACTTGTTCTATGTACAGGTTCTCATGAGCGTAATGAAGTGATCTGAAATTCCCATTCTTTACTCAGTTATCTGTAATTTGTTATTATCCATACAGTCAAATGCTTTCGCACAGTCAATAAGACACAGGTAAATATTTT
Source organism: Orycteropus afer afer (assembly GCF_000298275.1). Classification (NCBI taxonomy): domain Eukaryota; kingdom Metazoa; phylum Chordata; class Mammalia; order Tubulidentata; family Orycteropodidae; genus Orycteropus; species Orycteropus afer. The sequence continues at coordinate 9,823,491 of NW_006921633.1, forward strand.
TCTGGTGTTCTTTGCTTTCAGCTGAGATCCATCTGACCTCAGCCATGATATCCCTAGTTCCATGTCTTCTGAATCTGGCTTGAATTTCTGGCAGTTTCCTGTGAATATAGTGCTGCAACCATTTTAGAATTATCTCCAGCAAAATTTTACTTCTGTGTGATATTGTTCAATAAGTTTCGCATTCTGTTGGGTCACTTTTCTTTTGATGGGCCTAAATATGGATCTCTTCCAGTCAGTTGGTCAGGTAGCTGTTTTCCAAATACCCTGGTATAAAGGAGTGAGCACCTCCAGCGTTCATCCATTTGTTGAAACATCTCAATGTGTATTCTATTTATTCCTGGAGCTTTGTTTTTCACCAATTCCTTCAGTGCAGCCTGGACTTCATCTTTCAATACCATCAATTCTTGGTCATATGCTATCTTCTGAAATAGTTGAGCATTGATAAATTCTTTTTAGTATAGTGACTCTATCTATTCCTTCCATTCTCTTTTGATGCTTTTGATATCATTCAATATTTTTGCCATAGAAACCCTCTGTCTTAGACTGGGTTTTCTAAAGAAGAAAAACCAATTATATATATCAAAAAAAAAAGAAAGAAAGAAAGAAAAACCTTACTGTCATCAAGTCGATTCAGACTCATGGCAACCCCCCTTGGCCAAGGCAGTAAATCTTTATGGAAGAATATTGCCCAATCTTCTTTCCACAAAGCAGCTGGTGGGTTTGAACTACTAACTTTCTGGTTAGCAGTCAAATGCCTTAGGCTCTGCATCACTATATATATATATATATATATATATATATATATATATATATATGGAGAGAGAGTTCTACTGTGCATGGGGTTGCTATGAGTCAGAAATGACTAGATGGCACCTAACAACAACATGGAGAGAGAAAAAGGGAAAAAATTTATCTCAAGGAAATGGTTCACATAGATGTGAAGGTTGGCAAGTCCCAAATTTGTGGGTCAAACATCAAGCCAGATGCATCTCCTGACTCATGCAGCTGCAGGGGCTGAAGAATCCAAGATAGGCAATAAAGCATGATGCTGAACTCAGAGGCTGAACAATCCAAGATCAGCTGGGAAAATGATAAATTGTTGGTTAACAAGATGCAAAGGCAACAATCCCAAGACTGGCAGGCAATACAGCACGTTCAAGTCCAAGAACTGGAGATGATGAGTTAGATGCAGGATCCAGACTCAGCAGAAAGTGAGAGACCTTTCCCAAAGCTTTTCCATATATACTGGAAACAGCTCACACCCCAAAGAAAACTCCTTTTCAACTGATTTACAGTCCATAGAAGATCTTATCATAGAGGTTATTACATTATATTGATCTCATCATGGGGGAAAACTGCATCATAGTAAAACGACTTAAAAACATGGGCCAGCCAAAGTGACACTCAGCCTTAATTAACTATTACCAACGATATTGCAATTTGAGGCTAGAATTTTTTCTTTGGTTCTTTCAGCTTGAAAAATATTGAGCATATTCTTTCTTCTCTTTTGTTTTTTTATCTCCAGGTGTTTGTACATTTCATTATAATTCTTAACATTGTCTTCTTCAGTTCATCATTGAAATCTTCTGTCCAGCTCTTTCATTTCAATATTTCCTCCATTTGCTTTAGCTAGTTTCTGTTCAAGACCAAGTTTCAGCATCTCTTCCAACCTTCATTTTTTTCTTCTTCTTTTCCTGTCTTTTTAATGACTTTTGCTTTCTTCATGTGCCCTTGATGTCATCCCATGACTCACTTTGGTCATTAGTGGTCAGTGCCTCAAATCTATACTTCAAATGGTCTCTAAATTCAGATGAGATACACTCATGTTTGTATTTTGCTCCAGTAAACTTGTATTAAGGATCTCTAGTGGTGTAGTGGTTAAGTCATTTGGCTGCTAATCACAAGGTCAGTGCTTTGAACTCACCAGCTGCTCCAGGGAAGAAAAATGAGGCCGTCTACTTCTTTAAAGATTTACAGCCTTCGAAACCCAATGAGAGTGGCTATGGGTTGAAATTAACTCAAAGGCAGTGGGTGAGTGAGTGGAATTGTTTTAACTTTCTTCAGCTTCAACTTAAACTTGCGTATGAAAAATTGACAATTTATTCCTCAGTTGGCCCCGGCCTTGTTCTTACTGATGATTTTGAGCTTCTCTGTTGTCTCTTTCCACAAAAGTAGTCAATTTGATTCTTGTGTATTCTATATAGAGAAGTCCACAAATATTCAATATTCCTTGATTCATACTTTGTTATTTCACATTCTGATTATGAATAGATGTTTGCCGCTGTTTCTTCTCAATTTTAAGTCATTCCACATCAGGAAATGAAGGTCCTGACAGCTTTACTTCAGCCATATTACTATGGTTGACTCTACTTTGAGGAAGCAACTCTTCCCTAGTCATATTTTAAATGCCTTTCAACCTAAGGGACTCATTTTCTGGTATTATTCATAAGGTTTACTGTGGCCAACTTTTTAAGAAGTAGGCCTGGCCACATCCTTCTTCCTAGTCTGCATTAGTCATGAAGCTCCACCAAAACCTGTCCACCTTGGGTGACTCTGCTGATATTTGAAATGTCAATAACATAGCTTCCAGCATCATAGCAACACACAAGCCACCAAAGTATGACAAATTGACAGATAAGTAGTAATATATACACATACATATATATGTGATAATGCACATATTTCTTCCTCCACATACACATATGTAAATGTATATACATAAAATACATATATTTATTTATGTATAGAATTTAATAGGTACATATAATTTAAGTTTATGACATGTATTGATATATATTTAATCATATTAAAAAAAAGAACAACTCACTGCCATTGAGTCGATTCTGACATTTAGCAACCCCCATTGAGTTGCCAAGGTGGTAGGTAAATCTTTATGGAAGTAGATTACCTAATCTTCCTTCCATGGAGTGGCTGGTGGGTTTGAATCACCAACCTTCTGGTTAGCAGTTAAATGCCTTAGGCACTACACCATCAGAGTTCCTTATTTAATCATATATATATAACAGAAATATTGTATAAAATATTATTACCCTTAAGTTCTTTATAATTTAGTTATTTGGAACTCAGAATATAGTTTTTGGAAAAAATTTTATGTAACCCATAATACTGAAATTTATGAATCCTACAGTAATATCTTGGCTCAAGGCAAAGAATACCAGAAAGATGTTTACTTCTGTTTTATTGACTATGCAAAGGCATTTGATTGTGTGGATCATGACAAATTATGGATAACATTGAGAAGAATGGGA
>NW_006921633.1:9827604-9831457 GCF_000298275.1 Orycteropus afer afer
GCGATGATGGGCTCGAGTATAGCAGGGATTGTGGGGCTGGTGCGGGATCGGGCAGTGTTTCGTTCTGCTGTGCATGGGGGTCGCTATGAGTCGGAAACGACTCGACGGAACTTAACAAAAACAACAACACAGTAATATAGCTGTGATACAATGTTAGTAATAGTACAGTGAGATGTTGTCACTCTGTTTTACATTAGAATATGTTAATTGTTAGAATTTATATTATTATTCATGCCACCTTCTCCAGAAAAAAGTATTCATCATGAGGCGTTAATGTTTCCCTCCATCCACCATCCCACAAGCTGGTCAAAGAAAGCTCCAATTCCCTGGTATAGTCCAATAGCCTGGAAGAATCTATTACAAGTCACACCTAGGGTTGTGAAGATTTTGGATTAGAATTTGGTACAGGACAAGGAGAACATTTTTCAGTCACAGTCAGTCCTATGAAAACCTCTGTTAATCTAAACATGAAGAAATTGCCTGGAAGAAACCTTCTGTGTATGGAATTCAGTACAGTGGGATCAAGGGTGAGAGGAGCATACCTTCTTCAGTTTCTACTCTATTTGGCTGTTCTTGACCTAGCACTAAAGGCAAGTGAGAAACCCTTGCTGAAGCATGAATGTGATGGGGAACAGTGCAAATACTAAACAGAATAGAATGATGATGTAGACTCCAGATGATGGGAGCAGAGTAAGCTCCTGTGGCCTCAACTCTTGACTGGTCTTTCCTGGGGAAGATAGGACAACATTTGTATATAAGATTCAAATGAAAGTTGCTGAGTCCTTCCATGTTAGAAATAAGGTAATACCCAGTGCCTGCTTGGCAATTCAAATGTGCATTCCCAAGAATGACAGGAGTTCCCATAACAATATTAAATCCCTGTTGCTTTTGAAGAAGACAGTCTTGAGCAGAAAGCATTAACTGCATATTGCATGATACTTTTACCAAAGCACAAATAGCACCTGCATTCTGGGGGCATAGTTTGCTGCATGCCCAATATCTAGTTTGGCTGATGGGAGACAACATTCCACTGCTGCCCTTTCCCTTCTCCTCACTGAACTCTTCTATTCCCTATATATGCACTTGACCTCGTATTTACCTTCCTTAATAATATTAATAATAATGGTGTATGATAAAACCTTCTTATATGGCTTTATATATGGAAATGGTAAAGTGTGTGGGGTAGAGAGTACGGGAAAAGTTTCAATGAAATAAGCAAATTAAAAGGTATCCCTCTCTGAACTCAGATGTGTCCTCCAGCTGTGACTATTGTAAGAGGTATCCTTATGAAAATCCAACTCCCATAGGGGACTTAAAAGCAATTAAAATAACATTAGTGATTTTCATAACTTTACAATGTCTTTATGCATGTGATAAAAACCTTACTAATTATTGGAAAGTTATTTGTATTAAGATTTCAGAGCAGAGAGATAATCTGTGTAATTTAGAATCCTGAGCCATCAGCAGGGAACTGGCTAAAGGAACCAGAATTCTCTTGCTAGCATTACCAGTTGCCTCAGTAAACCTCAAACAGGATCCTTCACTTGCAAATATTAGTTTATTGTGGTTTCAAAATAAATAAATACCTTGAGCAAATATGCAATGACACCAAAAATTAGTTTCCACAAACTGACTACATATAGTACCTATTAGGAAAAGGCAAGTAAGTTCAAAGGAAAAAAAAAAAAAATAAAGAAAGAGTTCTATAATAGAGACAATACATATTTTTTAATGAATGAATAATTTCAGTGTGATCAGAATGTAATCGACATTCAAGGCTCACTAGATGGAAAAAAGAAAGATTGATGCTTGCTGGGCAATTTCTCCAATTCAGATCATTTTCAATTTAGTTAGTGAAACAGAGAAAATCCTACAATGCTCTTAGCTAGGCACTCTTCTCCCTACCTCCTCAAAGCACTGCCTAAGGCATTTAACTGCTGAACAAAAGGTTGGCAGTTCAAACCCATCAGTGGCTTGTTGGAAGGAAGATAGGGCAATCTACTTCCTTAAAGATTTACTATTTTGGAAACACAGTGAGGGTCACTATGAGTCAGAATCAACTTGATCACACTGGGTAGGGGTAGTTAGCATAAAGTTGATTCTGACTCATGGTAATCCCATGGGTGTTTGATATTTTGTAAGCAAACCATTAAACCCTTCTTTGAGGTGTCTCTGGAAGAACTCAAACTTTAAATTTGGTTAGCAGAAAAGCATGATAAACATTTGCACCACCCAGAGACTCTAAGTATCCAAAATGTAAGACTGATTCCTTAGCTCCTTTGATATGATATAGAAAAACTGAGGGAGGTTGTTGAAGTTTCCAGAATGCAGTAAGTGATTTATTAAAGAGGGAAAGGACTTTAAAAGTCACCTATGGAGAGTTCCAGTAAGATGGTGGAATGAACAGACAAACTACACAGGTACTCTTCAACAAAGAAAAGGGGAACCAATTAAAACAGATACAGAAGATAATCCTGGAGTTCTGAGTTTTGAAAGGAAGGATACAGAAGTGGACTAAACCCCAAGTAGTAGAACCTGCATGAAAACACCAAAAAAGGAGGTATACAGAGCTGTGGTCTGTCAACCATCCTGATGGCAAGGACAGCTTGGATGTTGCCAAGGGGTGTAAGGACCTAAGAATTAACTTTAAAATCAGTCCTGTTAGCCAGGGGCTGCACGGAGGACTGCACTGATGGCTGGTGAATAAAAGGGGAAGCAGCAAAGAGGGAGATGGGCTGAGCTGTGGACTTTTGCTTGTCTGGAGGGTGCAGCCATTTTGAATGTTTACAAGCAGATTTGACCATTTTAGATATTTAAAGCAACAGCATTCTCTCAGATTCCAGGGGCCAAATAATAGGCTCCACTTGCCATGAACCTCAAGGACATTCCAGATGCAAATGATTGGAAAGGTGCAATATTCTCCTTGTTACTCTTAGACCCCATATCCTCTTGGTGAATGGAGGTGCGGTTATCCCTCACTCTCATCCACCTTCTGGGCTGGCAAAAATTCCGTCCCAGTCTGTGTGCTCTAACATAGCCTGGGTGCTCTGGCCCACCTAGCCCAAATTTTTTTTTTCCTTTTTTTTTTTTCAGTTTGTTTGTTTTTGTCTGTTTTAGAACTATTAGTATTATTATTACTCTTTTTTGGTTCATCCTTTTTTATTATTATTCTTTATTCTTCCCTTCCCAGGTTCCAGTTTTCAGCTTTTTCTTGTTTCCTTATTCCTCATTCCCATTTTTTTTTCTTACTTGTGGTTAACCCCACTCCTTGTTTCTCTTTTTGCATTTTTCCCATTTTTTCTTCATTATTCTCCTACTCTACCTCTTTTCTCTTATGGTCCCTTCCCCAGAAATTGTGGCTTTTTTTTTTCTTTTCTTTTTTTTGGTGATTGTTCCTGTACATTTATGCAGTGTGTTTTTGTCCACTTTCCTTTACTTTTTTGATGGTTTTTCAATCATTGTTTTTGTCTAATTGAGTGGGAGATAGCAGCTGTGCCCATATGATGCAATCACATGTACACCTCCTGTAGCACCACTTGCTGAGTGAGAACTACCACTTCCTTCTCCACCAACTGGCCAATGACCAACAACCACCAAGAATAGCCTGGTCCACACTTAACTGCTTTTCAGAAACATTAGAAGAGATCTAAATACAACAATGCCACAATGTCTCAGAGACAACAGACCATCACTGTCCACATAAAGAAGCAAGATAAAAATGCACTGCCATCCAGTTGCATCTGACTCATAGTGATCCCTCCTTAGGCTTCTGAGGCGATATCACTATGGGTGTAGATTGGAGAGTAAGATACAGACCCAGAACACATCCCTGAAGAAGCAGCAGCTTTGGAAC
>NW_006921633.1:9834792-9845462 GCF_000298275.1 Orycteropus afer afer
TTGGTAGGGCGGAGGGTCGACGAAAGAGGGGGAGGCCTTCAATGAGATGGATTGACACAGTGGCTGCGATGATGGGCTAAAGTATAGCAGGGATTGTGGAGCTGGCGCGGGATCGGGCAGTGTTTCGTTCTGCTGTGCATGGGGTCACTATGAGTCAGAAATGACTCAACGACACTTAACAACAACAACAACACAAATATTTAGGTATCTTCAAAGGATTGAGAAAGAGGTCAAGGAAAACACTGACAAAACTAAGGAAAACACAGACAAAACCCTAGAACAATTTTGGAAGAAAATACAAGAACAAAATGACAAAATAAATGAAAAATTAAAAGTTACCTATGTAACTTTGCTGTCATAACAATAATGAAATTAAGAACTCTGAGAGGTCAAATGACTTGCTCAAGCTCAGCCATCCAATGAGTGCCAGAACTCAGGGTAAAAAGAGTTTTTAGCTTTGAAGGAAGTACTCTCTCAACATAAGTAATATGAGAGGCATATGGCAGAGGAACACAAGCAAGTACATAAGTTCAAATCTTCCCTTATTACTTTCAATATAATGAATATTATTGGGGAAAAGATCTGGAGACAGGGTTGGAATACTTTTGGCCAATGTTTGATTTCTTTGGCAGCTCCTAGAAAACAGAAGCCAGGAACAGACTATTCCATACTGGGAATGAATATTAGCTCCAGGGAAAACGCCTCATGAGCAATTCCTACTACAGATAACTAACAGTTATCTGTATTTGTAATCACTGGAGACCCATGACAAACTGGATCCCATCTAAGAGCTGATGGCCAAAGAGAATTAGATTCCCTATTGTAACACCCACTGCCTGACTGAGGTATAAAACTGTTTAGGTACACACATGACACCCCAGTAGTATCATTGCCCATTTAATAACAAAAGGAAGCAGGGAGCAAGTAATTAGTTAATTTTAAAGTTTGCCAAAGGTCTGCTTATATCTAGGCACCATATGCCATCCCAGCTGAGATCTGCCAACAGAATTACAAGATTATAATTTCATTGCTATATTTCAAAGGAGAAGAATAGTAGAAAAGATTATGAGGACAGTTTGTGATTGACTCCAGTCATAGTTGTTCCATCAGAGAGTGGGATCATTGATGTTTGCCCATCTTCTATGAACTTCTGAAGAGGGCTGCACCATGTGGGCAGCTGCCTGTAGGTGAAGAAAGAAGTTTGCAGGGATGGAGTTCCAAGCAATGATTTATTTATCATGGGCAGCATGTATTTACTATCTTGAAACCAATGCATTGAAAATCAAAATATGTTTTCATTCATTATGCTTTTACTCTGCAAATTGCAACAAAATTGCTATCTTTTTTTTGTAAATACACACAGACACACACCCCAATCCCAACAACCACAACCAAGGAAACCCAAGCCCAACCCAACCCACTGTTATCCAGTTGATTCAGACTCATAGTGATCTTATAGCACAGAGTTGAACTGTGCCATAAGGTTTCCAAGGCTGTAAATCATATGGCAGCAGAGAGCCACATATTTCTCCTGTGGAGCAGCTGTTGAGTTTTAACTGTTGATCAGGGGTCTGACAACAATGCAATGAGAGAAAAACTAAAGGAAGATTAGAAACTCAACATCTAGTGAAGTTAGAAAGAAAAGTTCAGACTATAGAGGAATACAAGAGCAAATAGCCAAGGAAACAGTTTTGGCCTCATGAAGTCAGGCAGTAACTTGAGTCTTTGCCTTCTTTTTTATCCATGTGATGCTCAATCATGAAAAAGAAAGAAGGAATTGAGAACCATAAATCAACTGTGTGCTTATGGTTATGGTGTTTATGTGGCTGATTATTTTAGATTGACCTTTGCTGGATTGTGGAGTTTGTCTGTCTGGAGATCCTAAAATCTCAGACTAAAGCATGCTGTTGAGAATCAGATGACCTGAGAGGAGATGAAATAACTTCCTCACTGTGTACAGTTTTGCTTGATAAGACTTCAGACAGCAGAAGTCACGGCTATGAGAATCCCATGAGGATCTGAAGAGATTACACATGTATCTACCACTTGGAAGACTTCTTCTGGTGGTATCCAGTATCCTCCTGTCCCTTTTATGGAAGAAGCAGCAAAATATGGTGGTTAAGAACAGAGACTCTGAAGAGACTCTGAAGCCTAATTTCCTGTGTTCAAATCCTTTCTGTGACTCAAACATTCTTCATTTATAAAATTAAGATAATGATAGTACAATATCCTAAATTTACTGTGAAGATTAAATGGACACATGCATCCAACAATTACTCATCACAGGCTAAGTTTTACCCTGCTTTATACTTAATGTCCATGCTTTGCTTCTTTCTTTCATAACCTTCCATACACTTGGCACAATTAAATATATTCTGACACAGGCAGTGGAATCACTAGACCTCAGTCTCCTCAAGAGAAGTTGCTGCAAGTGATTAAGAACACAAGTTTTAAAATCAAATAGACCCAGACTAGAAAATTGGCTTTGACACATATTAATTCCATGATCTTAGTTAACTATTTCTATGTCACTTTTTTTTTTTCTCTCATTTGGAAACTAAGCATGAGACATAGCTTATAGGGTTATTGAGGAGATGAAACACGATTGATGTGTGTAAAGTGCCCACGGTAACTTTGCAGAATAAATGTTCAGTAAAAGTAATGAAGGAACTATTACTTTTATTATGTTCTAAAATTCTAGGACTAAAAGTAAATCTAGAGACATATTTAGGCAACTCACTTTAGAAAAAATCTATCTGCCTATGTATCTATCTATCTATCAATCTATCTACCTACCTACCTATCTATCTAGATATCTACCTGTATCTTTAACATTCTCCTGTTTTCTCCATTATTCAAGTGGAAACTAGGCCATTTTACATTTTTGCCTCAGGGAAGATCTGTGACAATAGAAGAAACAAAGATAAGCAGTATTTTTCCAGTTTTGAATTTCAAAAACCAATACCCTGGAGGAAACAGAAATGACTCAGTATAGACTACTGATTTGGAAATAAGCATAATATATAAAAATATATAAAAACAAAACTTCCCATTCCAATGGTCTGTTCATCTTCCATTTGGTTAAAGGAATGATGTATGCTGTTGATGTATAGTTGTTAGGTGCTTTTGAGTCATTTCCAACTCATAGAGACTCCATGTGACAGAGTAGAAGTGCCCCATGGGGTTCTCTTGGCTGCAGTCTTTATTGAAGCAAATTGCCAAGTCTTTCTACTGTCCATTGAGTGGATCCATTGAGTGGGTTCAAATTGCCAACTTTCTGTTGGCAGTTGAATGCTTAATCTTTTATACTATCAGAGCTTCTGATGTATGCATGTTGTTGTTGTTGCCTGCTGTCAAGTTGTTTCTGATTCATAGTATCACTATAGGACAGAGTAGAAACCCCATAGGATTTCCTAAGATGTAAGCTTAACAAGAGAGATTGCCAGATCTTCCCTCTAGCAAAGCAGTTGGTGGGTTCTAACCAGCAGTCTTTTGTTAGCAGACAAGCACCTAACCATTATGCCACCAGGATGTCTTCAATTTATGTATAAGATTTGGTAAATCCCTAAGAAAGTAAAGCCTTATGCCTGATCCCAGGGCCAAGTCCTGTAGAATTAATAAAGACTCTAATTTGAAGCATTGTTGACTTCTTTCCCATTATTCAAGGCAGGCTGAGGAAGACAATAAAATCATACAAAGAAAAGGTCTGTATGCTGCATCTAAGAAGACAAGACCTAGGATACTATCAATAATTTGTAATACACAGTGAACATTAGAACATAAAAGTAACAAAAAAGACTACTAGACCTGGAAAAAAATTGCTTTCAGAAGCAAGGGGTGCTTCAACTACAACCTGTATAGAGGGACTACGTGAGACAACAATGTCTTGGTGTTTGATATCATGAATGCATATCATCTGCAATTAACTAATTAAAAAATACTCCTATCCTAATCTCCTTCTTTTAATGAGCATATTACACTAAATAAATTTCCTAGAACACAGATATCAGAAAAAAAAAGAAAAGAAAAAAAAAAAACCTCACTGCCATCAGGTCAATTTCAACTCTTAACAGCTCCCACTGGGAATGGGTTTCCAAGGCTGCAGATCTTTACAGAACCAGGTTGCCTTGTCTTCCTTCTGCAAAGAAACTGATGGGTTCAAACCACCAAATTTTTGAGTAGCAACCAAATGCTTTATCCACTACCACCAGAGCTCCATAGAATATTGGTATAGCTATGGTAAAATAGGAAACTCCCAAAAGGAATGAAATTACATTTCTGCCATTTTGGCCAAATAGAAATTAAATTGAATTATAGAAAAATAAATAAAGTTATATTTCACATCTAGCCAACTTTATGGAAGGACTGGAATTTCCACATGTTACATAGTTGGGTAAACTGAAATTTAGAGACATTAAAATGAATTGCCTCATATCACACTATTCTCTAATACCCACCAGAACTATCTCAGCTTTCTTTTTAACATTGTAATTGAAAGGAAATGTTAGTCTCACTTCATATATCTGTTTAAAAAATTATTCCTAAACAATCAGTCCTAGCGACTGGTACACCATCCGATCTGCAACCTATACAACTATGAGACCAGAAGAACTAGATGGTGCCCAGCTACCACTGCCATCCACTTGGAAGGGATGTAGGAGATCCTACATAAAGAGGGAGAACAATGTGGAACAAAACTCAAAATCATTTGGAGGCAAAAAAAAAAGAAGGTGGGGACCAGGTTTTCTGGTCCAATGGAGCCTGGTGTAACCACTGAGACTATGGCCCCTAGTTGCCCTTCAGGTCTGGAATTGAACCCACAACTGTGGTTTCCAGCCAAACAAAGTACAGGCATGTGAGTTAAACATTTACCTCAAATAGACACATGCCCTGGAGAGAACAATCATGGGAGAAGGAAGGGCTGCTTATCCACAGGGAGATAGCTCAGGGTGCAGAAGAGTATAAAGGGATGGACACTGGGAGGAGGTAACTATGGGGAGGAAGTGGGAGGGGAGCTGCTGCATTGTAAATTTTGGTCAATGACATGAGACAAAGTATATGTGAACTGCTGTATGAAATGTGAATTTACTCTGTAAATCTTCACCCAAATCCTAATAAAAAAAAAAAAAAATTATTCCTAATTTTGAGATAGTAGAAGATAATTGACTCACACACTTTTTTTTTAGCAAACATTTTTCAAACAAAATTTCATGCAGATTCTCCATATCGGAAAAAAGTAAACATGAAGTTTTCTTTGTCTGAGGTGAGAATAGACATCCTCAACTCCGTTAAGACACCTCTGTGGTGCAATAGAGCTCTGAAGAACAAGTTAAATACTGTTAACTTAGTGGAAAGATCATGTCATAGAAAATTCAGAAACCTAGTCTTTCAACTCTGACTCTTGACAGCTGGTCCTGGAGTTTGGGTGCCAAGATTCCTCCTTTAAACAATGGATAAATTGGGGTAAATAATTTCTAGATCTACTTTTAAAAAATTATTTAAATACATAAACAAAAATTTGATTACAGAAATTATATCTATCCAGTGTAGTTGCCTAGAGTTATGCAAATAATGCACATTTTCACTCATTTTTTTTAATTAAGGAGTGTATAGTTTCCATTACCCTTCCTTGAATATCATTTGTTTATGCAAACCCTAATGACTATGGATAATACAATAGTACTTCTTTATCTAGACAAGAAGGAGCTCAGGTAGCATAGTGCCTAAGGTACTTGATTGTTAACCAGAAGGCTGGCAGTTCAAACCCACCAGCCACTCCTCGGAAGGAAGGTTGGGCAATCTACTTCCATCATGATACTGCCTTGGAAACTCAAGGAGGGCTTGCTATGAGTCTGGTCTGACTCAATGGCAAATAACAACAGCAGCAACAACAATCTAGATATGAAGCATATCACACCAATCCTTCCATAGAGAGCTACAAAAGGCAGATAGACTATAAAACATAACTTTTTGTACACAGTGGAGAGCAACAATGACAATCAAGAACTGAGGAGCCAAAGTTTTGAGAAGTAGTCTCAAAAAAAAAAAAAAAACCCTCACCGCCATCAAATCTATTTCTACTCATAGTGGCCCCCATTGGATTTCTACAGCTGTAAATCTTTATGGAAGCAGACTTCCTCATCTTTCTTCTGTGGAGCAGCTGGTGGGTTTGGACCACTGCCTTTTTGCTTAGTGGTCAAATGACTTAACCATTGCACAACGAGAACTTCTTATAGAATAGTCTAAGGCCTAGGAAATTCAAGGAGAAAATGATGACTGAGAGCTTTCAGTAGTCACATGAGTCCAGTGGTGAAATTTAGACCTCATTGCTACCAAGGCAGCAAGGCTTTCAGGGGCCAAACATGAAAAAAACTTACTACAGATATGTATTCAAATGAACGTATCTTGTGGCTTTTCTCAAGGCCTTTGCCAATTCTGAAGCTATAAATGGCAAGGGTCAGGGAAGCAAATAAAAAGCTGAAAATTAGCAAAGCTTTTGTCAGTCTCACGGTACTTGGAAGAGAAAAATTGAAATTGAGTCTAGTAAGTTGGACTAATTCTAAGGAACATAAAAGACTTTAGCTGAGAAACCTGAAGGACTATATTCAAACAATAAAGGTAATCCAGAAATTGACCAACCCTTAGCTAGAGTGAAACTCTTTTTAGTGACCAGTTTCAGTATCTGGTTGGGTTAAGGAAATCTGCTTCTATACTATTGCTTAGAAGAAAATAAAATATTATATAGAGACTCTACAAATTTTTTCTCTATAATTCTAGGTAAAAATAAGTATGTTCTGCAAGATATGGGATCTTATAAGTGAAAATTAAAAGGGAGAAAACAGAAAATATAATCAGTCCACAAATGATCCAGATATTGGAGTTAAACTTCAAGAACTTTAATACAACAAGGATTTAGAAATCAATGAAAAATACATTTAAGAAAATGGGTTACAACATGAATCTGTAAAAGTAATAAAATGCAAATTATATTATTTAAAAATGAAATAATGACATAAATTACTCAATAAATAGATTTTCTACACATTAGACACTGTTGAAAAAAGGAAATTATCAAGACGGAAGCATGGTGGGACAATATAAGAGACAAAATGGAACATGGTCAAAAGGTCTAAGATATATGTATTTAGAGATCCAGCAGGGGTAGATGAAATGTTTTAAGGGGAAATAGCTAAAGATTGTCCAATACTGAAAATATGCATTAAGCCACAAAAGTAAATAACAAAGTGATCCAAGCAAAAAATAAGTTTAAATTATATCTAGTCACAATGTAGTAAAGTTATTTATAGACAGGAAAAAGGCAAAATAGTAAAAAGACAGAAATAAATATTTTATCTCCAAAGGAAGAATAACAAGACCGATAGCTGACTTCTTAACAGGAACAATGAAGCTAGAGAATAATAGAATACAATCTGAAAAGTCTAAGAGAAAAATAATTGTTAAACTATACTTCTACTTTCTTTAAATAGGGAAATTGCTTTTTAAAAAAATTATCAGGCAAATAAACAAAATGAGAGACATAATCATCATGAAACCTATAATAAAGGAATCATTAAAGGATGTTGAGTGAGTGGAAAGAAAATTATTCCAAAAGGAAACTTGGGAGTTTAAGAATGAACAAAGAGATATGAACAGTGGTAAACATACAAGTAAACCTAATTGAATAAAACAATAAAAATTGGTCTTGGGGGTTCAGAATATAGAGAGAATTAAATGATAAATAAATTATATATTTTAGAAGCAGGTAGATAAAATAAAATATTTACTTGTCTTTTAAGGAAAGTAGCAAACTTATCAAATAGATTGTAATAAGGATAAATATTGTAATCTTTAGGATAACTACTAAAAGAATAATAGTAAAATGTAGTAGAAGGAAATAATAAAATAATTCTTAACTAACTAAAAAGAAAATAATGATAATGCAAATGGATAACTTATAGAAAAGTGGAAGATTTAACACCTCAAAGTAATTATATTAATTTTAAATGGATTCATTATTCCAAATAAGAAGTAAACAATTGTCTGATTGAATAAAAGATTAAAATTTTGCTTAAAATATCAAGTAAAAAAGTTGACAATAAAAGAATTTAATGTAATTGGTAACCAAAAGAAAATTTTCATTTTGGCCTAGATATAAGTACCCCATATTAGTATACACCTAATAACATAGTCATAGAATATATGAGGAAAAACTAAAAAAAGATTTATTAAAATCCATGATCACATTGGACTTTAAAAAAAAAAACCCTCATTGAATGATTGAATGACAAAAACATTAGTAAAGATATAGATTTGAAAAACATAATTGAACAAATTAATATAATTTAGGAACTCTGGTAGCATAGTGCCTAAGGCACTTGACTGCTCACCAGAAGGCTGATCGTTCAAACTCACCAGCCACTCCTTGGAAGGAAGGTTGGGCAATCCTACTTCCGTAGTGATACTGCCTCGGAAACCCAAGGAGGGGTTGCTATGAGTCTGGGCCAACTCGACGGCAAACAACAACAACAACAATAATATAATTTACTTATATAACATGCTGAATAGAAAAACTACAGAATAAACATTCCCTTTAAAAGCAAATGGAACACTATGGCCTCAAGTTATCCTTCATGCCTGGAACTGGACTCAATTCCACGGATTAGCTCTCAGCCAAACAATAGAAGGGCCTACTAGATATTGGAACACCAACTGACCTCAGGTTGATACACCCTTTAGAACAGTCAACCATAGGAAATCAAAAGGGCAACATTCGCATAGGGGTAAAAGGAGTAGATAAGAAGGGAAGGAGTAGTTACAGGGAAGGAATAGGAGGAGAGCTGTTTAATGTTGGGATTGTAATTGGTGCATGAAACCAAATGTGTATGAACTGTTGAGTGTAAAAAGATTCTGGTTTGTAAATTTACACCCAGATCACAATAAATTTTTTTTTTTTAAAAAAAGCAAATGGAACATTTATATAGATCAAAAGACAAGTTTCTTAAAATTTTACATTGAAATTATAGTTTGTTCCCTGAAAACAGAGAAATTATGTTGAAAATCAAATACAATAACTAGAAAATGTCCAAATGTTTAGTAATCAAACAGTTGACTTCAATTAGCATATACTTTAATATTGTAAAGATGTCATCTCTTCTCAAATTAATTTATTTAAAATCAAAGTCCTAGAAAATTGTTGTAAATGTGTGTGTGTGTGTGTGTGTATGTAGAAAATGATAAACTAATTCACGTGGAAATTAAAGACTGAAAATAAACAACACAATCTGTAGAAAGAACAAAATTGGATTTAACCCACTGTCATTGAGTTTATTCTGATTCATTGGGACCCTTTATAACAGAGTAGAAATGTCCCATGGAGTTTCCAAAGCTGTAAATCTTTACTAAAACAGATGGTCTCACTTTCTCCCAAGGAGCCACTGGTGGGTTCCAACTGCTGACTTTTTGGTTAGCAGTCAAATGCTTTAACCACCACATAACCAGAGCTCCTTCAAGTTGCAGTTACACAACCATATATTAAGAATTATAGTCAACAATATTGTGTGGTACTACCTTAGAGACTCATGCATGTATAATCACTTTCATATAAAGGATGGTCTTTTCAATAATTGCTAGATCCCTTGAATGTGCATATAGAAAAAAATAAATCTTCATCCTCTCACACATAAACAAAAATGATTTCAGCTGGTTCCTAGAACAAGATATAAAAGTAGAGCAATAAAACTTCGGTAAGGTAACATATGATAATTTCTTCATGACTTTGGAGAAGGCAAAATGTTCTTAAATAGAACACAAAAAGCATTAAGCATAAGGACAAATATTGGTAAGTTAAATTTCATTCAAATTAAGAAATTTAATTATTAAAAGACATCATTAGAAGAGTGAAAATACAAACTACATAGTGGGGAGATATATTTGTTAAGAAAAACTCTTGCATACAGAATATATTTTCTTGTTTTTGTTAGGTGCTATTGAGTTAGCTCTGACTCATATCTACCCTATTACAACAAAACAGGTCTTGGGCCATCCTCACAGTAACTGTTCAATTTGAACCCACTCTTACAGCCACTATGTCAATCTATCTTGTCTAGGGTCTTCCTATTTTTTGCTGACTCTCTACTTTACCAAATATGATGTCTTTCTCCAGTTACCGGCCCCTCCTGATAACATGCCGTGTCCTCCTCACCCCTAAAGAACAGAATACATAAATACTTATGTCTCAAAACCAAACTCACTGCCATTGAGTCATTCTATTTCATAGTGACCCCCGTAGGGCTTCCAAGTCTGTAAATCATTATGAAAGTCGACAGCTTCATGTTTTTTTTTTTTTTTTTCCCATGGAGTGGTTGATGGATTCTAGCCACTGACCTTTCGTTTGCAACCAAATGCCTTAACCACTATACCACCAGGTAAATCAATGATGAAAAGGCAAAAAGCTCAATAAAATATGAGCAAAAGTTTTGAACATCTGTATGATCAGTTAGCTAAGAAACATAGGAAACAATGTTTGACATCTTAGTGTCAAGGAAATGCAAATTAAAATCACATACTATAGGTATACGTTCACCCATGTTCATTATTTACATTACCCATGTAAATAGAGGAGCTCTGGTAGCATAGTACCTAAGGCACTTGACTGCTCACCAGAAGGCTGG
>NW_006921633.1:9845562-9850835 GCF_000298275.1 Orycteropus afer afer
TGGTTCAAACCCACCAGCCACTCCTTGGAAGGAAGGTTGGGCAATCCTACTTCCGTAGTGATACTGCCTCGGAAACCCAAGGAGGGGTCGCTATGAGTCTGGGCCGACTCCACGGCAAACAACAACAACAACAACATGTAAATAGCACTAATTACAATAGAAAAGTGAAGGAAACAACCTAAGTGTCCATCAACAGATGGATGGATAAGCAAACTATTTTACATACACACAATGGAATATTATGCAACATTAAAGAATAATGAAGAATCATTACCTCTAATGTAGATTAATTTGGAGGACATTGTGCTGAGTGAAAGAAGTCAATCACAGAAAGACAAATATGAATCCATCATTATAAGAGACCAAGGAAAGGTTACACAGGGAAGGATTTTTCTTTGTTGGTTGCCAGGGATGGAAGGAGAGGGAAAATAAGTGGATAATTATGAGACAAGTTTGATAAGGGGGAAGAGACAAATATAACAAAATCATGTGACTAGCACAATTTCACTAAGGAAAAGGAAAACACAGAAGGTGTCCAAGAGGTAGAGACAATGAAGGCAAGTACTATTGCATACACAACACTGCATTATTAGTAACCCACTGCCATCAAGTCAATTCTGACTCATAGTGACCCCCATTGGGTTTCTAAGGTGGTAAGTCTTTACAGAAGTAGATTGCCCCACCTTCCTTCTGTGAAGCAGCTCATGGATTTGAACCACTAACCTTCTGGTTAACAGTCAAATGCCTTAAGCACTACACCACCAGAGCTCCCTATTATCAGTAACAGCAAACCCTAACACATAGATAAACTAGCAAGAAGATCAGGTATGGATAGGCAAATGAGTAGGTTTTGCAGAAGATATTCCTACGTATTTATTTGTATGTTGTTGTTGTTGTTATTTGCCGTCGAGTCGACCCTGACTCATAGCGACCCCTCCATGGATTCCCGAGGCAGTATCACTACGGAAGTAGGATTGCCCAACCTTCCTTCCGAGGAGTAGCTGGTGGATTTGAACCGCCAGCCTTCTGGTTAGCAGTCAAGTGCCTTAGACACTATGCTACCAGAGCTCCATTTATTTGAATATTCTATAAAAATGTCCACATGCAGTTTAAACACATGCAGTTTAAACCTAACAGGAGGCAAAGTTAGGATAATTTCTTAGCCACAACTTAGAGAGTGAATGAGTCACTGGGCCTACTAGCTGGGGACGAGGGTCACAGGGGACATCAAGCTCAATTGGTACAATACGGTCTATAAATATTGTACTACATCTTGTTTGGTGAGTAGCTAGTGGGTTCTTAAAAGCTTGCAAGCAACCTTCTAGGACACAATTACTGGTGTTTCCTCATGAAGAGCAAAGAAGAATGAAGAAAGTCAAATATGCATGGAAACAATTAGTCCAAAGGACAAATGGACCATGAGAACTTCAGCCTACATGACCCTGAGACCAGAAGAACTAGATGGTACCTGGTTATCAATGCCAACCACTCAGAACAAGATCAAAAGTAGAGATCCTGGACAGAGTGAGAGACAATAAATAAACAAAACAATACCACAAACTAACCAAAATCCACTGCCATCAAGTCAAACAACTCTTTAGAACAGAATAAGACTTCTCCATAGGGTCTGCATGGCTGTAAATATTTATGGAAGTAGAGCAGCCAAATGCTTTAACCATTATGCCACCCAGAGTTCCTTAAACAGCTGTGTCCCCACTAAAACAAGTTGGTGTGTCACATTGACTCTGATTTATTGCAACCCTGTAAGACAGAGTAGGATTGTCCCACCGAGTTTCTAATGCTGTAATCTTTACTGAAGCTGACTGTCATTTTTCTCCCTCAGAGCAGTTGATGGTTGGAACCACAGACTGCTTTGCAGCTAAGCACTAAACCACTGTGCCACCAGAATTTCTTCATATCTTCACTCCAAAACCAAACTCATTATCATCAAGTCAATTCCAAATCACTGTGACCCTCTCTGGGTTTCTAAGGCTGAAAATCTGTGGAAGCAGACTGCCTCATCTTGCTTCCATGGAGCACCTGGTAGGTTCAAACCACCGACCGACCTTTTGGTTAGCAGCTGAATGCCTTTACCTCTGCACCACTAAAGCTACTTCATGTCTTCACTAGAGAGGTTAAATAAAAAACAATATAAACAAACAAACAAAAAAAAAGAATGGACAGAAGGAAGGCAGAAAAGAAGGAAGGATAAACGGTAGGGAAAGAAGAAGAAACAAACGTTGACAATACCAAGTGCTGCAAGGAGAGAGCAAGAAAAATTCTCACACATAAAATAAAAACACTCACTGCCATCAAGTCAGATCCAACTCATAGCCACCCCTCCTTGAGTTTCCGAGGTGGTATCACTATGGAAGTAGATTGCTCAACCTTCCTTTCGAGGAGTGGCTGGTGGGTTTGAACTGCCAGCCCTCTGGTTAGCAGTCAAATGCCTTAGGCACTATGCCACCAAAGATCCCTAGAATTCTACATAGCATTGAAAATAAACAAACTACAGCTACACCCAATTACATGGGTGAGTTTCACAAACATAATCTTGAGCAAAACAATCTAGACAGGAAAGAATATATATTTTATATCTTGTTGTTGTTATATGTACCATCGAGTCAGACCCGACTCATAGAGACTCCTCCTTGGGTTTCCCAGGCAGTATCACTATGGAAGTAGATTGCCCCATCTTCCTTTAGAAAACTAATCTGTGTTGTTAGAATCAGCACAAAGTTACCTTAGTGAAGAGGACTGCCAAGACAAAATGGAAGCTTCGTGTGCACTGATAATGAGCTATTTCTTCATCTGTGTGGTGTTCACATGGATGTCACTTTGTAAAAATGTGTTTTGAGCTGTACATTTAAAAACTATGTATTTTTCTGTCATTTAATTTTGTTATAGTTCAATAATAAAAAGAAAGAACAGAGAAGAATAAAAATGTAGAAATACTTTTGTTGTCATGGATATAGTTTTGTGAGTGAGAACACCAGCGATTGACTTTACATGCTGATGGGCAAAAACTTGCTAGAAGTTTGGGAAAATATAGTTGGTCAACTTTTGTTAAGACACCAGCATATACTTCCTGTCAAGCTCTTATAAGTATCTCAGAATTGAGCAACATATTGTGGTGAATAAAAAGGGCGCAAAATGTGTCTTGTGCCCAGAATAACTTTTACACATCTAGTGAAAAGCCACTATGTACATGATATAGTAAGCTTATATTTAGGATGAAATTATATAGAAGAGACTAAAATGTATGGACACCATAAAAATAGAATAATTGGAGGAATAGGGTGCTGAATTGGGCTTTAGATAGGAAATATCACAGACTTACATTTTTTAGTTCCATTTATTTTATTTTTTTTTTTTTCTGCTCACAGGGATCCCTTGGGAAAATTTAGTTTATTTGATTGTCTACATTAGGGAAATAGTGGTGCAGTAGTTAAAGCATTTGGCTGGTAACCAAAAGGTCATTGGTTTGAACCTCCCAGCTGTTCTTTGGGAAAAAGGTATGGCAGTTTGCTTCCATAAAGATTTACAGCCTTGGAAATACTATGGGGCAGTTCCACTCTGCCCTAGAAGGTTGCTATGAGTTGGCATTGACTGCCTGGCACTGTGTTTTGGTTTCCATTGCTTTTTATGATTTTTTTTCTTTTTATTACCACACCATAGGTAAATTGAACCACTTTCAAATATTAAGATGCATAATTCATTCCCCTTGAACTTAGTAGAGGAAGATGTGGGCTGAGTGGTAGAAGTGGTAGCTAAAAAAAAAAAAAAAAAAAGTGCCTTTGCCATCCTAATCACTCAGAAGCATTGTCATTGTTTTCCTGGGTACCTCACAATGTCATTGAGACTTCATTCAGGACAGAAAGTACCATAAGGTCAAACTTAAAAAGGATCCCTCCTGGCAGCTTTCATGACCAGGGGTTGTTTTTGTTTGTTTATTTTCAAACTACATTGACTAAAAGAGTTAGTTTCCCCTGAACCTATAAACATCAGATGGGCCTGCACCTTCCAAGGACTCTTCTTTAAAAGCACAATTGTTGTTCAGTTTCTCTCAGGTGCAGATTCATTAGCTCTTGACTGGCTCTCCTTGTTTGCCAACTACATGTGGAAAAAGCCATTTACCCTAGTGAAAGTCAAGGTTAGTGCAAACTGTCCTTGTCATCAGTCTCTCTGGCAGAAGGTCAGGGATAGATAAGCTTTCCTCAAATGGGCAGCATCAAACAAAGCAGAGACGGACTTAACTCACCGAAGGGAAGAAAGAAGGCCTGCTCAGGAGTCAATAAACATTCCTGTGGGCTTTGAGGACAAAAGATTAACTCCTCTCTTGCCACTCCAAGAACTGCTCACTGGAAGACGTCTTATAATACCTAGTGTATATGAGATAGTCATATAAAGTAATGAATATTTCTATCTACCCATATCTATATCCATCTGCATATCTATCTATCTTTCTATCTGGTTTTGTTAAACAAGTATAATGCTTTTCAAAGTGACTGGAAGAATACCCTCTAAGCCAGACTTTCAACTTACTTTTATAGCCAATGTGCAAACCATACATGAAAAGCTGCCATGATATTAGTTAGATGTTAATTTATTTTCAAGAAACACCACCTTAGTAGGAAAACACCATCACACTAACCTATTCTAATCCTCCATAGAGTGGTTGTGTCCTCTGCAGCAATTTTGATAGTTGTCACCCAACCTCAGCTTGATCACCCGTAGTGACTAAAACATCCCTGACTCACAATCACGCTGTTCCAAGTTTGGGAAGCTCTTATGTTAGAAAGAAAGCTTTCCTTATATTTGCTGCAGTTGTCTCCTTGGGAGTTTAACCCACTGGCTCTAGTTCTCCTCTCTAGGATGATGAAGAGGACCAGTCCTTTCTCAACACAGATTTTAAGCTTTTGGAAGAGGAAACATGAAGCATGCAAGTCTTCTCTTGGCTGAATATTCTACTTCTTACATGAAACTACCAGACAAAGCATTTTTCTCTTTGCACTCCTCTGAGGACCTGCAGAAGTTTTAATACAGACTTAAAATGTGAAATTCAAAAATGTGAATCATTATTTCAGTTGCTGTTGAATCAGAAGGATCACTCATAGCCCAGTGGTTTAAGCACTCTGATGCTAGCCATAAGATTGATGGTTCAAACCTGTCAACCACCCCACGGCAGAAAGTTGTGGCTGTCGGCTTCTGTAAAGATGTATTGTTGTTGTTGTTGTTAAGTGCCGTCGAGTCGTTTCCGACTCATAGCGACC
>NW_006921633.1:9851565-9876532 GCF_000298275.1 Orycteropus afer afer
TGTAGTGTCCCCTTGTTCTGTTCGAACGACAGCCTCCTGGTCAAGGTACAGATTCCTCATGAGTACAATCAAGTGCTCAGGGATTCCCATTCTTCTAAATGTTATCCATAATTTGTCATGATCCACACAATCAAATGCCTTTGCATAGTCCTTGGAAATATTATGGACTAGTTCTACTTTGTCCTATAGTGTCACTATGAGTTAAAATTGACTTGATAGCAGTGAGTTTGGTGTGGTTAGTGATAGAAGCATGAGCTCCATACATATTTACATGTAACATATATATTTAGGTAATATCTGCACAATATTATAAATACATAATATCTTTAATATATTATATGTAATATTTTATACATGATATTCTATATTTACATCACATGTTTAACATGTATAAATATATATAATGTAAATATATAATAAATATATAATATATAAATCTTACAATGCAACATTTTCTCCCTTAATGCATTGAGAAATCAAATAATACTTGGAAGTTTTTCACATAAACTATCATCAGACAAATTGACATGTGTATTGCAACATTCCAATCACAAGTTACATACCATGTACTCACTGTTTAATCATTGTATCACATTCTCAATTTAACTGCTTACTACCCACACTCTGTCACTTGTTATGTTAACAAATGAAAGCCTACATTATTATTTTGGAAAATTACCAGAAACCCCACCTACTATTATTTCTTAGGTGTACAATTTGCTGAAAATCCTCTCAAAATCTTTTTATTTGGGGGGTTTTTCTGGGCAATTTTGTTTTTCTCTTTCAAAGTTATCTTCAAAGCTCTTCATCAAATCACTGAGATATCTCTTCCATAATTTTAGTGATCTAAATATTTTTCCATAAAAATGAGTCCTATTCCTTGACATGGAATATCACATATGGCTTCAAATTCAGAACATAAGAGATAAACACTGAATTCTACTTGTGGTTACATTTGTCCCCATGAATTAGAAATGGGACATTATGGAAGTGATTCTTACATCTTTGCATTCTGTCTCATTTTTATTTTCTTATCCTGATTTTGCTTTCTTGTGACTTTTCCAAATATTTCTTTTTGGACTTAATTCTGCAAATTGTCTTCCATCATCTCTAGAATTCTTCCATATCATATAATCATATGAAGCATAAGAATACATAGCTCATTTTCCTCTTCCCCATGTACCTATGGCACAGTGATTCAAGTATATCTCAGCTAACCGGAAATTTGGCAGTTTGAACCCACTAGCCTCTCTGTGGGAGAAACATGAGGCAGTCTGTTCTGTAAAGATTTACAGCCTTGGAAACTCTATAGGGTAGTTCGGCTCTGTCCTATAGGGTTGCTATGAGTTGGAATCGATTCAACGGCAGTGGGTTTAGTTTTCTTTTTTAGGTTTATGGAAAGAAGAAGGAGCCCTGGTGGAACAGTGGTTAAGCACTTGGCTGGTAACAACAAGGTAGAGAGTTTGAAGTCACCAGCTGCTGCAAGAAAGATGTGAGTCTTCTTCCATTAAGATTATACCCTTGAAAACCCTATGAGGCAGTTCTACTCTGCCCTCTTGGGTCACTGTGCATAGGAATCCACTGGAAGGCAATGGAATAGCAAGGAGACGAATTATTATTTATAGTACATGAAACAGTTGAGTACTTGAAGGAAGAATATTAACCTAGAACATAGCCAGGCATTTATGATGATTCCTCCTGGACACCAGATGACTTACTGTCTTTTGTGACTTCTCTTAGAAACTTCCCTGTAAATTGTCAAATTGCAGGGTCTGACTGCTTACTTTCCTTGTGTATTCACCACTGAACAACTTGTTCGTTATTTAATCCAGCCTCCAGCCCTATCCCTTATTTCCCCAATCTTCCAAAGTCTTAGCAATTGACACTAACACTAACATATACTACTAGATACCTGCCTAACTTCTTTACCAAATATCTGATATCAGATTGCACAATAAACAAGGCAAGAACAGGCTTACTTGTGCTTACTTACAAATCTGTAATGAACAATTTCAAATTTTTTCATGACATCGAAGATTCTACTTCTAGGTTATAGTTGACATCTGTCTCTTTCCAACCACTACAGAATCAAAGCCTCTTTTAAAAATGTACAATCCTTGACTGGGATGGAGTACCCAGTAAGCAAGGTAATCATGGATTTACTTGTGCTTACATACTAATCTTTAGTGAACAGTTTCACAAATTCATGTGAAATTTTTCACTACAGTTTAGTAAGTAAGCACAAGCAAGCCCTGGTTACCTTGTTTATTGGTTAATTCTTCCCTGCAAACACTTCAAACTACCTAGACATTCCAATAACTTTTCTCTTGTGTTTTCTTATCTTTTATAGAAAGACTTTTATTTTCCGACCTATGTTTAGCTCCTGTTCCCTGCTCTCCCTGCCACCACACACTAACTAGTTCAGACACTTAACTTTGTTGTTGGGTGCTCTCAAGTTGCTTTCAACTCCTAGTGACCCCTTAGGACGAAGAAGAACTACCCCTTAGAGTTTTCATGGCTGTAATCTTTATGGGAGCAGATTACCAGGTCTTTTCTATCATGATTGGGTTTGAACCTCCAACTTTTCAGTTAGCAGCCAAGTGCTTAACCATTGGTGCCACCAGGGCTCCTATTTAACAATTCAGACCTAGGAATTCGCAATCACTTTCTAAATGGTTACCCTAACCAGAGACTCCAGAGTTGAAACCCCAAATCTATCCTTTATGCAAGCACGAAATTTATTTTTACATTAATTGTTTAACTCAAAAACTCTGAGTTTCCCAATGATTACCAAATAAGGCCTCATATCTCTAACTAGGCTTTCATGATTGTAAAACAACACTAAGCTTAATAAGACTTGGTTTTATGTTTGAACAACTATAGATGGCATTATAGCAAATACAGTTTAGGTAATCACTGAGTTCTTTTATAGTTATTTTTCTCTTCCTTAAAGGGAATTTTCATATTAGTTAAGTTTAACAAGAAGAAACTATTTATAACTGCATGGACCATAAATAGGCTCTCTATGGAGATCTGTTGACTTTAATAATTCTAGGAAATGAATATTGATACAGAATTTATCCAGGAGGTATCCAGGATGGAAACATGTCTAAACTGAGTTTGTTATTATTATTTTATCTCCTTTGCACCCTCATTTCTGCAAAGTTTCACCAGATCCCTCAGATACTGTGTGCTGAGTACTCTGGGCATTCCTCACCATCCTTCCCACCATTGATGGCACAGCCTGCATAGGTCGTGATGAGAGAGGCACATTCGGAGACTGCATCTGCTAAGAAGAGGAAAATCAATATTCATCATCCAAAAATATAGAACTGCTGGCACACAAACGAGTTGCTGAAGGTCCCTAGGGTCCAGAAGGGAAGTCCCACTAAGAGAGGCATTTTCTTGGAACAAAAGTCAATACTCTCTCCAAGTAGCCAGAATAATAATGGAAGTGGGGATGAAGAGGTGGAAGATGGAATATGCCCATGCTGGTTCTTGTAGTCTTACATAAATACAAAACAGAATATAGAGCCATTTTTGTATCATAATGGGGTGGGGATTTTTCTGAGAGTAATCTTTAAATTTTTTGTTATTCTAAATGTAAAAGGACAAATTTAGCTGAAGAAAATAATCTACTTGTGATTCTTTTTTACTACTTCTGCTACAACTCTTCATTACATTTTTATTATAACCTGTACTATCACTGTTTCTATTGGATTCTGTACTTATAAATGATATTTCAGGTTATAATTTAATAATTTTATACCAGAGATTATTTGTAGAAAAACACAAAAGTATAAATTTGCCGTCTTGAAAAAAGTCTTACTGAGGGGCTGATAGAATTAGTAACCCATATGTCTTGCATTGTAGTAGTGTGTCACAAATATTTTAATTATATAAGCAATAAAAAAAATTGTTTTATAAATTAAAATAATATATACCTAGATAGACTATCAGCACTCCTCTGTCAGTTTGTCAAACTGTGGTGGCTTGCATGTTGCTGTGAAACTGGAGGCTATGTCACTGATATTTCAAATACCATCGGGATCACCTGTGGTGGGGAGTTTTCAAAAAAACTTCCAGACTAAGACAGACTCAAAGGAAGGAAGGGGTTATCGAATTCTCAAGGAATTGGGTAGTGAAAACCTTATGAATAGCAATTAAATATTGTCTGATATATTACTGGAAAACTTTATGAATAGGCCTGAAACAGTGTCTGATATAGTGCCAGATGACAAGCCCCTCAGGTTGCAAGGTACTCAAAATACAATGAGGGAAGAGCTGCCTCCTCAAAGCAGAGTAGACCTGAATGATGTGGACAGAGCCAAGCTTTTGGAACCTCCATTTACTGAGGTGACATGACTCAAAATGGGAAGAAATAGCTGAAAACATCCATTAATAATTGGAACATGGAATGTATGAAGTATGAATCTAGGAAAATTGGAAATTGTCAAAAAAAAAAATGGAATGCACAAAGAGCGATATCCTAAGCATTAGTGGGCTGAAATGGACAGGCTATTCTGAATTAGAAAATCATATGTTCTACTAAGCTGAGAAAGGTAAACTGAAGAGGAAAGGTGTGACATTCATCATCACAAGAAAATGTTTCAAGATCTATCCTGAAATACACCACTGTCAGTGATAGGATAATATCCATAAGC
Organism: Orycteropus afer afer; assembly: GCF_000298275.1. NCBI lineage: Eukaryota > Metazoa > Chordata > Mammalia > Tubulidentata > Orycteropodidae > Orycteropus > Orycteropus afer. Next base: position 9,856,230 of record NW_006921633.1, read on the forward strand.
CTATAAGAAAGACCAGTTAATACTACTATTATTCAAATTTATTTACTAATCACTAAAGCCAAAAATGAGGACACTGAAGACCTTTACCAATTTCTACATTCTGAAATCGATCAAACATGCAATCAAGATGTATTGATTTTTACAGGTGATTGAAATGCAAAAGTTGGAAACAGAGAAGAAACTCTTTAGTTGGAAAATATAGCCTTGGTGATAGAAATGACACCAGAGATCCCATGATATAATTTTGCAAGACCAATGACTTATTCATTGAAAATTCCTATTTTCAACAACATAAATGGTGGCTATACATGTGGACCTCACCAGATGGAATACATGGGAATCAGATTGACTATATCTGTGGAAAGAGGAGGTTGAAAAGCTCAATATCTTCAGCCAAAACAAGGTCAAGAGCTGACTATGGTAGAGATCATCAACTGTTCATATGCAAGTTGAAGTTGAAGCTGAAGACAATTATAAGTCCATGAGAGCTAAAATATGGTCTTGATTATATCTCACCTGAATTAAAAGACCATCTGAAGAATAGATTTGACACATTGAACACGAGTAATTGAAAACCAGAGGAATTGTGGGATGACATAAAGAACATTATACATGAAGAAAGCAAAAGGTCATTAAGAAGACAGGAAAGAACCAAAATACCAAAATGGATGTCAGAAGAGAGATTGAAACTTACTCTTAAACTGAGAATAGCTAAAGCAAATGGAAGAAATTACAAAATAAAAGAACTGAACAGAAGATTTCCAAGAGCAGCTTGAGAAGACAAAGCTATCTTTTATAATGAAATGTGCAAAGACCTAGAGTTAGAAAACCGAAAGAGAAGAACATGCTCAACATTTCTCAAGTTGAAGGAACTGAAGAAAAATTTCAAGTCTTGAGTTGCAATATTGAAAAATTCAATGGGGGAAATACTGAATGATTCAGGAAATGTCAAAAGAAGGTGGAAGGGATACACAGAGTCACTGTATCAAAAAAAAAAAAATTGGTTGATGTTCATCCATTTTGGGAGGTGACATGTGATCAAGAACCAATGGTACTGAAGGAAGAAGTCAAAGCTGACTGAAGGAGTTGGTGAATAACAAGGTTCCAGTAATCAATGGAATATCCATTGAGATGTTTCAGCAAATGGATGCTGCTCTGGAAGCACTAACTTGTCAATGCTAAAAAAAATTGGAAGACAGTGACCTGGCCAACTCCCTGAAAGAGATCAATGTCTGTACACATTTCAAAGGAAGATGATCCAACAGAATGTGGAAATTATTAAACAATATCAATAATATCACACACAAGTAAAATCTTACTGAAGATAATTCAAAAATAGTTGCAGCAGTATATTGAAAGGGAACTTCTAGAAATGCAAGCTGGATTCTGAAGAGATTATGGAATGAGGGATATCATTGCTGATGTCAGATGGATCTTGGCTGAAAGCAAAGAGTACCAAAAATATATTTACTTGTGTTTTATTGACTATGCAAAAGCATTTGACTATGTGGATCATAACAAATTGTGGATAACAGTGAGAAGAATGGGAATTCCAGAACAGTTAATTGTGCTCTTGAGCACATGATTTGTACATAGGCCAGGACACTGTTGTTCACATAGAACAAGGGGACATTGCTTGGCTTAAAATCAGGAAAGGTGTCAGGGTTATATTCTTTCATCATACTTGTTCAATCTGTATGCTGAGCAGATAATCCAAGATGAACTGTATGCAGAACAACATGGCATCAGGATTGGAGGAAGATTTGTCAACAACCAGTGATATGCAAATGACACAACCTTGCTTGCTGAAAGTAAAGATGACTTGAAGAATGTAATGACTAAGACTAAAGACTACAGTCTGCAGTATGGATTACACATCAACATAAAGAAAATGGAAAACCTCACAATTGGACCATAAGCAACATCATGCTAAATGGAGAAAAGATTAAAATTATCAAAGATCTCGTAGTACTTGGTTCCACAATCAATACCAATGGAAGCAGCAGTCAAGAAATTAAACTATGTATTGCACTGGGTAAATGTGTTGCAAAAGACCTCTTTAAAGTGCCGATGAGCAAAAATATCTCTGAAGACTAAGGTGCACCTAACCCAAGCCATGGTATTTTCAGTAGCCTCATATGCATGTGAAAGCTGCACAATGCATAAGGAAGACCAAAGAAAAGTTGTTGCTTTTGAGTTGTGGTGTTGGCAAAGAATACTGAAAGTACTATGGACTGCTGAAAGAACAAACAAATCTCTCCTGGAAGAAGTGAAGATGGAATGCTCCTTGGAGGTGAGAATGGCCAGACTTAGTTTAATCTACTTTGGCCATGTTAACAGAAAGGACCATTCCCTAGAAAAGGACACCATGCTTGGTAAAGTGGAGGGTCAGCAAAAAGGGGAAAAGCCCTCCATGAAATGGATTGATATAGTGGCTACAACGATGAGCTCAAGTATAGCAAGGATTGTGAAGATGGTGCAGGACTGGGCAATGTTTCATTCTATCATGCATAGGGTTGCTATGAATGATAGCTGACTTGACAGCATCTAACAACAATAACAGGTAGACTAAACAAAAAACAAACAAACAAAAAATCCATGACCGTCAAGTTGACTTCGGGTTACAGTGATCCCCATTGTGTTTCTAGGCTGTAGATCTTTACAGAAGTAGATTGCCCTTCTTCTTTCCATGAAGTGGCTGATGGGTTTAAAGTGACAACTTTCTGGTTAGCAGTCAAATGCCTGAGGTAATGCGCCACCAGAGTTCCTTCCTAGATTGACTAAAACAAAACAAAACAAAGCAAAAAAACCACTGCCTTCTAGTGAGATCTGCCTCATAGCAACCCCTTCTTGGGTTTCCAAGGTTATATCACTAGGGCAGTAGATTGCCCAGTCTTCCTTCTGAGGGGGGCTGGTGGGTTTGAAACCCTTGGAAGAGTGAAAATCTCACCTCATACATATCTAATCTTACACCTCAAAGCAGAACACAGAACCAATTACTAAAAATAATTGTTTGAATGTATCTTCCAGACAGTTTTGTATTCATTTACATAACATATGTTTATATGTGTACTTAACATATAAATGAATAAATTTATTTTAGCATTTTATTTTGGGGTAATATTATTTTATAACTGAGTTTTTCTATGTGATACTTCTTACTGAAGATCTTTCTATTTGTGTTTATAAATCCACCTTATTCTTTAACATTTCTGAATAGTTTTCCATAACATGGATAAACTTAATCCACCTAAGTATTTAATTATGTATGTTTATTAAGGAGCTCTGGTAACGTAGTGTCTAAGGCACCTGACTGCTAACAGAAGGTTGGCAGTTTAAACCCACCAGCCACTCCTGAGAAGGAAGGTTGTGCAATCTTCTTCCATAGTGATCTTATATTCTTATGTGTTCTTATGTGCCGTTGAGTTGGCCCCGACTCATAGAGAACCCTCCTTGGGTTTCCAAGGCAGTATCACTACAGAAGTAGGATTGCCAAACCTTCCTTCCGAGGAGTGGCTGGTGGGTTTGAACCGCCAGCCTTCTGGTTAGCAGTCAAGTGCTTTAGCCACTATGCTACCAGAGCTCCTATAAGGATAGTGTCTTGGAAACCCAAGGAGGGGTCGCTGTGAGTCAGGTCCGACTCCACAGCAAATAATAACATAACAAGTTATTTTACCCCTAATTTTTCTCAAGTGCAGAAAAAGCAACAACAAACATTTTTACCTGCAATTTATGCACTTTGCAAGTATCATTCAAGAGTAAATACTGAAAAGTAGAATATCTAGGTAAAAATCTAAGAAATTTTGAATTTTGATAAAAACTGGCAAATTATCCCTCTAAAAGGCTGAAAATTTACATTACAACCAATAGTATATAAGATTATTCATTCCCCTATATTTTCTTGAGTACCATGTGTTTTTCATTTATTTTAAAATGCCGTAGTGCCTAAGGCATTTGACTGCTAACCAGAAGGCTGGCAGTTCAAACCCATCAGCCACTCCTCAGAAGGAAGGTTAGGCAATCTACTTCCTTAGTGATACCATCTCAGAAACCCAAGGAGGGGTCGCTATGAGTTGGATCCAACTCCACGGCAGTGGTTGCAATTGCGATTGTGATTTCTAAAATTTGTGTTTCCTGATTTCTTTGGAGGTTTAGCCTTGCTAAATTCATCTGTCATTTCTTTCTCTGTTGAATTGTCTGCTCATTGTTTGGATAATTTTTATTTGGATGCTTGTCTAACTTGTTGAATAGTTGGATATCTTCTTATACATTTTGTTGTTGTTGTTGTTGTTGTTTGCCGTCGAGTCGGCCCCGACTCATAGCGACCCCTCCTTGGGTTTCCGAGGCAGTATCACTACGGAAGTAGGATTGCCCAACCTTCCTTCCGATCTTATACATAAGAATATATATATATATGAAGTTCTGTTGGTATAGTGGTTACAGCATTTGGCTACTAACACAAAGGTGGTTGGTTCAAACATACAGCCACTCCACGGAAGATGGGGCATTTTACTTCCATAAAGATTTATAGTTTGGAAACCCAGTGGGGTCATTATGAGTTGGAATTTACTCAATGGCAGTGAGTGTTATCCATATATGTGTGTGTGTGTGTGTGTGTGCAAATACATATATGTTTTGTTGTTATGTGCTGACGAGTCAGACCCGACTCATAGCGACCTCTTCCTGGGTTTCCCAGGCAGTATCACTACGGAAGTAGATTGTCCCATCTTCTTTGCGAGGAGTGGCTGGTGTGTTTGAACTGCCAGCCTTCTGATTAGCAGTCAAGTGCCTTAGGCACTATGCTACCAGAGCTCCCAAATACATATATACATATGTGCAAATACATATATACATATACATATACACATACACATGCATATACATATACATAGGAGCTCTGGTAGCGAAGTGCCTAAGGCAGTTCACTGCTAACCAGAAGGGTGGCGGTTCAAAACCAACAGCCACTCCTTGGAAGGAAGGTTGGGCAACGTACTTCCATAGTGATACCACCTCGGTATCACCCAAGGAGGGGGCATTATGAGTTGGGTCTGACTCGGCAGCACAAACAACAACAACAAATACATATACATATACATATACATATACAACTCATTGCAGTCGAATTGGAGAGGACAAATATGTATGTATGTATGTGTGTATAAAGGCACTTGACTGCTAACTAGAAGGCTGGCAGTTCAAACCCACCAGCCACTCCTCGGAAGGAAGATGGGGCAATCTACTTCCGCAGTAATACTGCCTCGGAAACCCAAGGAGGGCTCGCTATGAGTCAGGACCAACTTGACGGCACATAACAACAACAACAACAGTAAAACTTTCTTGAATTCTTCAGGATTTTGGATTCTTTTAATACATCATCCACTAAGATATAAAATGTGCTTATATTTGAGATATTTGTTTATATGGTATATAGTTGCTTACATTTTGCAATGTGCTTAATAATAAATGTGGTTTTTAGTTGTGTTTCTTATTTGTTTTTTATATTGCTTTTCTCTTACTTAAGAGTCAAATACACTAATTGGGAAAATCTTCTTTTTTTATTTTCTTAGGTTGTGAAACACTTTTACAATATATGATTTCCTTGAAACTTAAGTCTAAACTCTTACATGTTGTTGTTAGATGTCATTGAATTAGCTCAAACTCATGGCAGCTCCATGAACAACAGAACAAAACATTGCCTGGTCCTGAGCCATCTTCAAAGTCGTAGGTATGCTTGAGTCCATCATTGTAGCCACTGTGTATTTTGAGTACCTTCCAACCTAGGAGATTCATCCTGTAGCATTGTATCTATTCTGCTGTGATACATCGAGTTTTCATTGGATAATTTCCAGAAGTGGATTATCAGGCCTTTCTTCCTATTCTGTCTTAGTCTAGAAGAACTGCTGGAACCAGTCTACCATGCTACTATTTGAAATATCAGTGGTATACCTTCCAGGCTCCTAGCAACATGAAACCACCCCAGTACAAGAATCTGAGAGATAGTTCGGGAAGGTCTTACATAGGGGAAGCTAGTTGATTAACTTAAAAAAACAAATCAGATATCAGAAAAATACAAAGATTTACACATAGCATAAAGGTTTATGGTGCGGTGGTTATCACAAAGTGAACAGCAATGACATTATCATCCATATCTTTAGGTAGAATATTTCCAAGACTCAAGATGACTCTGTACCTTTACACTCTCTACCATCTTCCTCCTGTCCAGTTGCAATTAATATCCTGATCCCAAATATTACAGTTTTGCCTGCTTTTGGAGTTAGTATAAATGGAGTCATATAGTAGATGTCCTTTTATTTCTGACTTCTTTTGTTCAACATTATATGTTTATAAATGCAATCATGTTTCAGCATGTAGTTACATATGACCATTTTATTGCTCTATAATATCTCATTGTGTATATATACTACAATGCACTTAACTAATATATTGTTTCAGGTTTTAGCTACCAACAACACTTTTCTTGATATCCAGTGATGTTTTTCACTACATATGCACATGAATCTCTATTCAGTGCTCCAAAGAGTACAATTGCTTTAGTAGATAATGTCAAATCTTGACACAAATTGATATTCTCAGAAGGGATGATGAAGTAGCAGTACTTTGCAACTTCTATTTTTTGCTACAGCTCACCATTGTCAATCTTTTTAAATTTAACAAGAGTGGCCAGTGTGTATTAATATCTCATGATTTTAATTTCCACTTTACTTATAAGCATCTATCCATGTATTTATTGGTCACTTAGATATTTTGCTTTGGAAATATCTATTCAAGTTTCTAAACCATTTGGGAGTAGGGATATGTATGTCTTCTAGGATCTTTACAACCAGAAAAAAATTATTTAATTGCTGTGAGGTAGAAGTCAAAAAAGATTTTTCCCATATACATACACAGCAGACCCAGTAAAGTTTTTGAAAATATTGTCCATTCCTACTTTTCTACAGAATCATCCATCACAAATCTCGTCTCCACAGGTATATCATGTTTTTTAATCTATTGAATTATATTAGTTATTTTTCTATACCTCACTATTTGGTATTAATATAAGGTTTAATATAAATCTTGGTGCATATTAGAACAAGTCCTTACACCTTGACTTTGCTATTATTTTCTATATAAAATTTAGAATCAGCTTTTCAGGTCCATAATGCAATCTACTAGGAAATTTGTTCATGATTATATTGAATCTAATTTGGAGAGAATTTATATTTTTGGTATTTTGAGTCATCCAATCAATAAATGTGGTATTTTCTCCATTTATTTAAAAATGTTGTATTTGTTTTGATGTTGTTTTATAGTTTTCTGGTAGAAGTCACCTTCCATTAGAGTTGTTCCAAATAATATATTTTATGCTATTGAAAATGTTTCTTGGGATATTTCATTTTTTTCTCATCTATTTGAGACCAGTATACTGAAATTTGATTCATTGGTATACATTATTTTTCACATAGCAACCTTGCTATACACATTTCATAATTATAATAATCTATCTATAGTTTCATTCAAATGATTATTATTATAATCATTATTATTTTAATAATGAAAATTTTAGTTCTTTTATTTTTATTCTCATTTTTTTGTTGTTGTTTTTAAATTTGATTGCCCTGAAAAATGCAACCAGTAAAATGTTGAATAGAAAGGTAGGAAGAGGTATTCTTGAATTATTTCACATCTAAGTGGGCAAGCTCTCAATGATCTACTTTTAAGTATGATATTTGCTGCTCTATTTTATCAAGGTAAGGACATTCTTTTCTATTCCTACTTTGATAAGGTTTTTAGTTTGTTTTAATTAAAAAATTGCAAATTGTCTTTCCAATGTTTACCGAAAATTATAAGTCTTTTCTTTCCTTGTTCCTGTTAATGAGATAAATTATATTAATTAATGTTCTAATATTAAATAAACATTGCATTCTTGGAATAAAACCACCTTAGTTATGAAATATGGCCATTTTTATTTGTTACTGCTTTCAGTTTTCTCTTATTTAGTTTAGACATGATGCATTATGGAATTCCCCTTTGTGTAATTCCTTGTCAGGTTTGGGTATAGAGGTTATGCACAGCACATAAACAGAAATGGAAATGGCTCCTGCTCTGTTTTTATTTTCTGTTCTCTGGAAGATTCTGTATGAGATTGTCATTATTTTCTCCTTAAATAACTGGTAGAATTCAATTTCAAAGCTATAAAGTCATCTGGCCGTGGAGTGTATTGGTGGGTTTTTTTTCCTCCAATAGGATAAGGCAGTCATTTTATTTAATAATTTTGTGCACTCATATTTTCTATACCTTCTTATTTTTGCTTTTGTAAGTGATTAATTTATAAGATTTTGCTTATTTCATACTATATTTTCAAATGTCTAGCAAACATTTCTTCATCATGTAATCATATTATGTCTTGTTATTTGTAATATGTTTATCAATGTCCCTTTTATATTCTGCATTTCAGTTACTTGTTCATATTCTCTCTCTTCTCTTTGCCTGTCTCTCTCTCTTCTCCTTTTCCCTTGTGTTCTCTATTTCTATCAATTCATCAGAGGTTTGTAAGTTTCAGTAAATTTTTCAAATAGTGAAACCATATTCCCAAAGGATTATTATTATTCAAATTGTCAGGCAGTTCCCTAAAAACCACAACATACAGGGTATTTATTTGACCATATTCAGAGCTTACTCACTATAAATAGCTTTTTTACTATGGTGTTTGTTGAAAACAATCTGTGGCAATTGCTTCCCACTGCAGCTCCTTGAGCAGCACATAACCATTGATTGGGGCAAACAAGAAGCTGGCCAGTAAATTAAATATGGAAAGTTGATAATCTCTTGTAATATCTTTTACTTATGTGGTAGTGGTAGTAAGTTCAATTTTTCATTTCTTATTTTAATGATTGTCCTCTCTCTTTTCTGGTCAGTCTAGCTAAAAACTTGTCATTTTGGTGATCTTGAAGAACAAACTTTCAGTTTTGTAGATTTTCTTTATTGGTTTTCTATTCTCTAGTTAATTGATTCTCATTATAATCTTACTATTTCCCTTCTTTTGTGCTTTGGGTTTAGTTTGCTATTATTTTGTTTGTTTGTTTGTTTGATTAGTTTGGTTTTTAGTTTCTTAACGTGGAAGTTTGGTTATTGTTTTGAGATCTGTCTTTTTTCAATATAGTAATATATAGCTATAAAGGTATCACCATATAGCTGGTCTTTAAAAGGCCATTCCAGTATCCCATCAAGGCAACTGTTTCAATATGAGGGGGGAAATGGTAATACATGATTTCATGAGCATAGATCCATCATTTCACTTCATTGCTGTGTAATGAATTCCTTGGTCAGAGGCAATATTATGTGGAATACCTATGATGTCTAAGGTATTTGACTGCTGACCAGAAGGCTGGTGGTTCAAATCCACGAGCCACTCTTCAGAGGGAAGATTGGGTGATCTACTCCCATAGAGATACCACCTCAAAAACCCAAGGAGGGGTCGCTATGACTTGGAACGACTTGATGGCAGTGAGTTATTTTTGTTTTGTTTTGTTTTTACCATGATAGTGGATAAGGTGGTTCAATGGTTAGTCACTTGTCTCCTAACCGACAATTTTGGGGGAGAAAGATGTGCAGTCTGCTTCTGTAAAGATTACAGCCTTAGAAAGCCTGAGGAGTAGTTCTACTCTGTCCTGTAGTGTATCTATGAGTTGGAACCAACTCAACAGCAACAGGTTTGTTTTTTTGTTTAATCTATGGTTGGCATTTTGGCAGAAGTCTTGCTTGATGCGTGTGATGTGTGTATGAGTAATTCTGGTTCCCCATGTGACCTCACTGACACCACAGGGGTTGTCTTCATTGTTACTGGACACTGATGAAAGTTCTGACTCTACTAGATTTCTTATGACAGCATACTACTGGGGGTTTGGCTCACTTCGTTAAATCCTGTCAAATGTGAAAATTTTGGCTCCCACTTAGCGTCTTCTGATAGGGCTTTTAGAGCTGCCACAGTTTTTTTGTTTTCGTTTTTCTGTGGTATCTGGCTATAATAGAACACTATTGTCTAAATGTTTTCTGTCTTGCTAGGCTTCCCCTTAACAGGTTATTTGTTAGGACTTTTAATGTCAGTATTAGTTGGAGTTTCCAGTTGTGTGTTTCTCCAGTACATATTCTGGAATAAGTGGGGTAAAAGAAAACCCAGGAAAATCACATCCATGTCATTCTTCTGGTCCTGAGAACCTCAGCTGATCCATCTTCTTCCCTCAGAATCTCTGATGTTTGTTTCATATATAATCTCCACGTTTTTATCTGTACTTACTGGGAGGGATAAGGAAAAATAAGTTGACTTCATCTTTAAAGAAGCAGAGATGATATATTAATTTTTATCAATGTCTTCAGTTTGTACTTTTAGTTTTATGCATTTCTATTTTCTACTTTGATTGCATTTTTGCTTTTCTATCCATAGCTTCTTAAGTGAAATATGCTATTCATTTTTGACAATTTCATGTTTCTTGATGAATATATTTAAGAATATAAAAATTTCTTTCAGTATTAAACTGTATCTCTGAGACATTATCATAGTTTGCTCTTATTGTTGAATTATAAAAAGTATAATTTGTAAATTCAATTCAGATATTTCTACATAATGCAAGAGTTATTTCAAAAAGTATTTTCTTAAATATTCCAAATAGATAGGATGCATTGTTCTTTATATATTAATTTCTAGTTTTATTACATTGAGGTAAAAATATAGCTTGTCTCATTTTTTTTTAATTTAATTGTTTTATTGTAATTTTCTTGATTAACTAATATATACTTTTTATAAATTTTTTGTTAATGTTAGGAAGAATGATTATTCTTTCTTTTTTTTAATTTTTGTTGTGATTTGGGTGAAAGTTTAGAGAGCAAATTCGCTTTCCATACAGCAGCTCACAGACACTTTGTCTCATGACATTGACTACAGTTTCCTACAATGTAACAACTCCCCTCCCACTTCCTCCCCATGGTTACCTCTTCCCTGTGTCCTTCCCTCCCATGCACTCCTGCCCCCTCAGCTGTGTCCCTGTGCATACACAGCCTTTCTCTTCTCCCCTGATTGACCTCTCCAAGATGTGTATCTACCTAATGTGAATGTTCAGCTCATATGCCTGTCTTTTGTTTGACTGGAAGCCACAGGAATGGGTTCAGTTCCAGACCAGAGGCAGCTAGGGGCCACAATCTCAGTGGTACCATCAGGCTCTATCAGACCAGCAAACCTGGTCCTACATATTTATTTATATTGATTTTGAGTTTTGTTCCACATTGTTCTCCCACTCTGTCCAGGATCTCCTACATAGATCCCCCTCTGAGCTTGACAGTTGTAGCCCAGCACCATTTAGTTCTTGTCTCATAGTCATATAAGCTAAGGATCGCATGATGTACCAATCGCTTGAACTAATTATTTCCATGTGTCTTTGGTTGTCTTCATTCTTATTTGCTCTGGAAGAGAAGAGACCCTAGTTGCAAATAGATGGCCACTTGTAAGCTTTTAAGGTCCCAATCACTACTCACCAAAGTAAGATGTGGAACAATGTTTTTGTGTAGTATGTTATGCCAATTGAGCTTGATGTCCTCTGCGACTATGGTCCCAAGCTCACAGGTCCAACTATTCACTCCCTCTGGATAGCTGGCTGTGGTCAAGAAATGACTACAACCTCGTCCATTGTCAGCTCTACTATATACCTGGGAATTCTTATAGAACATACTTATACACTTATAGAAACATTTTATGCCAACCATATACATGGTTATGGGCCATTTCCTCCTGCATAGACATACCTAATAGTTCAGCCCATCCACCCATCTATCTATCCATATAGCCATGTTTGCCTTCACTGAAAATGCAGTATTGTATGTGCAAAAGGGTTCATCTTTGTTGTCTGTACCTATCATGCACTCTCTATGTCTTCTTCTTCCTCAATGCCACTGTGTTGATCACTCACATTTAGTACATTGCCCTTCTCTTCAACCACATCAGTACTTGTCTTTACCTATCTAACACTGTTTCCTCCCCTCCCCTCCTACCCCTGGTAATCAACAAAGAAAATTTCCTTCCATATAGAAACCTTTCCTTGAGTTTTTACAATAATGTACTACTACAGTATCTGTCCTTCTGTGATTGACTTACTTCACTCAGCATAATATCCTCCCAGTTCATCCATGTTATACAGTGTTTTGCTGATTCTATGTTATTCTTTAGGTTTGCATAGTATTCCATTGTGTGTATGTACCATAGTTTGGTTATCCATTCTTCTGTTGATGGGCACCTAGCTTGTCTCCATCTTTTGGCTATTGTAAATCGTGCTGTGATGAACATGGGTGTGCATATATCTGTTCTTGTCCTGGCTCTCACTTCTTTAGGATATATACCTAGTAATGGAATGGCTAGGTCAAATGGTATTTCTAATTCCAACTTTTTTAGGGAATCCCATGCTGCTTTCCACAGTGATTATATCATTTGCCAGTCTACCAGTAGTGTATGAGAGTCTCAGTCTCTGCATCCTCACCAGCATTTGTTATTTTTTGTCTTCTTGAACTTTGCTACTAGTGCTGGGGCAAGATGGTATCTCGTTGTTTTGATTTGCATCTCTCTAATGGCTCTGGTAGCGTAGTGCCTAAGGCACTTGACTGCTAACCAGAAGGCTGGAGGTTCAAACCCACCAGCTACTCCTTGGAGGGAATATTGGACAATCTACTTCTGTAGTGATACTGCCTCAGAAACGCAAGGAGGGGTTGCTATGAATCGGGTCCTACTCGACAGCACATAACAAAAACAACAATGGCTAATAATTGTGAGCATTTCTTCACATGTTTGTTGGCCATCTGAATACCCTCTTTGGTGAAACATCTGTTCATGTCTTCTGCCCATTTTTAATCAGATTATTGTCTTTTTGTTATTAAGATGTTGGAGTTTTCTATAAATTCTAGAAATCAGTCCCTTGTCAGATATGTCACTGTCAAATATTTTTCCCAATCTGTAGTGAAGAATGATTACTCTATAATGTGTATTCGTTGTTCTGTACAAAGAAGGAGAGGATTAAACATATATATATATATACATATACATATAAACATATACATATACATATACACATACACATATGGAATACTATGCAATACTTACTAGTAACAAAATAGCAATATGGCTATACATACATGTAATAATAAGTAAAAATACTTTAAAAATTTTTTTAAGTAAAAATATTATTTTTAATAATGAGGTTTAAAATTTTTAAAAAATGTTGGAAACAATAGAATGGTCCTTCTGTATCACTTAGGAATTTTATTCAGGTTCTGATAACAACAGACCCAAAATAACAGTCTTAAGGAAAATAAGAGTTTAATTTTCTCTTTTGTAAAAAATCTTCAGATTTAGGCAATTATGGCTGCTTGGACACTCGTTGGAGAGAGCAATCTATGGAAAGATTAATGTTTAAAGTCATTTTTTTCCAAACAGATAAAGGATATAGACTATGTACTGAGGAGACTAGTTGCCTTGGAGTCTACTGTGACTTATGGTGACCCCATGTTTATCAGAGTAGAATTGTGCTCCATAAAATTTTTATTGACTGTTTTTTTAGGAAATAGTCCATCAAGTCTTTCTTCTGAGATACCTCTGGGTTAACTCAAACTTCCAACCTTTCAGTTAGCAGCTGAGTGTCTTAACCATTTGCACCATCCAGGAACTCCTACTCAGAGAGAAGGGAAACCCAATTCAAGGTTGTTTTATTGAGATATCACCACTATGGATGATTGGCTGCAGTATTCAATGAGCTGTCAGAAAAACCTTATAAATACATTTCAGGACAGCAAAAGAACAGAAAGCATTTATTGATTGCAACCCCCATTTGATAAGGATATTGGTTAGCTTCAAGATACATTAACTTGAGAATATACTACAATTAACATTTCTGGATTGCACTGTCCTGAGCACCAAAAGAGTGCCTGCTACTATCCCAAAGGAAGGCAACAATTAGAAAATCTCTGGGCCAGGAAGGGAGAAGTATAGTGTGGGCTTCAATGAGCCACTCTTGGGTTGTACCTGAGGATGAAGAGTATACACGAGGTCTTCAATACAGCCTACACATCTCAGATTCCTTACATCTTTTTCCTTTTCCATCCTTACTGGGCAAAATTTGTAAAAATCACATTGTAACAATTGTAGGCTAATAGAAGCAAGAAGGGGAAAGGCAGGCTGGACCCCACAGTTTGTCAACTGGACACATTTCTATACCCAATAATGCATAGAATGAGTTTGGAAAGAGGGAAGGAGGGAAAAAAAAATGTAATGAGAGGAGAGGACAGGAAAGAGGAAGGAAGTACCTGGGGAAAATAGAAACCAGTAATCTTTGCCACAACCCTTCAGGAAAATCTGAAATAGGCACAATTTATCCTTGATGATTTTAGCCTTCATTTTTGAGTTTTAAAGTATTTTATCCATGGTCATATTTTCCCAATGTTATTCTATTTCCACTTCCTACTCCACCATTCCCCTTCCATTGTCCTGGACTCTCAAATTCCTTTTCCCAAATATACTTCACAATGATAAATGTTCGAATAATTATCCCACAATAGAAGTTTTTCCACCAAAATTTTACTGAGGGGCTGAGAAAAATAGGAACCCATATGTTTTGGCATAAGTCAGTGTTGTAGTAGTATGTCACAAATATTTTAATTGTACAAGCAATGCAAAAAAACAAATTTGTATTATAAATTAAAACAATATGTCCCAGATAGACTACAACCACTCATCTGTCAGTTTTTTGTAATGTGGTGGCTTGTGTGTTGCTGTGAGGCTGGAAGTTATGCCATCAGTATTTCAAATACCATCAGAGTCACCCAGGGTGGACAGGTTTTAGCAAAGTTTCCAGACTCAGACAGACTCAGAAGAAGGAAGGGGCCATTCACTTGTCAAAGAATTGGTCAGGGAAAACTTACAAATAGTAGCAAAATACTGTCTGATATATTACTGGGAAACTTTATGAAGAACCCTGAAACATTGTCTGATATAGTCCTGGAAGATGATCCCTTCAGGTTAGAAGGCCCTCAAAATACGACTGGGGAAGAACTGCCTCCTTAAAATAGAGTCAACCATAATGACATGGATGGAGTAAAGCTTTGGGATGCCCATTTACTCAAAATGGGAAGAAACAGCTGTAAACATCCATTAATAATCAAAACATGAATTGTACAAAGTACCAATCTAGGGAAATTGGAAGTTGTCAAAAGTGAAATGGAACACATAAAGATCAATATTCTAGGCATTAATGAGCTGGAATGGGCTGGTTTTGGTCTTTTGAATCAGACAATCATATGGTCTACTGTGCCTGGAATGATAAATTGAGGAAGAATAGTATCCCACTCATCATCATAAAGAACATTTCAAGATCTATCCTGAAGTACAATGTTGTCAGTAATAGGATAATATCCATAAACCTACAAGGAAGACTAGTTAATAAGATTATTATTCAAATTTACATACCAACTACTAAAGCCAAAGATGAAGACCTTGAAGATTTATACCAACTTCTGCAGTCTGAAATTGACCAAATATGCAATCAGAATGTATTGATAACTACTAGTGATTGAAACGTGAAAGGTGGAAAAAAGAAGAAACATCAGTAGTTGCAAAATATGGCCCTGGAGATAGGAAAGACACTGGAGATTGCTTGATACAATTTTATAAGATTAATGACTGGTTCACTACAAATACCTTTTTCAACAACATAAATGATGAGTATTCATGTGTCCCTCCCCAGACGGAATACCCAGGCCATGCACAAGCTCAATCTCATCAGTCAGAACAAGGCCGGGGTGGACTGTGGAATGAACAGACCATCAATTGCTCATACGCAAGTTCAAGTTCAAGTTGAAGAAAACTAAAACAAGTCCACAAGAACCAAAATCCAACCTTGATTATATACCACCTGAATTAGAAACCATCTGAGGAATAGATTTGATGCATTCAACACCAATCACCAAAGAACAGACAACTTGTGGGATGATGTCAAGGACGTCATACATGAAGAAAGTAAAAGATCATTAAAAAGACAGAAAAGAACCAAAGTACAAAGTGGATGTCAGAAGAGACTCTCAAACTTGCTCTTGAGTGGAGAATAACTAAAATGAATGGAGGAAATGATGAAATGAAAAAGCTAAACAGCAGATTTCAAAGGGCAGCTCAAGAAGACAAAATAAAGTATTATAATGAAATGTTCAAATACCTGGAGTTAGAAAAGCAAAATAGAAGAACACACTTGGCATTTCCCAACCTGAAAGAACTGAAGAAAAAATTCAAGCAATGAGTTGCAATATTGAAGGATTCTATGAGCAAAATATTGAATGATGCAGAAAGCATCAAAAGAAGATGAAAGGAATACAGAGTCACTGTACCAAAAAGAATTGGTCAACATTCAACTATTGGAGGAGGTATCATATGATCAAGTACCAATGCTGTTGAAGGAAGAAGTTGAGACTGCACTGAAGGAATTGGCAAAAAAGCAAGGTTCCAGGAATTGACAGAATACCACCCAGACACTTCAACAACCAAATGCAGTACTGGAGGTACTTATTCTTTTATTCCAATAAATTCAGAAGATAGGTACCTGGTCAACTGACAGGAAGAGATCCATATTTGTGCCCATTTCAAAAAAAGGTGATCCAACAGAATGTGGAAATTATTGAATAATGTCATTAACATCACATTCAAGTAAAATATTACTGAAGATAATTGAAAAATGGTTGCAGCAGTATATTGAAAGGGAATTTCCAGAAATTCAAACTGGATTCAGAAAAAGATGTAGAACGAGAGATATCATTGCTGATGTCAGCTGGATCTTGCCTGGAAGCAAAGAATACCAGAAAGATGTTTTCCTGTGTTTTATTTACTATGCAAAGGCATGTGACTGTGTGAATCATAGTAAATTGTAATAACATTGTGAGAAATGAGAGTTCCAGACTACTTAATTGTGCTCATGAAAAATCTGTACAGAGACAAAGAGGCTGTCATTAGAACAGAACAAGGGGATAGTGCATGGTTTTAAATCAGGAATGGATGTATCGGGGATGTATTATTTCACCATACATATTTAATCTGTATTCTGAACAAATAATCTGAGAAGCTGGGTTGCATGAAGAACAGGAGATCAGAATTGAAGCAAGACTTATTAATAACCTGTGATATCCAGATGACACAACCTTGCTTGATGAAAATGAAGATGATGTGATATACTTACTGGTGAAGAGCAATGACCACAGTCTTCAGTATTGATTACATCTCAACATAAAGGAAACAAAAGTCCTTATAAGTGGACTAATAATCAACATCATGATAAATGGAGAAAGGATTGAAGTTGCTGGTGGTATCATTTTACTTGGATCTACAATCAACATACTTGGAAGAAGCAGTTAAGAAATCAGACTCATATTGCACTGGGAAAATTTGCTGTAAAACACTTCTTTAAAGTGCAAAGAACCACAGATGTCACTTCAAAGACTAAGGTGCACCTAACCCAAGCAGTGATATTTTCAATCACCTCATATATGCATGTGATAGCTGGACAATGAATAAGGAACACCAAAGAAGCATTGATGTCTTTCAATTGTGGTGTTGGCACAAATACCAAAAATACCATGGACTTCCAGAAGAACAAACAAATCTGTCCTGGATTAGTGCAGTTAGAATGCTGCTTAGAAGCTAGAATGGCCAGACATCACCTCACCTACTTTGCTCATGTTTGGTCAGAAGGGACAATTCCTTGTAGAAGGCTGTCATATTTGGAAAAGTAGCAGGTCAGTGGAAAAGGAGAAGACCCTCAATGAGATTGGATTGACAAAGAGGCTGCAACAATGGGCTCAAGCTTAACAAGTATTGTGAGGATGGCGCAGGACTGAACAGTGTTTTGTTCAATTGTGCATAGGGTTACTATGAATCAGAGCTGACTCGATGGCACCTAACAACAACATGTACATTTTCATTTTTATAAAAATAATTTAGTAGTTACTAAGGTCTGATGGTGGTCATTCAGGCCTCAATTAATGTTTGAGCAGAGTGACCTAACACTAGGCAGTGGTCTGTTCTCTCTATGTTAAAGACACACATTTCAATGAGGCAAAATGCTACCAGTTTATTCTAAACACTGCTGTTAGCCTCTTTGCTATTCATAAGGTTTTCCCTGGCAAATTCTTTGAGAAGTAGACGGACTCCTCCTTCTTCCTAGTGTGCCTCAGTCTGTAAGCTGGGCTGATACCTGTGCATCATGGGCATTCTGCTGGGTTTGAAACACCAATGGCCCAACCTCAAAAACTCACATCAACACATCAGCATGGTAGGATAAATTGACAGACAATTTGTCTCCCTGTTGGAAACCTCTCCTACCACCCTTACCTGGGTCCCTGCAGCTAACTCCTCCTCTGTCCAGATTCCTAGGCTTTTTAATCCCCTTCCTCCCGCTCTCCCGCCCTGCTGCTTTGGGCATGCCTGAGTTCCTCTCCTCACCTGGATCCCTGCAGCTGACTGCTCCTCTGTCTTGGTTCCTGGCTTTTAATCCCCTGTTTCCTGCTCTCCTGCCCTGCTACTTTGGGCCTGCCTGAGTTCTCTCTCCTCACCTGGGTCCCTGCGGCTGACTGCCTGACTTCACCAGATGGAACACACAGGAATCAGATTGACTACATCTGTGGCAAGAGGCAGTGGAAAAACTCAATATCTTTAGCCAAAACCAAGCCAAGAGCTGAGTGTGGAACAGACACCATCAACTGCTCATATGCAAGTTCAACTTGAAGTTGAAGATAATTAAAATAAGTCTAAGAGAGCCAAAATATGATCTCAAATATATACCTCCTGAATTTAGAGATCATCTAAAGAATAGATTTGGTGCATTGAACACCAATGACCGAAAACCAGAAGAATTGTGGGAGGATATCAAGAACATTATCCATGAAGAAAGCAAGAGGTCACTAAAAAGATGAGAAAAGAAGAGAAGACCAAAATGGATGACAAAAGAGACTCTGAAACTTGCCCTTGAGCAGAAAGAAGCTAAAGCCAGTGGAAGAAATGACAAGATAAAGGAGCTGAACAGAAGATTTCAAAGAGCAGCTTGAGCAGAAAAAAACCAATTACTATAATGAAATGTGCAAAGACCTGGAGTTTGAAAACCAAAAGGGAAGAACATGCTTAGTTTTTCTTAAGCTGAAAGAATTGAAGAAAAAATTTAAGCCTCGAGTTGCAATAGTGAGAGATTCTATGGGCAAAATATTGAATGATGCAGGAAACATCAAGAGAAGATGGCAGGAATACACAGAGTCACTGTACCAAAAAGAACTGATCAATCTTCATCCATTTCAGGAAGTGGCATATGATCTAGAACCAATGGTAATGAAGGAAGAAGTCAAAGCTGCAATGAAAGAATTGGCGAAGAACAAGGCTCCAGGAATTGACAGAATACCCATTGAGATATTTCAACAAACAGATGCC
This sequence comes from Orycteropus afer afer, assembly GCF_000298275.1. Taxonomy (NCBI): domain Eukaryota; kingdom Metazoa; phylum Chordata; class Mammalia; order Tubulidentata; family Orycteropodidae; genus Orycteropus; species Orycteropus afer. Next base: position 9,875,719 of record NW_006921633.1, read on the forward strand.
CCATTGGAGGCACTCACTCAATTATGCCAAGAGATTTGGAAGACAGCTACCTGGCCAACTGACTGGAAGAGATCCATATTTGTACCCATTCCAAAGAAAAGTGATCCCACAGATTGTGAAAATTATCGAACAATATCATTCATATAGCACGCAAGTAAGATCTTACTGAAGATAACTCAAAAACGTTTGCAGAAGTATATTGACAGAGAACTTCCAGAGGTGCAAACTGGATTCAGAAGAGGACGTGGAACAAGAGATATCATAGCTGTTTTCAGAAGGATCTTGGCTCAAGGTAAAGATTACCAGAAAGATGTTTACTTGTATTTTATTGACTATGCAAAGGCATTTGATTGTGTGGATCATGACAAATTATGGATAACATTTAGAAGAATGGAAATCCCCAACACTTGATTGTACTCATGAGGAACCTGTACCTTGACCAGGAGGCTGTCGTTTCAATGGAACAAGGGAACACTACATGGTTTAAAATCAGGAAGGGAGTGTGTCAGGGTTGTATCCTTTACCCATACTTATTCAATCTATATGCTGAGCAAATAATCCGAGAAGTTGGACTACACGAAGAAAAACATGGCATCAGGATTGGAGGAAGAATCATTAACAACCTGAGATATGATGATGATACAACTTTGCTTGCTGAAAATGAGGATGACTTGAGATACTTACTGAGGAAGAGTGAAGAATACAGTCTACAGTATGGGTTATGTCTCAATATAAAAAAACAAAAATCCTCACAACTGGACCAATGAGCAGCATCACAATAAATGGAGAGAAGATTGAGGTTGTCAAAGAATTC
>NW_006921633.1:9877232-9878823 GCF_000298275.1 Orycteropus afer afer
TTTTTTTTTTTTTTTTACAAAATATATGCTAATAAAAAGTAAATATATTTCTTGTACTTTTGGTAGATACAAAAACCCACACAAAAGCCATTGTCATAGTAAGCCTATAGGACAGAGTAGAACTGCCCTATTGGCTTTCCAATTCTGTAAATCTTTATGGAAGCGAACTGCTTTATATTTCTCCCATGGAGCAGCTGGTAGATTTGAACTACCTGCTGTTTGGTTAGCAGCCAAATGTTTTAACCTTTCTGCCACCACAGCTTCTTCTTTGGTAGGTACAGAGCAGGAAATTAAGCCTTTGGTGCTCACTTTCTCTGCCATAAGTCATCCTCTATGCTAACTGAAAATGGAGTCAGAGAGAGGACAGGCAGTGTGCAAGCAAAGGAGAAGAAACAAAAGGCTTAGAGAGAGATACATGGACCCCTCACCTCATAAATGGAGAATGGTCAGCACCTACCCCTGACTATTGACCAGCCTCATGCCCCTTTAGTCTTATCCAAGAGGCATTCATTTTACAAGTTAAACTCATTATGCGAATTGCCCAATTCTATTAGAATATTGTTATCCCATGTAAATGCTATTAGTTCCACAAATGAATTACTCTATGTGAAACTGCTTAGAAAACTATAAAGCGCTTTACAAATGGAAGACAAATTATAATGTCCAAAAGAGAAAAACATTATACTAAACTGGCATCATAAAATGCTAAAGTACCCACTGATGTAGCTCCAATTCTAAACTTCACCCTTTTTGTATGAAAAGGTAAAGGAAAGCAAAGTGTTTTCTTTGTAAATCTCATTTCTATGACTAATGTTCTTCTACAACTAACATGCAATTTTCTTTTTCTGATTTGTTTTCTCATCTTACCTGATATATTTTATATCCCTTCTGTCTTCTTAGAAGTGCCACTTTGTTGAAGGGGGAGTTGGGGTTTGCGAGAAGTTTTTAAATATGCTGTTAATGAATGAATGGACAACTAATTACTTGCTAAATGCATTCACACAAATCTGGGTCTGAAATTGCTTCAGAATTAATTTGGGACATATGTGTACATCTTTCCTTATATTTGCAGGGGGCATGCCACATGGATTTGCATTTGTATATGTAGAAGTCTTTTCCTTATACAAACCTGGCTACAAAACAACAACTCATCACCAGGTTTACCTCACTTCACAAACTACATTACTTTTGAAAAAGGTAAATTCATTGATTTTGCTTGCTTACTTGGGCGTGCTATCTCTCTCTTATATGCATACACACATGAAAACATACCACATGTACTTTGTGTACATAGATTGAAAATAAACTGCACACAGGTAAACAAATTTGCATAACAGTTTCCATTTAATGGATCACAATAGTAATTATTCCCCAGACTCAGTTGATTTAAAAAATATATATATACTTTTCTTTCTATTTTCCCAAACCCCATTTCTTCCTATTAATTAATAAGGTTTATCAGATTATTAAAGGAGCTCTGGTGGTGTCCTGGTCAAGGCACTTGGCTGCTAACCAAATGGTCAGTAGTTCAAACCCACCAGCTACTCTGCAGAAGAAAGATGGGGCAGTCTATTTCCGTGAAAATTTACAG
>NW_006921633.1:9879411-9923486 GCF_000298275.1 Orycteropus afer afer
GCCAGCCTTCTGGTTAGCAGTCAAGTGCTTTAGCCACTATGCTACCCAGCAATAAGTTTCCATCAGCACTTACATTTGAAAGTAAGTTTTATATTTTTTCTAGGAATTTTCCCAAACTTATCTAGTAGCTGATGGCACTGGCAAAAATGCTGTCAAGTTCTATATCAGACAGATCAGAGGCAGAGTCCTCCTTAATTTAGCACAAATGCATTTGTATTTCACAGGACAAGGGTTCTTCCTCTTTTGCGGGACCTATCCTAGGTGGCATAGTGCCTAAGGTATTTGCTAACTAAACCACCAACCGCTCCTAGCAAGGAAGACTGGGCAATCTACTTCTGAAGAGATACCACCTTGGAAACTGAAGGAGAGGTCATTATGAGTCGAAACCCACTCCACAGCAGTAAGTTTGTTTTGTTTTTTGGTAGTGCAGTGGCTAAAGTACAGAGCTGCTACCTGAAAGTTTGGCAGTTTGAAACCACCATCCACTCCATGGAAGAACTATGCAGCAGTCTGCTTCCATAAAGATTTACAGCCTTGGAAACTCTTTGGGGAAGTTCTATTCTGTTCCATAAAGTCATTATGAATCAGAATTAACTCAATGGCAATTTTTTTTCCCTTTGGTTTTATCCTAGAATTTAACATCAGTCATTCTGTAAAGCAATATTTCCAGTGCTTACTAGGTCAGTTTGCTAGATTTATTCTTCAGTGGCTTTGTCAGATATAATCACATAATCTTAATCCCTTCTTCTCTTATATGGCAAATATTCTATGCATTTGTTTCAAATCTGTTCACTGTCCCTGATTCATACTTACCTTCTAAAATTTTGGGGAAAAAAATAAACTCAAAACAGTTTCACCAAACAAACAAGCAAAAAGAACCCATTGCCATTGAGTCTATTTCAAATCATAGTGACCCATAGGACAGAGTAGAACTGTCCCATAGGGTTTCTAAGACTGTAAATCTTTACAGAAACAAATGGTCTGTTTTATTCCTTGGAGTGGCTAAACCACTGACCTTCTGGTTAGCAGGCAAATGCTTTAACCACTGCACCCCCAGAACTCCTTATGCTATTTTTTATATTCTATTGAGTAGATTTCAACCCCTTGTGACAGAGTAAAACTTCACCGTAGGGTTTCCAAGGCTGGGATCTTTACTGAAGCACACAGCTACATCTTTCTCCATGGGTTCCAACAGCCAACCTACCAGTTAGCAGCCTAGCACTAATTCATCAACTGACTCCATTTTCTTAGTGAAACTTGGGTCAAACCATCTCAAAATCACCCCTGAGATCTTCAGTCTCATGAGGGTATGGTCACACTGCTAATAACTTCCCAAGCTTCCTTTCTATATGACTCTTGATTTGTCTGTCCAACTTCCCTTTGCCACTTGTCTAGTAACATCTCACCTGCCTAACCACAGGCACTGGCACATGATCCAGAAGTTAATTATACCTTGGCTGGGGATTATTCTGGAAATAAGCACATGCCCCACATTGAAACAACCAGGCCTTCCTTGTTTCACATTTTCTCTAAATTGAATTGAGTGAAAAAAAAACCTAATATATGGGCATGAGGTTGTAAAGATGTAAGCCTACAATATGGAGAACACCCTCTGTGGTAGAAAAGAATGAACCTAACAGCAGAAAAGAGGTTCCCATAAGAAATGGGGGAAAGGATAAGATACAAAGAGAGACGAGAGCCCAGAAACACAAAAGTCTCAGGACCCATCATCGCTGATATTACCCTCCCATCCCTCTTTATTTATGTGAATCAATATACTCTTCATCTGTGTCTAAGTTATTTAAGTTGCTTTTCTGTGATTAGAAGTCAAAGAGTTCTCCTTGTTAATGATTATGAAAATTATTCTTTCTTATTGCTTTCTCTTGTCTTTGGTTAGATCTCATACATTACCCCTGTATTCCATTTGCTAACTCACCACTCTTTTGGAGCTTGAAAAGGAAAAAAAAAAATGGCAGGAATAAAAAGAATATAATAAAAAGGAAGAAATCAAGGAATCAGGTGATATTTCCTCTTACAGTTTACAGCTCTGGAATAATTTAAGCCCCCTCAGAAATGGCAAGTGATAATTAAAAAGCAAAGAACTAAGTCATCAAGTCTGCTCAGCCTGCTCATAGTTCCTGAGCTGAAATCCTATACGTGTTTTCTTTAGAGTCTCCCTTCATAGAGTTTAAACCTTAAAGGCTTATTAATTTTCTTTTTTCACTGCTTTTAAATGTCTTCCTTCTATTCATCCAATTCCCAATATCCACACAGCTGCTGAGTGCCCCACAGGCCTCTGTGGAGGTCCCCAATCATCTCAGCTAGCCTATTACCCATCAAACTCTTCATTCTGTCCTTCTTTACCCCCTTCCATCACAAGTCTTGAAACTTTAATCTTTTATATCCATCTTTATTCTCTCCCAATTAAAACATATCAGTTATGTGGTCTATTCCCTTAGGGTTCCATTCAGTGACCAGCTAGTTCTAATTTGGTCAAAGATAGCTAAGATGTTACTGGTTGATAATGGTTTAATATTTTACTCTCTCAGAGAACATTTACATATTTATGGTGGCCTTAAGCAAAAGGAGTTAGCCACATGGGGATTTCTGGTGGTAGGAGAAGTGCAATGAATATTTGGCATCTGGAGTGGTTTATTACCCCTCACTTCCCTTCATGTGCAAGCTGATGGGTCTGCATATTTGGTCAGTCTTGCCCTTTGGGGTGATTCCCTCTCCACTGTCAAAGAGCTTTATTCTCTGCAGAAACTATTTGCCTTCCTTTCCCCTGAGTGACCTTCTCTTTTCTCCTTCTGGCTGATACAATTGCTCTCCTCTTCTTGCACTATTATAGCCTTTACTAGTGTCTATAATTTTATTAACTCTGTAAATTTAGAGTCTCTTAAAGAGCACATCAAAAGTTCAAATCATCCCACAAAGCCCTAGAAACAGTTCTTAAAACAGAAATGATGAATCCCACATTATTTCAGTAAGGACTAGCAAATGTCATCAGAGTAATGCTGATCATTTTATTGACTTTAATCCAATGAAAGCCCCTGAATCTATGGTTTTACTTGAATTAAAAATACTATCCACCATTTGTCTGTCAGTTTCTCATACTGTGGTGGCTTGTGTTTTGCTGTGTTGCTGGAAGCTATGCCATTGATATTTCAAATACCAGCAGGGTAACACTAGGTGGATAACTCTCAGTGAAGCTTCCAGACTAACACAGACTAAAAACAAGGAAAAGATAGTTCATTTTTTTTTTTTTTTTAATTAACCACTAAAAACCTTATGAATAGCAGTAAAACATTGCCTGATATAGTGTGGAAGATGAAAGACTTAAGTTGGAAGGCACTCAATATAGGACTGGGAAAGACTTGCCTCCTCAAAGTAGAATTGACCTTAATGACTTGGCTGAAGTAAAGCTTTCGGGATCTTCATTTGTTGATAGGCATGATTCAAAAGAAGAAGAAACAGCTGCAAACATCTATTAATATTCAGAACATGGAATGGACAAAGTATGAATCTAGGAAAATTGGAAGTTGTCAAAAATGAAATGGAACACATATAGATATCTTAGGCATTAGTGAGCTGAAATGGACTAATAGTGGCCATTTAGAATCAGAGAATCATATGGTTTACTAAGCTAGGAATGACAAATTAAAGAGGAATGGCAGCATGTTCATCATCAAAAAGAACATTTCAAGATCTATCCTGAAGTATAATGCTGCCAGTGATAGGATAATATCCATATGCCTACAGGGAAAGCCAGTTAATGCCACTATTATTCAAATTTATGCACCAATCATTAAAGCAAAAGATTGAAGACTTTTACCAACTTCTGCAGTCTGAAATTGACCAAGCATGTAGTCAGGATGTATTGATAACTACCAGTGATTGGAATATGAAAGGTGGAAACAAAGAAGAAGCATCAGTAGTTGCAAAATCTGGCCCTACATATAGAAAAGACACTGGAGATTGCATGATAGAATTTTACAAGACCAATGACTTATTCACTACAAATACCTTTTCAACAGCATAAATGGTGACATGTGCACTTCACCAGATGGAATACTCAGGAATCAAATCGAACACATCTCTGGAAAGAGGCCATGGAGAAGCTCAATACCATCAGTCAGAACAAGGCCAAGGATAAATTGTGGAACAGACTCTCACATGTTCATATGCAAGTTCAAGTTGAAGATGAATAAATTAAAACGAGTCCACAAGATCCAAAACACTACCTTGATTATATCCCACCTGAATTTAGAGACCATCTGAAGAATAGATTTGATACATTGAACACCAATCACCAAAGACAAGATGAGTTGTGGGATAACATCAAGAATATTGAAGGTGAAGAAAACAAAAAGTAATTAAAAGACAGGAAAGAACCAAAATAACGTAATGGATGTCCAAAGAGATGCTGAAACTTGCTTTCAAATGGAGAGTAGCTAAAGTGAATGGAAGAAATGATGAAGTAAAATACCTGAACAGAAAATTAGATAGGGTGGCTCAAAAAGACAAAGTATTATAATGAAATGTTCAAAGACCTAGAGTTAGAAAACTAAAAGGGAAGAATATGCTTTGCATTCCTTAAAGGTTCTATGGGCAAAATATTGAAAGACGAAGAAAGCATCAAAAGAAAATGGAAGGAATGCAGAAAGTCATTGTACCAAAAAGAATTGACTGACGTTCAAATATTTTGTAAGGTAGCACATGATCAAGAACAGATGATATTGAAGGAAGACGTCTAAACTGCACCAAAGGACTTGGTAGAAAACAAGGTTCCAGTAGTTGATGAAATGCCATTGAAATGTTTCAACCAATGGATTCAAGGCTGGGATCACTCATTCATTTATGTCAAAAAAAATTGGAAGACAGCTACCTGGCCAACTGACTGGAAGAGTTTCACATTTGTGCCCATTTCAAAGAATCTACAGAATGCAGAAATTATCAAATAATATTATTAATATCACGAGAGTGATAACTAGGGTTGTGTGTCAGTTTGGCTGGACCACAATTCTGAGTGATGTAAGAAGGTGTGGTATGTTAGTTCCCATGCTGAAATCTAACATAAGGTGGTCACCTCCATAGTGGGATATGTTTTGAGCAGCCAATCAGTTGGAAGGGAGTTTCCTTAGGGGTGTAGCCTGCTTCCAATATATATATATATATACACACACATGGACATTGTTGTTGTTGTTATGTGCTGTTGAGTTGGACCTGACTCATAGTGACCCTTCCTTGGGTTTCTGAGGCAGTGTCACTATGGAAGTAGATTGCCCAACCTTTTTTCTAAGGAATAGCTGGTGGGTTTCAACCACCAGCCTTCTGGTTAACAGTTAAGTGCCTTAGGGACTGTGCTACCAGAGCACCTAGATATATGGATATCCTGAGGAAATTCTGGAACTTTCTGTTGGATCTGGATCCTGCTGTTCATGGGCTCATCAGCCCCTACAGCTGCATGTGTCAGGAAAAGCCTCCAGCTTGATATTTGACCAAAAAATTGGGGACTTGCCACCCTCTACAACTGTGTGAGCCATTTCCCTGAGATGAATATCTCTGTATATATCTATATCTATGTAAGTCTATCTATATAGATATGTTGTTGTTGGTGGTGTTATATGCTGTCAAGTCAGGCCCGACTCATAGAGACCCCTCCTTGGGTTTCTGAGGTGGTATCACTACAGAAGTAGATTGCCCAACCTTCCTTCCAAGGAGTGGCTGGTGGGTTTGAACTGCCAGCCTTCTGGTTAGCAGTCAAGTGCTTTAGGCACTATGCTACCAGAGCTCCCTCTATATAGATATAGATAGACATATATAGATATACGTTGTTGGTATTAGCTGCTGATGAGTCAGCTCTGACTCATAGCAGCCCTCCATACAAGAAAACAAAGTACTGCCCAGTTCTTGCACTGTCCTCACCAGCCTTGCTATATCTGAGCCCATTGTTATGGCCTGTTTGTCAATCCATCTCTCTAGGGTCTTCCCTTTCTTCTATGACCCTCCTCTTTACCAAGTATGATATCTTTCTCCAGGGAATGGTCCCTTCTGATAACATGACCAATGTAGGTGAGATGAATTCTAGCCATTATAATTTCCAAGAAGCATTCTGGCTGCACTTCCTCCATGGACAGCTTTATTTGTTCTTCTGGCAGTCCGTGGTAGTCCACATATATACAAGCTTTAATGGCTTTGCTTCTCTAGAGAACCTAGACTAACACAACAGGCAAGTAAAATATTACTGAAGATAATTAAAAAAATGTTCACAGCAGTATATTGACAAGGAACTGCCAGAAATTCAAGCTGGATTCAGAAAAAGACATGGAACAAAGGATATCATTGCTGATGTCAGATGGATCTTGGCTGAAAGCAAAGAATATTAGAAAGATGCTTACCTATAGTTTATTGACTATGCAAAGGTATTTGAGTATGTGGATCACAAAAAGCTATGGATCCAATGAAAAGAATGGGAATTCCAGAACACTTCATTGTGCTCATAAGGATCCTATGCATAGACCACACACACACATAGTTCAAAATCAAGAAAGGTGTGCATCAGGACAGTGTCCTCTCACCATACTTATTCAATCTCTGTGCTGAGCAAATAATCTGAGAAGCTGGACTATGTGAAGAAGAACACAGCATCATTTCAGGAAGATTCATTAACAACCTTTGATATGAAGATGACACAACTTTGCTTGCTGATAGTGAAAAAGACTTGAGGCACTGTTTTGGTTACCTCTAGTACCACTCTAGGAGCTCTGGTAGCATAGTGCCTGAGGTACTTGACTGATAACCAGAAGGCTGGCGGTTCAAACCCACCAGCCACTCCTCAGAAGGAAGGTTGGGCAATCTACTTCCATTAGTGATACTGCCTCGGAAACCCAAGGAGGGGTCTCTGTGAGTCAAGTCTGACTCCATGGCATATAACAACAATAGCAACAGTGCCACTCTACGAGCTCTGGGAGCATAGTGCCTAAGGTACTTGACTGATAACCAGAAGGCTGGCAGTTCAAACCCACCAGCCACTCCTCAGAAGGAAGGTTGGGCAATCTACTTCCATAGTGATATCACCTTGGAAACCCAAAGAGGATCTCTATGAGTCAGGTCCGACTCAACAGCACACAACAACAACAACAACAACATCACTCTGACAGGAGACTACAAACTCAACTAACTCACTGCTGTTGAGTCGAACCCAACTCACAGTGACCCCTCCTTGGGTTTCCAAGTCAATATCACTATGGAAGTAGATTGGCCAAACTTCCTTCCCAGGAATGGCTGATGGGTTTGAACCACCAGCCTTTTGGTTAGCAGTCAAATGCCTTTGACACTATGCTATCAGAGCTCCTACACCATAAATGGGATGACTTAAACAAACAGTTTATTCTCTCAGAATTTGGAAGCTTTAAGTCCAAGTTCAAAGTGTCAGGGTCTAGGGTCTGGGTGAAACTAGGGTCTGGGTGAAAGCCCCTCGACACTGGGCTTCAGCTTTGCCTCTTGCTCCCAGCCCATAGAAGCTAGAGGCATCTCTTCACTCAGGTAGCTGCTGGCTGCTGAGGCTGACAAACCCAAAGTCAACAGGTGAAAAGGCACAGTCCCGATATTACCAAACCACGTGACAGGCCTCTGATTAAAAGTCTCAACATCTGCAGAGCATGGCAGGCTGCTAAATGAAGACTTGGCTACATACAGGATCCAAGCGTGTCAAAAAGTTAGAGACCTTTCTCAAAGCTGCTTCTTCTATATTGGAAACAGACAACATCTCTAAAGCAGCTACTCAGCTGCTCTAGTAGATTCCACCATGGAATTGATTGCCAATCTCACCATGACATGTAACTACATCCAGATCCCAGCCAAGTTGACAACAACCTTAACTATTCCAGGCACTTAGCAATGAAGATCAAGGACCAAAGCCTTCAGTAAGGATAACATCTCGCCATAAAGAAAACAAAAATCCTCACAACTGGACTACTAAGAAAGATTATGATAAATGGAGGAATGCTTGAATTTGTCAAGAATTTCCTTTTACTTAGATTCACAATCAACACCCATGAAAGCATCAGTCAAGAAATCAAAAGGCATATTGCATTGGACAAATCTACTGCAAAAGATCTCTTTAACATGTTAAAGAGCAAAGATGTCACTTTGAAGACTAAGGTGTGCTTGACTCAAGCCATTGTCTTTTTAATAATCTCATATGCATGTGAAAGGTAGACAATAAATAAGTAAAATGGCAGAAAATTGGTGCATTTGAATTGTAGTGTTGGTGAAGAATATTGAATATACCATGGATTGCCAGAAGATTGAACAAATGTGTTTGGAGAAATTATAGCCAGAATGCTCCTTAGAAGTGAGAATAGCCAGATCATGTTACCAGGAGGGAGCAGTCCCTGAAGCAGGATATCATGATTGATAGAGGGTCAGTGATAAAAGGGAAGAACCTCAACTAGATGGTTGGACACATCTGATGCCACAATTGGCTCAAACATAGCAATGATTATGAGAATGGCACAGGAACAGTGTTTTGTTCTGTTGTACATAGGGTTGTACATACTTTGACTCAAAGCCTACTCAGTGGCACCTAACTACCTAAAGAAACTGTGGGGATATAGTGTCAGATAAAGAGCTCATAATGAACACATTGTGGGAAATTACATTTGCATGCTGCAATTTAAGAAGGGTGTAGAAAAACAAAGAGAGAGGTGAGAGGTGAAGAGGGGTGAGACCCTGAGTGGCTGACAGCAGCTAAGTGCATAACTACTAACTGAAACATTAGCTGTTCAAACCCAACAGAGGTGCTTCAAAAGAAAGGCCTGGCAATCTGATTCTAAAATGTCCCAGCCAGGAAAATCCTATGGAATACAGTTCCACCTGGCAATACATGGAGTCTCCTTGACTTGGAACCATTTTGATGGTATTTGGTTTTCAGTCAGGCTAGTTTGGAAAGAGATCAGGAGACCATGTCTCATGATCTTTAGAGAAACTGCAGTGAAGGAAGAGGATGGAGACATGATAATTGCCCTTACTTTTGGAAGGCTATTGTCTAGGGGGAAGGGCAGAGCTATTCCAGATTAGTCCATAAAACAAAAGGATCAGTGGGTATGTGTTACAAAAAGCAGACTTATCTCATTTTAAGGTAGTCTTCTTCAATAACTAGTGTTGTACAGTAGAGGAATGAGCTTCCTTCCAAATCAATACTGATGATATTTGAACAGGGTCTAAATGGTTATTGACCAGGACATTGTAGACAGCTTCTTGCACTTACAGTCTAGAAAACCTCTAAGAATCCTTAAGCACTATGATCCTCACCATTTCATAAAACCATCAGCACTAGATTAGCTGGCTGACTCCCATTGGTGGCGTCTGGTTGTCCTGTGAGCTCTGAGACTGAGAACAAGAAAAGTAGGTGAGTAACAGACAGAACAAAAGACTAAGAGGAAACAGAACTTCCAACCTGTCATCTATTGGCAGTTTTAGTCTTTTGATTGGCTTCCGTCTGTTGGCTACTCACATGCCCATCCATTCTCTAAATGAAGTACTCCAGCAACTGAGCTCACTTCAACAAACATGGATGCTGTGCAGCTATAAATCATTGGTCCCTTCCTCCCTGAGCCCTTCAGTGGTAGGAGTAATTGGTTAATTGCCAGAGTTGCTAACAAGAATTAAGAATTCAAGGGAATTGGCTGGGAATGCAGATCTGCTGCAATATGGTTAGAACAAATGTGTTTCTAAAGAGGCAGAAATTTAGAAATGTGCACACCTAGGACAAAACAAATGGGTCTTGAAGTTCTTCAAAACAATGTCTGAGACTTACTGTGTCAATGCCCCCTTCCATAAGGGGCTAGAACTCTGAAAAATAAAAATACATCCTCCTTAGTTCTTTTCATTCCATCTTCCAGCTGGAGAGTAGTCCAAAGAAATTTCCATACCTCTTGGCTCTGCACTCATTTCTAATAATAGCTTCACTCCATCGTTACCCTACTCTGCACACCCCACTTTTCTTTTGAAACTGTCATCCCTTTCACATGCTTTGATTTGTTCTGTCAAGTGAGTAAGTAAAGGATAATTTTAATAAAGGATAAAATAAAACCTGGGAGCTCTGGTGATGTAGTGCCTAAGGCATTTGACTGCTAACCAGAAGTTTGGCAGTTCAAACCCACCAGACACTCCTGGGAAGAAAGGTTGGGCGATCTACTTCCGTAGTGATACTGCCTCAGAAACCCTAGCAGTTGCTATGAGTCGGAACTGATTCGATGGCACCTTAAAACAAACAAACAAAAAATAAAACCTGAGAGACTATGGCCATAAGAACCCAAATCCACAGTTATGTACCTCAGAGCAAGTGCAGGTCTGTTCTGTACAGGTTGGGACTACTCAGCATTGCCGAGTATTCCACAGGGAATCTAGGTTTTTAAAGATATAACATGCCAAACACTGACCATCCTTATATTTCCACATCATTTTATCTTTTTCAAAGTATTTCCTTTCATTTATTTGCCTTGATTAACATTATAAACTAGATAGAACAGATTTCTATTTTAAAGGCGAGTAAATTGAGACAAATAGTGGTTAACTTATAATGTCAATACTAATCCCTGCACCCCCTGAGCATTCCATACCAAACCCTCCTCTGTTTAATCTCTCTGGACCAAAAATGGTGACCACTGCTTTTTAATTATGTCTTCAGATTTTTGCATAGAATAGAACATAGAATTGAGAAAATGGTCTCAATTACAAATACCTGAAGATGTACAAGATGTGTGTGTGTATTGGGAGAGTCATGAAGCATAGGATTTGGGTGTACTTTGGAGACACGTAAGTGTGCATTTTGGACAGTACTGATAGAAATAAGTCCTAGAGAAACACACAATTAAACATATATTAGTGGTCAAACATATATTACATGAGGTCAAGCATATATTACAAGGAGTGGTGGTTTTCACTCTTTCCAAAGACTTCTTGCCTCCAATAGTCAAAGGTGAGTGTCATATATTAGAGACCTCATGCAGCCAAGGCCTCATATTATCTACACCAGTCCAGTGCCATTGAATAGATTCCCAGTCATCGCACTCCCATATGTGTCAGAGTAGAATCATGCTCCATAGTGGTTTCGATGGCTGATTTGTCAGAAGTTTATCACCAGGTGCCTCTGGGTAGATTTGAAACTCCAGACTTTGGTTAACAGCTAAACATGTTAACCATTTGCACCACCCAGTGCTTCTTATTATCTATAAATACTTTTTTTATATAAATTGATGAAAGTACCAAAACTGTTAAAGTGCTACAGGTATGTGTCAGGGTATGTATAAAAATATATAGCAGGTATACAGTGAAAATTGAGGTGCTGTGATCCATTAGGGAGAACTGGTGGTGCAGTGGTTAAAACACTCAACTGCCAATCAATAGTTTAGCAGTTTGAACCTACCAGCTGCTTCCCAGGAAAAAGATGGGATGATCTGTTTCTGTACAGATTTACAGCCTTGGAAACCCTATGGGGCAGTACAGTTCCATTCTATAGGGTTCTTGTAAGTTGGAATCAACTTAATGGCAGTGGGTTATGGTCCACTTATATTCCTTGGGTGGTAAAACAGTTAACAAACCTGACTGCTGACCATATTTTGGCAGTTTGAGCCCATCCAGAGGTGCCTTAGAAGAAAGATTTGGCAATTTACTACTGAAAGATCACCCAGTGAAAACCCTAAGGAGCACAGTTCTGCTATGACACACATAAGGTTGCCATAAATTGAAATTGACTTGTAAGCAACTGGTTATAGTCCATTCAGTAGCAGGTCAGCAAAAGAAAACAGCCAAGGAAGGGACTTTCATGATATTCCATAATTAAGTTGCTAAGTTCTCATAAGTTACCAGATAGATGGCACAGTGCCTAAGGCACTTGACTGCTAACTAGAAGGCTGATGGTTCAAACCCACCAGCTACTCCTCGGAAGGGAGATTGGACAATCTACTTCCATACTGATACTGCCCTGGAAACTCAAGGAAAGGTCTCTAAGAGTCGCATCTGACTCTATGGCAATGAGAGTTGTTTTCTGTTTTTGTTTTTCTTTTTATAATATGTTGTTGTGTTGCTGTTAGACGCCATTTGAGTTGATTCCAACTCATAGCTACCCTATGTACAACAGAACGAAATACCATCCAGTCCCATGTCATCTTCACAATTGTTGCCATACTTGAGTCTATCATTGTAGTCACTGTGTCAATCCCTCTCACTGAGGATCTTCCCATTTTCACCGACTCTCTACTTTCCCAAGCTTGATATCCTTCTCCAGGGACTGGCCCTTTCTGACAACATGACCAAAATAGGTGAAATGAAGCCTGGCCATTCTTGCTTCTAAGGAACATCCTGGGTGCACTTCTCCAGGATAGATTTATTCATTCTCTGGTAGTCCATGGTATTTTCAATATTCTTCACCCCCACCACAATTCAAAGATGTTAACTCTTCTTTGGTCTTCGTTATTCACATTGTCCAGCCTCACATGCATATGAGGCAATTGAAAATACCATGGCCTAGGCACAGGAGCTCTGGTAGCACAATGCCTAAGGCACTTGACTGCTAACCAGAAGTCTGGTGGTTCAAACCCATCAGCCACTCCTCAGAAGGAAGATGGGGTGATCTCCTTCCATAGTGACACTGCCTCGGAAACCCAAGGAGGGGTCACTATGAGTCGGGTCTGACTCAACGGCACATAACAACAACAACAAGGTTAGGTACAGCTTAGTCTTCAGAGTGATGTCTTTGCTCTTTAACACTTTAAAGAAATCTTTTGCAGCAGATTTGCCCAGTGCAATAAAATGTCTGATTTCTTGGCTGTTGCTTCCTTCTATGTTGATTGTAGATAATTAAGTCATTAAAGTTAACACTACTTTGAGGGGGCAGTTCTTGCCTTACTGTATTTTGAGTGTCTTCCAACCTGAGAGATTCATCTCTGACACTACATCAGACAGTGTTTCACTGTTTTCAGCAGCCAATTTTTTCAGAAGTGGATGGCCTTATTCTTCTTCCAAATCTTTCTTGGTCTGGCAGCTCCATTGAAACCTGTCTATCATAGGTGATGCTGCTGGTATTTGAAATATCAGTGGCATAGCCTCCGACTTCACAACAATACACAACCCACCACAGTATATGATAAACTGACAGATGAGTGGTGGACACTATAATATAGAGAAATTAAATGCAAAGAATGAACTGATTAATAAAAGAAGTCCAGGTGTAGGAGACCAAGTATAATGGTTTCTCAGCTGCTGAAGAACATTATTATTTCATGCACTAAAATTGAAGCAATCATATGTCCACATTTTCCAAGACTATCTTGGCTTCATGTGATTTTTTAAAAAGCTATTTGTTAAATATAAGGCCAATTGTGATATGTTGTATAACCTTGTAAGACCTTCCAATAATAATTTTCAAATTAGAAAGAAAAATTTTTTATCAGATCACATGTCCAATTTTTTTGGTTAAGAGAATATCTTAATATCTGGATAAGGACATTTCTTGAAATAAAATGTTAAAATTTGGAGTTAAGGATACCTGATAGAAGGAATCAGGGGATGCCCAGCAAGTCCCAATGGGGGAGGGCAGTGGGGCACTGAAATAATATTTGAGTGCAGTGAAATCTGAACTCAGCAGAGGGTATCAAGTAATATTGGGGATTACAGGCATTACACCAGCATGACCAAGGTAAGCAGCCCTAGCCAGGCACTGTGTTTTGTTTTGAATGGGGTGGTGGAAGATGCAAATGTGCAAAAAAGAGGTCTTTGGTCCTGAAGCCCCAATCTGGGCCATAGAGACACTAACACAAGACTGGGGATGTTGCAGTTGTGCAGAGTGGATCCCAGGGATGGCAGCAAACAAAGCTTCAACAGCACTGCCCAGTGGCAGCAAAAGAGCAATAGTGGAACTATGGAAAGAAGCACAGGTGGCTCAGTGGTAGAACTGTTTCCTTCCAGGTGGGAAACCCAGGTTTGATGACCAGCAATGTACTTCATATGCAGCCACCGCCCATTTGTTAGTGGAGGCTTGCCTGTTGCTATGATGCTGAACAGGTTTCAGGGTAGTTTCCAGACTAAAACACTAGGGAAAAAGGCCTGTCAGTCTACTTCCAAAAATCAGCCTATGAATACCCTATGGACCCCAATGGTCCAATCTCCATGTGGTTATTGACCTTATGTAATAACTGTTTTTCTTCCCTTGTTGTATGGAACTGTTCATTTGGTTTACATTTTAATCAAATACTTTTAAAAATGAGGACACTTATTATTATCTCTATATTATTTGTTGGCACATTTAGCCTTATTTCTCAAGAATCTCATTCATGTGTGTGTATATGTCTATGACTTCCTTTGAAGATTCACTGAGAAGAAGACCATATATTACCCATCTGTAGACCCCTAATGCACATTATAAATTGCCTCTTGCTTAGGATGTTTCTACTAAGCCTAAATCAGGTTTCAGACATGTGAAAGCATGAGAGCCCATTTAACTTGTTTTTTTGTTGTTTTGCTTTTAATGGCATTCCACAAAGGGCAGCACAAGATAGCTCAAGAATATGGACATTTGTTGTAAGCATGTAGCCAGGACAGGTACCAAAGCACAACCCACCTCATTGGATTTGGAATTTGAAAAAGAGTTTTCTCTTCCAGATTTCTTTTGGGAATTCATGTGACCATGACCTTTTCATCTCCATGTTCTTTTCTATGACAATGAGCTACCTTTGCTTCAGTTTATTCCTGATCCAGAACAGCTGGATCGAACTGCAATTCTCAGTCTTCCAGCCACAGCCTCTGTTGCAGATTGACTCATCCTCTGATACTCCAAGTCCATCATTTTAAAATGAGGAACGTAACTGGTCTATCTCACCTTCCACAAGCTGTTGTTGTTGTTGTTGTTGTTGTTACGTGCCGTCGAGTTCCACAAGCTATTGACTGGTTATTAACAATTCCTTTTGCGTAAGATATCACAGGAGAGCTATAATCCTAATCAAAGCGGGGAGATCAGGAACAGTGTCTCTAAAGTATCTGTGGTGCAATGGTTGGGGATGTGTATCTACCTTGCAGCAATGATCCTGTCACACCCACCTCAAGGCCCATCTGCATGAGAGGCTAGAGATGATTCATCTTGTTACCAGAAAATCCTTAGTCATCGAGGACAAAGGTGGCTCTGAGTACAGCCAGGTGTCTATCACTCAATTGTGTCCCAGCCCAGTCCTCATGCTATTTGTCTCTGATTTCTGTGGAGAGCTTAGACAATATATGTTATTACTGTAGAAGTTATTTTTGCTAAATATTCTCTAAGGCTTTGGACACAAACAATACTGTTTAGAGTCCCTCTAAAGCATTAAAGGAGAGGAAGGTCATCTTTGCCTCTTCCCTATAGATCAGTTGGGCATTCTGAAGGCTCTTGGGGCTCTAGAGCTTTACTTAGATCAGGAAACAGCAGTACTCCGAGGATACAGTAGTATCCAGTCAAAGCCACAGTATCAGTGGAAGATGTGGGAAGTAGCATCCTCAAGTAGAAGTACACTTCTTGAAGGAAAAGCCCACCAACATTGGCAACACAGGGACCTGTTCTTCTCAGGTGGCAGAGATCCTACATACAGGAGCCAGAGAAATCATGACACTAGGCAGAGACCACTAAAAAATATTTAGATTATAACTTACATGCTCAATAAAAGTCTGTCATTTACAACAAAGATGAGGCCTTTTGCACACACAGTACTGTATTGTCAGTGATGGCAAACATTGATCTATGGGTGGATAGAAGAGTGGACAGGCTGAACGATTAGGTATGTCTATGCAGGGGGGAGTGTGCCTGTAACCATGTATAGGGTTGGCAGACAATGTTTCTACAAGTGTATTTGTATGTTCTGTAAAGATTTCCAGGTATATAGTAGAGCTGACAAAAGACAGGTTTGTAGTCACCTTTTGGACACAGCCAGCAACCCAGAGGGAACCAGTAGTTGGACCTGTGGGCTCAGGACCATGGTCGCAGGGGACATCAAGCTCAACTGGCATAACATACTACATAAAAACATTGTTCCACATCTTACTTTGGCAAGTAGCGACCAAAATCCTAAAAGCTTGCAAGTGGCCATTTAGATGCAATGATGGGTCTCTCTCCATCCAGAACAAAGAAGAATGAAGAAAACCAAAGATTCATGGAAACAATTAGTCCAAGGGACTGGTACACCATGCAACCTCAACCTACATGACTACGAGACCAGAAGAACTAGATGGTGCCTGGCTAATCACTCAGAGGGGGATCTATGTGGGAGATTCTGAATAGAATGGGAGAACAATGTGGAAGAAAATTCAAAATCTTCAAAATCACTAAAAAAAAAAAAAGGGGGGGGGGAACCAGGTATTCTGATGAGATAGAGTCTGATGGAACCACTGAGACTATGGTCCCTAGCCGACCTGAAGGTCTGGAATTGAGCCCACTCCTGTGGCTTCAAGCCAAACAAAAAGTAGGCATACAAACTGAACATTTACATTAGGTAGATATACTCCTTGGAGAGATCAGTCATGGTAGAGCAAAGGGTTGTGTATGCACAGGGAGACAGCTTGGAGGGTAGGAGTGAATGGGAGGGAAGGACACAAGAAAGGGGTAACTATGGGGAGGAAGTGGGAAGATTGCAGTCAATGTCATGAAACAAAGTGTATATGAACTGCTGTATGGAAGATGAATTTGCTCTGTAAACTTGCACCCAAATCACAATAAAATTATATATATATATATATATATATATATATATATATATATATATATATAGTCTGTCACTTAAGTGATTAATTGACAGACCCCTTCACATTGAATCCAGGTTAAGTATTTGATAAAATATTGGCCTTTTCGTAAATTTGTTTAAAAAGAAATTTGAGAAACATATCTCGTGGCTAGAGAGTTACTATTTTCATTTTGATTATGATTGTTAGAAATCAACAATATACTCAACTGCTCATTGAAATGGAAGCAGAACGATGAACAGTAAGATATTTAAATGTAAAAAACATCAGAGAAGAAAATGCTCATTTCAGAACAATCTCTGACTTGACTGTGGTTAGTCAGCCTATTCTTGAAGAATCTTTATTCACCAGTGTGAGTTTTATGTTTCTGAAAACTCCAATCTCTGCTTGTAATTGTTCTTTTCTTTTTTGTAGATTCTTTCTTTTAGAAGGCTATATTTTCCTTAAAGGATGCAGAGGGACTGCTTATGTGCTATAATGCTGGACCACATTATTTAATGTCCTCACTTCCAGAATAAGATTACAGCCCCAATCCATATAGCTTTTACATCTGCTCTCTGTATTTTCCTGAGTTTGTAATCTCTTTAATGCCTTAAGGTTTCTAAAGGAACATTCTCTTAGCTTCCTATTCCCCTTACCAGGTATAACTAGTTGGATCAGAAAATATCAGGAGAGGTTAAGAGGGAAGATGTTACTACTTCAGTTGGCTCTATTCCAGATCTTTAACAGAGTCCAGGGATTTGCTTTTGAACTCCTTGGATGGTGCATAGAGTTAAGAGGCTATGGTGCTAACTGAAAGGTTGGCAGCTGGAATCTACCCAGAAGTGCTTCAGAAAGAAGACCTGGCAATCAACTTCCAAAAAATCAACCATTCAAAGCCCTACAGAGCATGTTTGTACTCTGACATACATGGGGTTGCTATGAGTCAGAATCAACTCTACAACAACTTTATTTCCATTTTTTTTTTTTTTTTTAAAGTATGTGCTTGGCCAGTAGAGTCAGTAAGTTGCTGTTGCACTGAAGGTGAGAAAAGTGTGCATGCCGTGGCTGTGGGAACAACTACTAGCAATGTACAGTCCCTCTGTCCCAGAGGGAAGGCCAGCAAGAAAGACAGGCAATCTTACGTGGTTGGTTTCAGAAAGAGAATTCTGATCACACTTTGTTGAGTTTCAATTCTAGCTCTGTAAGTAAAGAATCAAGTTTGATCCCAGTGCTCAGATTCTTGGCCTCCCACATGGAAACAGAATCACAAAGACGCATGTATATGTGCATATAGATGTAAACGTGTATTCCAAACTCAAGAGAAAGAAAAAACTTCCCCAGATTTTTCAATTCCTATAAGGATTGTAGTTTACTATTTCTGGATTTGGATCATTGAGTTCCCTGGATTATTAAACATAGCAAAAAGCCATCTGCAATGAATCGGGCTTGCTCCTCTAATTGAGTCATGCTGTGAAGCCCTTTACTATTTCCCTCACTTCATTGCTGAATATTTTTTCAAGAATGATAGGAAATACATTTTTACTGCTAATGCCACCTGCAGGTTACAGAGAAGCTGTTGCAAAATTCTTGAAATCCTCACAGCACACTGCACTGAGTCCCTCCAAAACATCCCTAAAGCCCTGCCAATAAGCACAAATGTAGTCTCATATCACTGACGACATTCTTTATAAAAAATATCCCTTTGTAATCACCATTGCAGCCAGCCTTCCCTCCTCACTTGACACTCAGGCCAGCTGACACTTACATCTTGAACACATAAGGAGGCATTTCCTCAGAAATAATTGGTTTGGGCTACTTCTTGAAACAGTATCCTGGTGCCATTTGTAAAGTATCTCATGTCACAGGTAAAGGTGGTGTGAGAGTTATCCTCAATCAATTAGTTTCCACGTGAATTATTTCCTGGGTCAATCAATCATTCCATGCAAGTGCTGTTATTCAAGTTCACTGTGCTAAATGAATTAGTGCACGTGAGCCATCTACATGTCTTATTTTCTCAGCTTGGTAAGGTTTCTTAAGGAGAGGTATTGTTTTCCACTCTAATTAGTTCCTTCTTATTATGAATGACATTACCTTTACTACATTATGATTATTAGTCATAGTAGATAAACTTTGCTATCAGTTCATTGTAAATTATGCTTCAGCTTCTAGTGCCAGTGATGTTATATTTTCAACAATGTGTAGAGTACAGATCTAAAAGGAAGTGAAAGATGGACTCATAGATATTCTATGGATATTCTAGGCTAGTTGCTTACCAATGAGGACAAACAAAACTCACTGCTGTTGAGTCAGATCCGACTCATAGCGACCCCTCCTTGGGTTTCTGAGGCAGTATCACTACAGAGGTAGATTGCCTAACCTTCCTTCTGAGGAGTGGCTGGTGAGTTTGAACCACCAGCCTTCTGGTTAAGGCACTATGCTGCCAGATCTCCCCCAATGAGGACAGGAGCCCCCATTTTGTCACCAGCAGAAGGAGGCAGCTTTCAATGTGTGCACACCCACTGGCATATCACGTGGATGGTGATTACATAATATGATTGGAAGACGTAAAGGATAATGTGGGTAAATCTTCTTGTCCAAAACAGGTGCCTGATAATACCTTCTATACCTATTCTGTTCCTTAATTAAATTATTATACCTGAACTCAGAAGTGAAGAAACTGAGCCAAACTCCTTAGTGCATATGCTGGATCATCATAACTGGATACTCAGCTCTGTAATGTGGGGTCATTTTTAAGAGATACCTAAGGAAATTCCACCCCTCCTTAAAGGGTATGGAGATCTCCAGGCACCTGAGAAAGAATATAGGGCAGACTGCCAAAGGGGCAAGGAGGCCACATCTTCTGACCTCCCCACAAGAGAAAGACAGAATCACCATCAATAGCCCAAGGCCTATTCCTGTGAGGCCAAACATGCTGCCTCCCTCCAGCCCTTTCATCAACCCTGACACCAACTCTTCCTCCCACAGCACCCACCACCTTTCTGCTGGGTTCGATAATTCTCTGCAGTGGCCACACAGAGCTCACAGATTATGGGGTTTATCAAGGAAGATGTTGTTGTTGTTGTTATGTGCTGTTGAGTTGGGCCCAACTCATAGCGACCCCTCCTTGGGTTTCCAAGGCAGTATCACTGCGAAAGTAGATTGTCCCAACTTCCTCTGAGGAGTGGCTGGTGGGTTTGAACTGCCAGCCGTCTGGTTAGCAGTCAAGTGTTTTAGGTACTACGCTACCAGAGCTCCATTAAGAAAGTACCAGGCTACAATTCAAGTTCAGGGACAATGGTCAGTCTCTCTCAGCCTGCTGTCTCTCAGCCAATAGTCTCTCACAGTCTCTCTCCCAGCGGTACTTTTCTCTTGGTGTCTCTCTCAGCAATGCATGTCTCTTGCATCTCTCTTACAGGAGTACATGTTTCTCAGGAGTGCATATCTCTCAGAATCATGTCCTTCTCAGCCAGCAGTCAGAGAGACCTCTTCTGCCTGTAGCAGGCCTCCTTTTGAGCCTGGCAGAGTGGCCAAACTAACCAATCATAACATCAAAATTCTAAGCACCTTAGAGAGAGCAAATTTCCCAGAACATTGCTTTGTGCCACTCCCAACAGAAATACCCCAGGTGAATAACTTTTACAATCAGGAGCTCCTCAGTTGCTCACAGCAAATTCCACCACAGAGTTTACAAAACTTATGGCTAAAAAAGCCATACCAGGTAATTTACTACACTGCAGGCAGAAACATGTGCTTCCTGTTTTCCTTTCCTTTGACAGAATTTACAGAAAAGCCCTTAGTCTAGCCACAAACAGTCCAGAAATTAAGACAGACTTTCTAAAACTTGGAATAGAGCTCTCATCTTGGTTACAAAAAAACTCTGAAGAGTTAATTCCCAGAGTTAGAGCAAAATGCCATGGGAGCCTCATTCAGCCCCTGGATGCCACCAGATAACAACACACCCAGTATTCAGAGCTTACTAGGATAGGAACAAAGAATCTTCCAGAGAGTTCACAGTTTACAGGCAAGTTTACCTCCCTTCTTCCTTGGAAAGAATAATCAGTCTCTCTAGACTTTGACACTATGGGCTCTTTGGACCTATTAAGTCTTTCCTTTGTGAGGGGGAAATAAGGATTGTCCTGTGTAATGCGGGACATTTAACAGCATCCCTGGCTTCTACCCACTAGATGCCGGTAGTGCCCCCTACCCAGTTGTGACAGCTAAAAATAAATGTCTCCAAAAGTTGCCAGATGACCCTGGGGATGAAAACTGCCCCAGTTGAGAACCTCTGCTCTAAAGTATGAGCTCTATGAGGACAGGGAGCATATCTGATGATTCTTTGTAACCTGACCCAGGTACAGGGAAAATGCTAGGAATAAAGTAACTGTTTAGTGAAGTTTGTCTGCAATTACATAAGAGTTAAAAAGTGAACACAGCTGAGGTTGGAAGGAATGCTTTTTTTCTTCATCTGGAAGGTGCAAATGATGCTATTCAACCATTCCAGCCACTTTTATAGAAAGACCAATGTGAAAGATCTCTCCTGCTTACTTGAAATAAAACACCACTGTCACTGTCCATGAAAAGTCAGCCCAATAAAGACAGAGCCGGGGATGCTTGGACAGGAGAAAGGAAAAAGCACATAGACAATTTAATTGTGGGGAAGTTAAAGCAAATCTTTTGCCAAGTAATGAAATTATTAATTGCAATTCATGTCAGTTTTTGTGACAGCAATATGAATAGATGGACAGGCTGTTCAGCAGTGTTTCTGGAAGGAATTGTACATTTTAAAAATGAGACGTTGTTGGAGAAATACTATGTGTGTGAAGATTTGCAGAAACATATACCCCTATCACTTCATGGGGGAGCTAACAGGGCAGCTGTCATACCTTTAGACCAGATGTAGCTTGTGGATCAAAAGGGCACTGCATTCACCCATGTCCTCTGAAAGATCAAACTCTCCTCATGTGCTTGATACAATATCTTCACTTTGAGGCCGTTTACATATTCCACTCTTTGAAAAATATAAACAGCTACTTCTTTCTTTCTACAAATGTTCTTATTAGTTTTGAATTACAGAGATTTATTTTGAGATGAACACATTAAACAAAACCTTCATCCGTGTGTGCGCGTGTCTGTGTGTGTGTGTTTTTATTTCCCAACATGGCGGTAGGAGCTTATGCCCGCTATCTGCATAAGTCTTTTGTGTATTGCTAATGGAGTGCTGGAATTGTAGCAGCCCTGAGCAGGGAATACATGTGAGCAACAATATGCTGAGAGACCCCTCGGTGGAATCTAATCTGTTCCAGCTCATGCACTCCTCAGAAACTATTTAACTTTCATTAAACTGTGTTTGATATCAGCTAAATAGGATGCATACGGCTCCAATATAGCTCATATGGTCGCATTCATTCGATCACAGCAGTGCTTTTTTCTTATATTTCCCCCCACTTGTGTCAGTACCCGGTATAGCTGGGTAAATAGGAGACCTTTGAAGATGTAGTTAGTACTCAGATTTCTTTATTCTTTTGTGCTGCTTTCTTAGTGTTGAAACAGTGATTCATGTATGTCGCAGACAGCCTCCATTAATTTCATGTAATGTAGCTTTTATCTCGTAGCTGGGACAACTATCTTCAGCATTCTGCTGCTCCGGCGTCCCTGCTCTGTCCACAGTCTCCCTTTGCATCTCGCACTCCCCTTCCAGGTCCCCAACATTCTCCAGTTCTCTTCTTTCTTCCTATGGAAAATATGTTCATTTCCAGTCACTAGTTTTGTGTGTGTATGGTTGTTACAGCATAAGGACAAGTAAATAAACAGGTTAAAATGAAAAGGAAAAAAAAATGAGGGGTGAGATTTTTCAATTTGGATAAACCTTTATGTCTGAAGGGGGAAGAAATAAAGAGAGAGAAAGAGAGAGAGAGAGAGAGAGAGAGAGAGAAAAGGGCTACTGGGACTAAAACAGCCAGCCAGCCCCAGCCTGGAAGGAGAGCAGTTTTATGCCCCCACCATCTATTCAAAGGATGCTAATTTGACTATGAATGCAGCACAGTGGGAGTATGCTGCTCCCCAGTTTCTGGAGGAAGAAAGGGCCAGTGAATTTACAAACTGGAGCTATTGAAAAGTTTTAATGATCAAGTATACATAACAGAGAGAGAGAAAGAGAGAGAGAGAGAGAGAGAGAGAGAGAGAACTGGGCAAAAGACCAATATGTTATCAGCCAAGTAAACATCATTATTTACTTGTAAAACTTATTTTCTCCTTAATAACAAGAAAGTGCTAACAATTTCACCTTTAAAAATATTAAGGGGATATGGATGTGATTGCTCTGTGTTATTCTTATTGATATTTTTTCAATTATGTTTTATTAAGTCCAAAGGAATAATCACTTTTTTTTTTTTTTTTTACATCGCTTAAGAGAAACTACATGGGGTCCTTTGGTACAGAGAACCCAATTATTTAGGATATTATTTTGTGACCCTTTTTCTTTTTATTAGTATACCAGAGGGTTTTCACATCCTCAAGGAGAATCCAACTATTATTGCTTTTTTGGAAGAAAGTCTCACTGGGGCAATTAATTCTATACATTAACACCAGCCACACTTGTGCTGTATATTATTAAAATTAAAAAGGCAAAAAAAAAAAAAAAAAAGCACATTTTATCATTCAGTTCAGAAAGGGGTCATTTATGTGGGGATGCACGTATGTGTGTGTGTTAGAGAACAAGCCCTAGCCATGAGTAGCCCTAACCATGTAAGAACTTTTCAAAGTCCTGTGCTAATTTGGACATGCTCTCTCCACAAATGCTAATGGTTTCCAGGAAAGTAAAACCAAGCTGAAAAAGGTGAACACATAGGCACCCTCAGGATTCGCCTCTGTCTTTCTCGGCTACACTTGAAGAATGTTACCCATTTAACTTTGTTGATGAGCACATGTAATTAAGATGCTGTGCTTTAATGTCTGATGCTGGGACTTGAAAGGGTGATTTTAAGAAAATTATTTAGATAAGCATATTGACATTTTTAGTATATATCATTAATTTTATTAATAGTATTAACAAAGGCTAATTGAAAACGCATCATCTATAATTATATCAGTCTTCATTTTAGTACATTTTTGTCAGAATAAACTAGAAAGGAGTAATTAATGTGCCACTGTTATTTACCCCTGTTTGTATTAAAGCTGGTGTTACACAATGTTAGAGATGAATATAGCCTGATTTCACTGAGTATCACAGAGTACAGCATTCAGAAGGAGGAAAATTAGCAGCTGTGTTTTCCTGTACTGGCAACCTAAAAATAAAAACCAGTTTCAGGATTACAGGATAGGTGTGCTTCAGACAAGACAGTAAGTTTCCAGTCTGTGATCATTCACACTGCTACACTCTAGGCTGCCCAGTTCTCTGCTCTGTGGCAGGCACCAGGATCCATGGGTGTTCAAAATCTACGGTCCTTGCCACTCATAAGTTGTAGGAGTAAATAGAGAGAGGCATGCCCCTGTGCATTGATCCTTTGGGTTGTCTGTATCAGTTCCATTGGGGAAGGAAAATGATGTTACATTCATCAAGTGTAATAACTCCAGGACAAAGTTGAACCTTCAAAACATATCAGCTCATTCTTTCCTGTGAAAAGAGAAAACTGAAACAATAATCCAAAGAATATCACCTTCAGGAAACTAAATTCCCAAAGTTAGGTTTGTTGCTCTCAAGCCCCATACACTGACCCAACCCTCAGACATACACACATTCACACACACAAGGAAGTTTCAAAACTACTCACAAACAGCCCCTTCTGGTTCCCATGCACACAATCCCCCTAAAAGTGAGAAGCAGAGGGACTTAAGTTAATGTGAAATTAATCTCTTAAAGTTTTCTCCTACCCTGGCCTTTATGATTCAATATTTCTAAAGTCAGCCATTTCTCGAGGCAAGCAGGGAGAGCCCAGCACTGGGTTGTGAAAATGGAGGCATGCAGGAATGGTGATGAATGGCACATCTTTTAATCAGGTGGAACCCAGAGAGTGATGGCTGGGATTCCAAAGCAGGGCTCTGGGCTTTCTCCTGAGCTCTAATAAAAAGCGTGGCATATTGGTCGCACTGGCTGCCAAGCGCTATGTCCGTGCCCTCTCTGCAGTGGCCAACCACAAACATGCTAGCTAGAAGCTCTCAGGGGGCCCCGTGTGTGCTGTTCTTACACAGCTAACATATGTATCGACACCTGAAAGCTACAGCCTGCCACATCTCCAGGACCCCTCTTGCCTACCTTTGCTCCTTGACCACCAAGGGTTAATTTTCTAATGGCTGCCTTACTGCTGAAGCTGGCCAAGTTTTTCATCGCCTGCAGAGCACCACAAGCTGTGATTTGGAGCCAGAAAACACCATTAATTTTCTAAATAGGAAGGATCACATATGTAAACTGTCTGGTTCTGTAACGAGTCGGGCAGGTAGAAGATGAAGGAGGAGGAAGTGAATTTTTCCAGATACACAGGCCAAATAGCCCTGGCCAATGAACAGTAGGCCTTTGGGGGAAGTGGGGGAGGGGAGAGGGGGACCAAGGAATTTCCCTCCCATCTTTAAATTGGTTTCAATACCAGCATTCAATGTTTCTACAAAAGGTCAGGTTGGTGATTTATTGGACAGTGTTGGGAATTTTCACATTAGACTTCACAAGAAACTTACTAGTAAATGGAAGGAAGGATTAAGCAAAATATATCAGCTCAGAGACCACATAGGAGTTGGCGGGTACAAAACTGTGGTGATTTACATGTTTTGGGTCTTTAGGGAACAGAGAATCAAAATTCTCCTGATGGAAACTACTTAGGCTCAACTTACCTAAAAGGCCTACACACCTGAAAAATGCATTTTGTGGATTCGGCCATGAATTTCTTTAAAAGATGCATTATCTTCCGTTTGGAATTTAGCATGTATGCATGTGTGTGTGTGGGGGGGTGTATGTGTGTGTGTGCACATGTGTATGTGTATAAAGAGAAAAAGAGAACAGAACAGTCCTACAAAAAAGGAAGAAAAAAGTGCCATCTAAAGTCTTAAAAATAATTTTATTGCAATTTATACATCTCTATGCCTAAGGCATTTGACTGCTAACCAGAAGGCTGGCGGTTCAAACCCACCAGCCACTCCTCAGAAGGAAGGCTGGGTAATCTACTTCCGTAGTGTTATCGCCTCTGAAACCCAAGGAAGGGTCATTATGCGTTGGAACCGACTTGATAGCTGGGTTGGGTTGGTAGATAGTTCTAAAGTATCACTGTTATCTGAGACACTTGAACAGTGCTGGACATAAAACTGCATGGTAAGCCTAGTTGAGCATGAACACATGCCACCGTGTCTCTACCCACCAGAGTGCCAGCACTGAGCTGCTAACCTCCCAGCCTTGCCTGTTTCTGGGGTCTTGTCTCTGAACTTCCATGACTCAGGTTCCATTATATAAATCTTAAAAAATAAATAGAAATAAAAACCCAATTAATATCATTTTTTCCACACTCTATCTTTTATTGTTCTTTGAGAAATACACATTTTTTTTTTTTTTTTAAGATATATTAATTTTTGGCAGCTTTGCTTCTGTCTCATAGATACGGAGCTGAGAACGCCTTCTGGATCCATGTCCTATAAAGTATCTTTTAGACCACAGTGATTCAGCACACTATATTATTCCCTAAGAAGGTATCATTTCTTGAGTCCAAAAGTATATTTGAAGGCCTAGTATCAGAGAACAGTGACTTAACAAAGACTGTGGCTAGGAGTGAAGGAGGATGGGCAAAGAGGGCTGTGTGATATCATAGATTGCCCAACCTTCCTTCTGATGAGTGCCTGGTGGATTTGAACTTCCAGCCTTCTGGTTAGTAGTCAAATGCCTTGGCTCATAATGTTCTATTTTGAATGAAGTACAATAAATTGGTAGAAAAGAAAGGTAAGAGAAACACCTGAATCCATAAAACTCAACCTTAGTTTTGCTTACACATATATGTGTTCCATGTTAAGAGCCATCAAGACACAGGACTAGCAAAAGACTTCAGAATTGGCCCGAAGTAGACCCAAGCTGGGCACTGATGTTGGCAGTAGCCAAGCTGGGTGTAAAGCAGCCATCATTTTTCAACTCATTTTCTCCTTTCGCCTCCTCCCTTGCTCCAGGTAGAACATTATTCATTAAGAGCGCTGCAGAGCTCTGTGGAGCTCATTCTCCCTGCGATCGCCTCTATGATCTTCTGAAGCCTTTAAAAGGGAATGAGCCTTGGCCTCCTTTTTATGGGCTACATTATGACCTGGCTTCAAAGTGTGAAAAGAGGTTCCAAGATTCCCTTTGTGCGGTGGAGTCTCTTAATTGCACTTTTAAACACAGTGTAATTTTTGTAATTAACATTATGGTTTCAGAGGGCAGAGAAGCCTGCACCATGCTAATTACAAACCCGCGTCTTCAGAGTGGTGGAATTTCCAAGGTCTCTGATATTGGGGTAGAATACAGTTTTTATGAAGGATTTCAAAGATCCTCTGTGGGCTGTGTTCTGAGTCATCATTAGCATTTGATAACATAAAGAAATTTTACAACATGTGACAGATTTTCTATGTGAAGATTTTACCTGATAACTGGAAAATTTGCATAAAGAGCTTCATTAGGTCTCCTCTCACATTACTGCAAGAGTAAGAAGTATAGTGCACTCTTTCCCTAAGATTGTTCTTAGGAGCCAAGGAATTGGTGCTTTATAATAAAATTTACAGTATATTATGAAGTGAAGTTGTAATAATCTTCAATGATGTTGAAAATCAGAGCATATGTACGTTTTAAACAGAGGAGAGAATATGTATCAGAATTACCATGTAACTGAAAACCTTGCAGTAAAGGTATATTGTACTGTTCTTGGCCATATAAAAGATCTAGTCCTGCTAGGCTTTTGAGTCAAGGCAAGATGTGTGTATGTTTGTGTGTGTATGCAAGTGACAATAATGTATAAATTTTTCACTCCGTGAAAAGTCTCTTCACTGAGAAAAATTACCTTCCACTTACTCTAGAGGCAAGTTTATCTTACCTTTATTTTTCATCCCCAAGCTGTCAACTGCATTGTGTGTGTGCACGTTTGTGTAAAAAGCCTTGACACATACATGCATGGTAACACACATTCACCACACACACATACACACACAAACTTCTGCAAATGCAATGTGCATCCTGTGCAGGATGATCACAGCTTCTGCAAGAACAGCCAGCCATTCTTAAGCTGATATTGTTAGCAATTGTGCTGTGGGGTAGAGAATCCCAAAGCCATCCATTTGCTGAAATCCTTTCACTGAGCATAGATCAATTAAGCCAGTAATAGTGATAATTTGGGGAAATCTTTCTGTCATCATGGGAACAAGAATTCATCATTATTCCATGCTGTCTTATTATTTCAACACCATATATATGCCATTGGATGTATAGCAGTAGCTCGTGGCATTATCTCAGTGGGATGCATTTTCCTTCATGAGAAAGTCTTTTCCTTGCCGATTATGCAGATAATGCACGGCTTTGTAATGACATCATAAATAGACTCCAAAGTCCTCAGAAACAATTATGGAAGTGTATCAATACTTCCTTTGTAATCATAACATCCAGTGGGATGCCAGGTTAACTCCCCAAGTTCCATAATCACAAATCCTGGTGCTAGAGACAGATTAATATGCATTTTAGTTCACTATCAATAAAAGAAATCTTACTGAGGATTTGATCACAGAACTTAGGGTGAGATGTAAGCAAATAAAACCTAAGCTGAGACAAACCGAGCTCTCTGTACTATAACCTCAGGCGCAACCAAGAATAGACTAAAAAATAAGTCAATATCCCCTGAAAGTGAAAAACCGAAGAACTCTTGTAGCAAATTTTGCTACTTTCCTTTTACAAAACTACTTCTGCAAGTGGATTTTTATTTCATTTTCTCAAGTTTAGTTTTACTTTGAATTACTCTTCCCATCCAATATTTCTTTTCAGCCTAGTTTAGTTCTTCTTAAAAATAAACATGTTTGTTTCATGGTGGGAAAGGGCCACTTTCTCTAATTGGTTTGTGGTGCTTCAGTCATCTCAGCCTGCGTGGGATGCAGACCTGTACTCTAAGTGGACTCTTAAAACCACATGGCCGATTTTACAAGTTCTCCTCACGCCTGCTGAGGAAAGTGGGGTATGAGGAGGCTTCAATTACAGCTCTGGATTATTTTTCCCAGTTTTAGCAAAGGGACAAAACCCTTCTTCTTCCTTAACTCTTGTAGCTTCCAACAAACAGAAACAGAAATTTTAGATAAATGATCAAACTTACATAGTATATAGCTTTTATTTTTACAAAATATTTGCTTCCAACAGAGTGTATCTTAATTCACAAATGCAGAAATCTGTCATTAAGATCTGACCCAGCTGCATGGCATTGTCAAATGCAATAACGTATCTTTTAATAGTTTTATATCAAGTAAGGATATAACATATCATTAGTTTAAATGTATTTGCACGCAATTACCCCCACCAGGATATTTGAGAATGCTCATGCAAAATTGATGAAATTCTGACATGCTTAAACATTGTTCATTTAGCTCAATTCCTTATGTATAGAAAAAATAGAATAAATAATTCTGCCGCCATTTGCAGACTACTGTTAGACATTTTTATTCCACTCAGGCCTTTAGTCCTGACTTTAAACTATAGCCTTTGATGATCATTTGGCAAAAAAAAAAACAGTTCCATATATGTTTAATTTTAAATAATGGACTAGATTTTTCATTTTCCTTATTATTGTTCAATGTGATAATTTAAATATGGAGTAGATTTACCGCATGTCAGCTGCCTTTCTTTTATAAAATGGGATAAATTATTAAATGAGTAGAAGTTGTTTGACAACCAGTTTTCAGTACTACACAAAAGAAAGACCTTTGACATTCAGCTGTCTTTTGAAAAGAATAAAGCATAAATCAATTAAGCCACTATGCTTTGGTTCAGAACTGCCACGGTATGGTACATTTTGCTTTGCCTCTCAGGTGACTTTTGAATGACTCTAGCATCACACTCACCTGGGAACAGAATGATAGCCATGCTGAGGTCCCCAGGTGTCTCTCCTGGGTTTCTAACACTGTCCTTTGCTGAAGCATGCCCTTCCAAAACATCATACACGCCATAGCTAATAGGTTCCTTTTTGATTTTTCTTGACTGCACTCATGGATATTATATGCTAATGATTGATTAAGAATTTTTTTGTTCTGCTTTTGGATTTTGCTTGCAATTTTTATTATGTTCACTCTGTTAGAATAGAGAAATCTTGTGTTGAACATCTCATCACCCTTTATGCAAGCCAGGTGAGAAATTGCATTTCAATGCCTTCCCATGCTATTCTTCAATACTCTATTAGCATCTGTGTAATTAATAATACTTTGAGCTCTGTCAAAATGAAATCACTTTTATTCTTCCCCTAAAGAGAATCATTTATTAACTACGTGAAATCCCAAAAAGCATTTTTCTTTACTAATGTCAGTAGTAACCATACCTTCTGAAATATTAATCTATCTATGGAAAACCATAAAGACTGGTCAAATTATCAAAAACCCTCTATCTAATCATTGCGAAAAACAGGTAAATGCAGTATCTAGAGGATCAGGTGATTGGTATTTTTGGTATACTAATTCTGAGCATAGGACTGTTGTGGGGCTGATTGAAGTAAAAGGAAGGAGGGTCAAACAGTAAATAAAAGGGAAGGCATGGTCTCTCTTCTGAAGGAACTTAGACTCCAGCTGAAGAGAGGAGAACAGTTTGTTGAGGCACATAATACAATTAGCGAGCATGCAAACTATACATAGTTGGGCTAAAAGACAGAATATAAAGTAGTAGCAGGTTAGAGAAGAAAGATATCAATGAAGTATGGGAATCTACATTTAGAAAAATTTCATGTATGGTAGCTCTGGTGGCACAGTGCCTAACACATTTGACCTTAACCAGAAGGTTGGTGGTTCACAGCCACCAACCACTCTGTGGAAGGATGAGGCAATCTACTTCCATAAAGATTTATCATCTTGGAAGCCCACAGGGGTTGCTGTGAGTCAGAACTGACTGACTGGCTGTGGGCTTTTTTTTTTTTTTTTTTCCCCTGGATGGTAAGCAGCTCAAGGAGCTCTGGTGGTGCAGTGCCTAAGACATTTGACTGCTAACCAGAGGTTGGAGGTTCAAATCCACAAGCTGCTCAGTAGAAGGAAGAAGACAGGGTAATCTACTTCCATAAAGATTTATTGCCTTGGGAATCCAATGGTGGTTGCTATGAGTCAGTATAGACTGAATAGCAATGATTTGGCTTGGTTTATTTTGGTAAGGAGCTCTAGTGGCACAGTGGTTGAAGTATTTGGTTGCTAAGCAAAAGGATGATCATTGCCACCTACCAGCCACTCTGTGGAAGAAAGATAAGACAGTCTGCTTCTTTAAAGATCTACAGCCTTAGAAACCCTACATGGTAGTTCTGCTCTGTGCTATAGGGTCATTAGAAGTCAAAATAAACTCAATCACAGGGGGTTCATGGATAGTGGGTCCCATACAATGGGTAAGACTTAGGTGAATGGAAAGAAGGGAGGACATGGAATGTGAATGGAAAGAAGTGGTAAGAGATCTTTGTGAAAAATGTATTACATTTTTTTAAAAAAATACAAGTTCTTTGTAAATTGTAGCAAACCAAATAAGGCATAGAATCTTGTTTTTTGAGAAAGAGCCTCAAAAGTTAGTAAGGAAGAAGCCTTTGGGTTAGTTATAGTGAGAAAAACAGAGCTATCAAAGATTCTTGAAAAATGGGCTACCTAAATAAAGCTTCAGTCTGGGTGATGGCAATGTGACTAAGGGGTAGAAACAAGGGGAAAGCAAGCTGTTAGAGTAATCCAGGAATGAGCTGGTGGTTGCCTAGAAGATGATGGAGAAATGTGAATGGAGATGTTCCCAAAGACTGCTGGTTAGCTAGTAGAATGTAGAGGGTGAAGGTGAGAGAGGTAACAAACTGATCTGAGAGATACTGAACCCAGAATTAATAAATGATGTGCCCTACATGCAGTGCAATAAAAGGCCTGTGTTTCTTGAAGGAGATATGACATAGCAATGATTTATTTTTTTCACTTCCAACCACTTACTTTGGCATAAAACAACTTGGTAAAAATGCCTATATAAACTTTCTCACCCATACTATATGCTAGAACAAATTAATTTCAGCATTGTTCCTCCTTGCTTAACTAGACAGCACCTCAGAATCATTTTCATCATTGACGTCTGGGTACCTATTACAAATTAATCAAGGAGCCCTGGTGGCACAGTGGTTAAGCTCTTAGCTGCTGACAGAAAGGTTGGTGGTTCAAACTCACCAGCTACTCCATGGGACAGAGATGTGGCACACACAACAATAATTCATTCGTAATGTAGAGAAATGTGGCTCAAAACTACATTTAAAATAGAGGTACATCTCAGCCCCATTCATGAATTATGATATAATAATGAAGAAAGATGAATGAAAAAGTAGAGGAAAAAAAAAACATATACACATCTGCATATATACTCACACACACACCCATACACACACACACACAATATTTCACTATCAAGGTACAAAAACAAAAACCAAACCCACTGCCATAAAGTTGATTCTGACTCATTGGGTTTCCGAGGTTGTAAATCTTTATGGAAATACACTGTTTCATCTTCCTTCCATGGAGCAGCTGGTGGATTTGAACCACTGACCTGGTTAGCAGACAAATGCCTTACCCACTATGTCAACAGAGCTCCTTTCTATAGACCCAGACAGAATATTTAAACATTGGGGGTGGGGGTTAATTCTTCAGTTAGTTCAATACAGTGAGTGAAATTCTGGGATAATTAAAGACCAAATCCACCAGAAAAAATGACTGAAAGAGAAACAAAATCTCCCACCATCATTTCCCAGTAACAATAGCATTAGAGAAATGAATGAATGAATGAATGAGTGAATGAATGAATATTAAGGAGCTCCAGAGCTCTGTGGTTAAAGCCTTGGGCTGCTAACCAAAAGATCAGCAGTTCAAATCTACTAGCTGTTCCACAGGACAAAGATGAAGCAGTCTGATTCCATGAAGATTTACAGCCTTGGAAACCCTATGGAGCAGTACTTCTCTGTCCTATAGGGTTACTATGACTCAAAATCGACTCAACGGGAGTTGGTTTGTGTATCTATACATATATATAGAGAGAGGCACACATAAGTATATTTACACATACACACACATTTACATATATAGTTAATTTTCCAGGAGGCCTCAAGAAGCAACCAGCTAGAATAGGACCTAAAGCCAGAGAGAAAGGTGAGCAGAGAAAATAATTGGGAGAAAGCTTCAGTATTTGTCTGGAGAAGAAAAGACTGTGAGGGAACTTAATAATAGCTTTCAAGTGCCAGAAGAGTGATTCTACAGGGAATGCTGACCAGCTATTCTCCATCCTTATTCAGGGCAAAACAAAAGGAAATGCACTAAACTGCTGGATGAAAGATTTAATTTAGACTTCGAAAGAATGGCTTCATGATAAGGTTTACTGGATGTTAGAATGAGTGTCAGAGGCAGCCCCTTTCTTTGGAGGGCTTGTAAACTGGAGGACATGTCTAGCTGAGGTGGACAGGTGGACACTGCTTGAAGGTAGAAGTTTAGGCCCATTGGTTTCTTCCAATCACTTCCACTCCAGTATCTAAGATTCCACCCCATGCACACAAGTCTACTGGGTCACATAGGGCCAGTCCCAGGAACAAAGAGAAGGGGACTGCTCCACAGCATGCAAACTTTCAACCACGTTTAACAAGGTGCTGGAAAAACAAGCCGCCTGACCATGGATTCCCAAGCTCCTGACTTGTTAAATGCAGTTTATGGTTTACCCAAAAGGGCTCTGTCTTAATTTGCTTCTTTCCTATAAATGAAAAGGGGTGCATTTAGTATTCCTAGGGGTCTGGTACATTGGCCAAGTTCATGGTGCCTGTAGATTATTAACATTATTTCATTTTATTTTCTTGCCAAGCAGGGTACCCACGTTGAGAGTTCTTGGATGGAGAGAGTAGGCAGGCCTAGGTCCTGATAACTGATATATGCTACCATATGTGTAGTCCTTTATTTTCTCTCTCCTTTTTCTGTTTCCCTTGTTGCATTGCCCTTCTTTAGAAAAATCTATCTACAGGAGTAGAATTGCATCAATTGAGCATGACAGTTACAAAGCTACATTAGTTTTCATACTCCCTTTTCCCTACATAGTCCAAAGTGGTGAGATTTTACAATATTTAAAGGAAAAAAACTACAATATTCTGATATTTCATGTCTTTCTCTTACTTAATAAATATTGGTTAATAAATGACTAGAATTATATTTTCCACTCTACACAACCCACATGAAAGGTCCCCCAATGGATGAGCATCTCTACAACAACTTTGCACTCCACGTAAAATGAATCACCAACCCACTCAAACATTCAAGCTGTTTTTGCTGTTGTTGTTGTTCTTGTTGTTTTCATTTGGTTGGCTGGTTGTTTTTCTCTCCCATAAAGAATTAGATCTCTGCTAGGGCAGAGAGCACATTCCACATTAGTTGTGCAGAGCAAGCCTTATCTCTCACCCCTGTTGAATGTCAATACCCTTTTCTGTCAGAAGTTGGGTCTCCATTTTCTATATATGCCAAAAGTTGTTCTACATAATATTTTGGCCATAAGTATTGGAGAACAGGTTTACTCTGCAACATATGGGGTGAGCCGTGAGTTGGACTTGTCTTAAAGGCAACTGGCTTGGCAAAGCTTAGTCATAAAGTACTTTAATAGTATCTGTTAAACATAAATAAACACAATACAGAGCACAAGCAATGAGGCACAGTGGGTAAAGGAATAAACTCTGGAATTAGAATGCCTTGGCTCCAATCACAGGTTTGTCATTTACTGACTGTGCGACCTCAGGCAAAATAATTTTAACCATTTTATACCTCAGTTTTCTCATCTGTTAAATGGGGATTACTGTAGTATTCTCCTATTTGGGTTATTATGAGGACTAATTATGTTAACATTGATATAGTACTTAAAACGGTGCCCAATAGGTTTTAAACATCCTTTTAGGTTTTGGTTGATCATTCTAAGGAATAATATCTATAAATTAAAAGATATTGGGACTATAGAATATAATTCCTGGCACTATACTCCAGATATGCCAGCTGGTTAAAAACAGTCTAGCCACTCTGCATGATAGCAACTCTCGTTTGTTGTCCCCAAATCTCCAGAAATATGTGGTGTCAGAAAGCTTCAGGCAGGGTTACAAATAGTGAATCATGCTTTATAAACTGCAATGACAGATGGGCGTAAAAAATAATATTGAAAAGATGAATCCAAATGATCAATCTTCTCATTACCAATTGTCTACCGAACTACCTGAAATTAGAAGCAGCATCTTCCATTTGCCTAAAACCCACTGCCATCAAGTAAATTCTCACTCAAAGCAACTCTATAAGACAGAGTAGAATTACCTCATGTTGTTGTTGTTTTGTGTGTCGAGTCGGACCCGACTCCTCCTTGGGTTTCCGAGGCAGTATCACTATGGAAGTAGATTGTCCCATCTTCTTTCCGAGGAGTGGCTGGTGGATTTGAACCGCCAGCCTTCTTGTTAGCAGTCAAGTGCCTTAGCCACTATGCTACCAGAGCTCCTCATAAGGCTTGCTAATCTGTCAATCTTTTTAGAAGCAGACTGCCACATCTTTCTATCATGGAGCAGCTGATGGGTTTGAATTGCCAACCTTTTTGTCAGTAGGTAAATGCCTTACCACAGTGCCACCGGATTTCCTCAGGCAAAGAAGCCAGCAAGCACAAATGTGGAAAAGATAGATGTCATGCAGATACCTCCAAGGAAGGCCGAGAAAAACACTAAAGAAGCTTAGACAAGAATTTCCCTTAGAATGAACAGAGAGAGAGAGAGAGAGAGAGAGAGAGTTCCCTTAGAGTTTGTGCTCTGAATTCAGATTTGTGGCCTCCAAACTATGATAAAACACATTTCTGCTTGCTAAGGCCACCTATTTGTGGTATTTCTGTTATAGCAGTACTAGAAAACTAAGACAGTGAAAGAAAAGAAAAATCTTTCAATGCTTTTCTTTTATATCCATGAAACCACACTGTGTTGTTCTTGGAAATCAAATCCAGATAGGCTATTTCCAAGAAACAATATCTATGAGGACTAGGTGATTTCCAAAGGCAAGAAATTCTGCCTGTTTGTGAACTGTTGTTTGCTTTATAGGGAAAGTTGCTCTTCAGATGGAAATTCTTATATATTTTTTTAACATATTATGTCAAAAAGTATTCATTTTATCTATACCATAATCCTACTATTTATTAAAGGAGCTCTGGTAGCTTAGTGCCTAAGGCACTTGACTGCTAACCAGAAGGCTGGCGGTTCAAACCCACCAGCCACTCCTCAGAAGGAAGATGGGCCAATCTACTTCCATAGTGATACTGCCTTGGAAACCCAAGGAGGAGTCACTATGAGTCGGACCCGACTCGACGGCACATAACAACAACAACACTATACATTAAGCATAGATGGAATTAGTTAATTTTAGGTTTTCGTGGAGTTCAGAAGTACAATACAGAGTTTGTGTCCTCAGGAAACTTACAACATATACAAATTTTTATACAAATTAAAACCATAAAATAATCTTAAATGTTATAATAAAATGTTAAATTCTGTGGTTCAGGCAAGAAGAAACTTTTAGGGAATGAAGTTTCACACAAAGTAGAACAGTAAGGGGAGAAATAGTAGCCACCAGGAATGAAGGTGCTTAAATAACGTCTGAAGTATGGGTTGGAAAAGGGAAAAAAAAAAAAAAAAACATGAATAAAATGCTCAGAAGTGGAAGTGATAACAGTGTACATGAGAGAAAGAACTGATCATATCATCTTGTGACCAATCAATTTTGAGATCTGCACATTATAGAATCAGTGCCAACTTGAAAGCTTCCAAGGACTTAATCTCCAAGATAATGCACATTCAACCAGAAGGATTCTTTTCTTCAGGGTTACGGAAAACATCTACTGACCACAGACATCTATGCCAAAGTTTCTTAGGAATGGAAGAACAAAAAGAGGTCAACCAGACAACTTGGTCGTACAACCTTCTCAAGTCTGTTTTAAAGTATTGCTTCAAGAGAAAATGTTAAATGAGGTTTGAGTGCAGTGTAATAAACCTTCACTGTTCATAAAGCCCTGAGTGATAAATGTATGTATGGTTACTGTATAAATATATTGTGGTCAAATGCCAAAGATCTCTGAGGTTAAGATTTTTTCACATGGAGAGGTGAACGACCCCAAATCATCAAATCTTAAGAAAATGGCAGCTTGTCAGTCAAAGGCACAATCTGCTCCAGCTCACCAGAGAAGCCCATTCCCAAACTCCACTCAGCCAGACATTATAAACATTCTCCCTGTGATACACAGCACGCTATGGCATGTAATTTGTTTGGTTCCAAGAGACTAAGACAAGGGTTTGGAAGGTTCACTGCATTGTAAAAGAGATATGCCTGGCTGCAGGTTTCCACATTTGTAAATAAAATATACTCTATTTCTCAATAGTAGAATATCAACAAAGAGGCCTGAGTTGGCATCCATGGAATAGCTATGAAGGAAAGATATCCATGGCTGCAATACACATCCGTGTCCACAAATATATAACCAAGAGGGACTAGAACAAACTCCTTTAGGAAAATACAAGGCTTTGCTTGTATGCAGCTTTGGCCTGTGGCATAATGTGTGCCATATGTTTTTAAACAATTAAATTTGGACTCCTGCAGTGGTAAGGGAGCTATGTAAAAGTATCACGGGACTCGTCACTTCTGCACAATGGAGAACCCATTTTTACTTCAGGTCCAATCTAAGACTTGTCCTTTTCGGTGAAAAATAAATAAATAAATAATGATTTAAAAAAATAAATAAATAAATAAAACCTTGACTAATATAAACCCTCTCTTTCCTTGTACCACAGTGCAAGACATGGTAGAGGAGGTAAGGGCAACAAAAAACTATGAATACAAAAGGAAAGGGAAAGTACCTGCAGGAAATTACATAAATTTGGAGCACATATTCAATAAAGGCAAAAGTCTCCACTATGAACTTCTACTTGAAGCTTAAATCTTGAGCCATTGCCATTTTGGAAATTAAGAATTCTTTGCAATTAGCAATGAGAATTCTTACTAAGAAGTGAAAAATCTGCCTCCATTTTTGAGTGATTATTATGAACTGCACATAGGGGCAAGAATGTAACAAATACCTGCATTTAGTGCACACAACTACTGAAGCAGTTGCTGTCAGGTTGATTCTGACTCATGAGCCTTTTTAATATCTTAACCTTATTCCTCAACCAGGGAAACAGACTCAGAGAGAAGTAAATGTAGCCCAAGTTTACACAATTAGTTTAGATCCAAATTGGGATTTCAGGGATAGTCATCTAACCACAAAGCCCAAATTCTTAATATTCAATTATATCATTTTAACACAGTGGTTGCATTGTTACCATACTCAAGCCCACTAACATGGCATGGAACACAAACAAAAGGATCTGAATGAATAAAGAGGAAAAATTTGGACCATAGTAGAAGATAGATAAGTCTAGTAGCATCAGCTGGCTACAGTTTTCATTAAACCCTTGGAGATGGATTGGAAAATAAATGCAACCCTGTATATTGTTTATAGTTGCTGTATAGATCTATCCTTACATTTATTACTTGGTAATCTAAGTATAGTTCATGGTTCCCACAGTCATTCCCAGTATTTCCTTTTATTGTCTTTATAAAAGTCCCAAGAACATCCTAAATATTGCTATAGAAACACATCTATAAGAGATGGGCTACAATTGTCTATTTAAAATTAAGATGCAGGGCCTAAAGTGAGACAACCAGGTAAATAGCATACTTTATAGAAAGAGAGCATTATCTTAATCAAGCTTCTTTCTAGCTTGTTGTTGTTGTTGTTGTTGTTGTTATCTGCCATCAAGTCAGCCCTGACTCATAGCAACCACTCCTTGGGTTTCCGAGGCAGTATCACTACGGAAGTAGGATTGCCTAACCTTTCTTCAGAGGAGCTAAGGGAGGCTAATCATAAAATATGATTACTTTTTTTTTTGTTTGTTTGCTTACTCACCATGATGTCATGCAGAAATTCTTTGCTATCTTTGAAGTCTTACCTTTCACATTTAGGTCTACATTACACCTGGAATTGATTTTTGTATATGGCATGTGATAGGAGTCAAGATTTATCTTTTTTCTTCTGGATAACCAATTGACACAGCAACATTTATTGCAAAGACAATTCTTTCCCTCATTGTATTACAGTAGCACATTTGTTTTATATAAAATATAATAATAACCATAATAACTCTTGATATCTGATAGTGTAAATCCTCCAATATTGTACTTCTTCATGACTGTCTTGGCTATTCTTACTCTTTTTCGGTGCATTTCCGTATAAATATTCAAATTAGCTTAACAATTTCAATTAAGAAATTCTGCTGGAATTTTTATTAGAATGATACTTATCCATAGGATAATTTTGGAAAAACTAATGTCTTTACAATACTGACTCTGACAATCCAAGAATATTGAAAGTTTTATTTCATTTTAAAAGCATATTTTAGAGTATTCTTCATAGAATTATTGCAAACCTCTAATAAGATTTATTTCTAAATAATTGACTATTTGAAGTTATTCCAAATGCTGTCCCTGGGTAGTCTAAATGTTTAACACACTGGGGAGCTCACCCAAAGAAGTTTGAGAAAGACCTGAAAATCTGCTTCCAAAACAATTATCCATTGAAAACCCTATGGAGCATAATTATACTCTGACATGCATGGAGTCACTATGAGTTGGAATCAACTCCATAGCAAAGTGGTACTGGTTTATAAATAAGTGGCATCATAATTTAAATTTCTACTTGCTTATTGTCATCTTCTTGGGATTTGACAGTGCAGCGTCCTTCACTGATCCACTCATGCAAGAATCATTAACCTGAGAGATCTCTGGCATTTGACCTCATAAACTATAAGTTGTATTGCACTATACATAAGTCAACTGATTTTCACTACATTCACTTAGTAACTCTAATAAGATGCCTTTAGTTCTTTGAATTTGAGCTGTACAAAATCATATCACCTGTGAAAAATGTCAATTTTATGTTCCTTTGCAATTGTTATAGCTTTTATTTCTTTTTCTTGCCTAGTTGCACTGGTTAGAACCTCTAGTACAATATTGAATAGAAGTAGTGAGAGTAGATCTCTTTGTTTCATTTTCATTCTCAGGGAATACTTACAATATTTCATCATTAAGTATGAAGATTGCTATAGATGTTTTGTAGATTCTCTTTACTAGATTTATGAAATGGTTTGACATAGTGGCTGCAACAATGGGCTCAAACATAGCAAAGGTGGTGTGGATGGTGCAGAACCAGGCTGTGTGCTGTAGATGGTGCAGCGTTCCATTCTGTAGTACATAGGGTCGCTATGAGTCAGAACCAACACAATGACACCTGACAACAATAACTATACTAGATTAAGTACATATTTTGTCTTTTATTAACATAAAAGGCTGCTGGATGTTTTCGAATGCTGTCTCTGCATCCATTGAAATGATCACATTTTTTTTTTTCTCATTTATTCTCTTGGTGCAGAGAATTAATTGATTTCTAATTGTTAACCCAACATCTCTTTCCTAAAATAAAATGACATTAATTATAATTCATTTCCTATTTGTATATTGTTTGAAAGAGAAATCTCCTATAATTTTATTACTAAATTAATGATGGTTTAATAGAATGAGTTTATACTTTTCCAAAGAATTGATGTAAGATTGATTCATGTTTTCTTTAAATGTTTGTTAGAATTCACTTATTCAAATAAGCTATTTGAACCCAGATGTTTGTGCTGTTGTTGTTGTTAGCTGTCCTCAAGTCAGTTCTGACTCACAGTGACCCTATGTACAATAGAATTAAATACTACCTAGTTCTGCATCATCTTAACAATCATTGCTTTGCTTAAGCCCATTGTTGTAATGATTGTCTCAGGGCTAAGCCCATTGTTGTAACGATTGTCTCACTGAGGGTGTTCTTTTTTGTTGACCCTCTACCGAGCATGATACCATTCTCAGGGACTGGTCTTTCCTAACAAAATGACCTAAATATGAAAGGTGAAATCTCACCATCCTCACTTCTAAAGAGCATTCTGGCTATACTTCATCCAAGACAGATAGATATGTTTTTTCTTCTGCTAGTCCATGATATATTCAATATTCTTCACTAACATAATGATTCAAATGCATGAATTCTTCTGCAGTATTTCTTATTCATTATCCAGCTTTTGCCTGCATATGAAGTGATTCAAAATACCATGGCTTGGGTCAGGTGCCACTTAGTCTGCAAAGAGATATCTTTGCTCTTTAACACTTTAAAGATGTCACTTGCAGCAGGTTTGCCCAAGGCGATATCACTTGATTTCTTGACTACTGCTTTCATGGGTATAGATTAAGGATCCAAATAAAATGAAATCCTTGACAACTTCAAACTTTTCTCTATTTATCATGATTTGGCTTAGTGGTCCATTTGTGAGGATGTTTACTTTGTTTATGTTGAGGTATATGCTGAGGATTAAATTTCTTTAATAGATCCAGTATTCTTCAGTATCTTTTTATTTCTTCTAATGTAAGTTTAGGAGCTCTGGTAGCATAGTGGCTAAGTCACTTGCCTGCTAACCAGGCGGCTGGTGGTTCAAACCCACCAGCCACTCCTCGGAAGGAAGGTTGGGCAATCCTACTTCTGTAGTGATACTGCCTCAACTCGACGGCACATAACAACAACAACAACAACAACAACAACAATGTAAGTTTTGGGAGCTCTGGTGGTGCAGTGCCTAAGGCATTTGACTGCTAACCAGAAGGCTGGCAGTTCAAACCCACAAGCCATTCCTTGGAAGGAAGATGGGGTGATCTACTTCCATAGTGATACTGCCTCGGAAACCCAAAGAGGGATCACTATGTGTCGATGGCACATAACAACAACAATGTAAGTTTTGGTAATTTGTGTTTTTCCAGGAAAAACTTAATATAGGTTTTGAAATTTCCTTACATGAAGCTGTTCTGCCTTCATCCTGCACATATCAAGTGCAGGTTAACTAGCAAATCCAGCAACCTGCAGTCTGGAGGTTACCCAAAACCCTAAAGCTGAGCTACCTTACCTAAACTGTAGACCCCTTAACAAAAACATGTTTATTATATTTTTTGTGGTTGCTTATTATGCAAAAAATAACCAATACATAATTTATACTCAGTAATTAAGCCACTCTTCTAATTTTTCTAACATTCTGTTAAACCTAATGAGTTTTAATTCATAAGCTATATTTTTCAGTTCATAATTTTTGTTTGATGTTTTTATATATTCCATTTTTCCAATGAAAATTTTCATCATGTTCTCTCAAGATGTTGGACTAGACACAAAGACTGCACAGACCCTCTTCAACAAAGAAAAGGGAAAC
This sequence comes from Orycteropus afer afer, assembly GCF_000298275.1. Lineage (NCBI taxonomy): Eukaryota > Metazoa > Chordata > Mammalia > Tubulidentata > Orycteropodidae > Orycteropus > Orycteropus afer. The sequence goes on from NW_006921633.1 coordinate 9,921,681, forward strand.
CAATTAACACAGACACAGAAGATAATCCTGGACCCCTAAGCTTTGAAGGGAAAGATATAGAAGTGGACTAAACCCCAACTAGCAGAAGAATTGGCATGAAAAAAACAAAAAAGGAGACATACAGAGCTGTAGTCTAGCAGAAATCCTGAGTGATCCTGACAGCACAGACAGCTTGGAGATTCCTGAGTGGTGGTAGGACTTAAGAATTAACCTAAAAATCAGCCCTGCTAGCCAGGGACTGAACGGAGTTCTGCTCTGGTGGCTGGGGAATAAATGGAGAAGGCGAAGAGAAAGGTGAACTGAGCTGTGGACTTTTGCCTGTCTGGAGGGTGCAGCCATTTTGAAGGTTTAAAAGCAGCTTAACTATTTTGGATATTGAAAGAGACAGCACTCTCGCAGATTCCTGGGGCTTAAGAACACATTCTGCTTTCCAGCAACCCCAAAGACACTCCGGACCTGCAAGACTGAAAAGTTTTTTGATGGTTATTCAATTGTAGTTTGTGTCTAATGGAGTGGGAGACAACAGCAGTCCCCATAAGACACAACTACACCCACACCTCCTACAACTTCACTTACTGAGCGAGAGCCACTACCTCCTTCTCCACCAACAGGCCAACAATAAAAAAACCACCAAGAAGAGCCTGAGTCACCCTTGGCTGCTCTTCACAAATAGTTAACAGAGATCTAAATAAAACAACGCCACTATGCCTCGGAGAAAACAGATCATCACAGTCCACACAAAGGAGCAGGATAAAGTGGTAGAAACAAGGCAGCGGGATACAGACTCAGAACAAATCCCTGAGGTAGAAGCAGCATTGGAACTCTCTGATAAAGAATTCAAAAGAATTATCTTTAGGTATCTTCAAAGGATTGAGAGATAGACCAAAGAAAACACAGAAAAAAACCTAGAAGAATTTTGGAAGAGAATATAAGAACAAAATGACAAAATAAATGAAAAATTAGAAATGATTTTAAATCTACAGATAAAAATCCAGAAGATTAATACTAAATTGGAAGAAATAGATAACACATTGGAAGGGCAAAGGAGTAGAATTGATGGAATGGAACACAGAATTAATGAGATTGAAGACAAATACATGAATACTTCTTTGGAAAGGGACCAATCAGAAAAAAAATCAAAACAAAATGAAGAAAGCCTTCATGTGGGATACCATAAAAAGGAATAACTTACATGTCATTGAAATTCCAGAACAGAAAGAGGAAAACAAAACCACTGAGAAAATTGTCCAAGATTTGCTGGAAGAGAACTTCCATGATATGATGAAAGATGAGAATATATCCATTCAGGAAGTCCAATGAACCCGAAGCAGGATAGACCCCAAAAGAAAATCACCAAGACACATCATCATCAAACTCATCAAAACCAAAGACAAAGATAGAATCCTGGAAGCAGCACATGAAAAATAAGAAGTTACCTACAAAGGACAGCCAGTAAGAATAAGCTCTGATTTCTCAGCAGAAATTATACAAGCAAGAAGGCAATGGGATGGTATATATAAAACGCTGAAAGAGAAAATTTTTCAACCAAGAATTACATACCCAGCAAAATTGTCCCTCAAATATGATGGTGAAATTAGGAGATTTCCCAATAAGGAGAAACTAAGGGAAATTGTTAAAACCAGACCAACCTTACAAGAGATGCTAAAGGGGCTCCTTTGAACAGAGAACCAAAAATAACAAATAACAACCAACCATTAATACACAAGATGACATAACCCAGAAACCACAGCTATGGACATATCCAAAGGAAAATGAGCTTACAAGATTGTAAACAGGGAACCAGAG
>NW_006921633.1:9927541-9939965 GCF_000298275.1 Orycteropus afer afer
GCACCCACCACCTCTCCTCTGGGTTCGATAATTCACTGCAGTGGCCACACACAACTCACAGATTATGAGGTTTATTAGGGAAGCACCAGACTACAATTCAAGTTCAGGAAGAACGCTCAGTCTCTCTCCCGGCCCACTGTCCCTCAGCCAACAGTCTCTCATAGTCTCTTTCCCAGCAGTGCTGGTCCCTCAGTGTCTCACTCAGCAATGTGTGTCTCTTGCTCCTCTTTCCCAGCAGCACGTCTCTTTCTGCGATGTGTGTCTCTTTCCACAGCATGTCTTCCTCAACCAGCAGTCAGAGCTTTCTGCCTCTAGGAGGCCTCCTTTTGAGCTCAGCAGGGTGGTCAAACTAGCCAAGTATAGCATCAGAACTCTAAGCACCTGAGAGAGAGTGGGCACCTCCCAGAACATTGTTTTGTGCCACTCCCAACAGAAATACTCCAGGTGGACACCTTCAGCAATCAGGAGCTCCTCAGTTGCTCATAGCAAATCCCACCTTGGAGTTTACAAAGACTTATGGGTAGAAAAGCCACACAAAGTAATTTACTACACTGCAATAGGATTGGCAGACAATGGTCCTATAAGTTTATGTGAATGATCAGAATTCCCAGGTGTATAGTAAAGCTGACAAGCGGCAAGGTTGTGGTCACTGCTTGATTCACAGCCAGCTACCCAGAGGGACCGAGTAGTTAAACCTGCAGGCGTGGGACCATAGTCGCAGGGGACATCAAGCTCAATTGGCATAACATACTATACAAAACATTGTTCCACTTCCTACTTGGACGAGTAGTGACTGGGATCTTAAAAGCTAGCAAGCTGCCATCTAGATACAATGATGGGTCTCTCCTCATCCAGAGGAAAGAAGAATGAAGAAAACCAAAATTCATGGAAACAATTGGTCCTAGTGACTGGTACACCATCCAATCTGCAGCTTATATGACTATGAGACCAGAAGAACTAGATGGTGCCCGGCTACCACTGTCATTCACTTAGAAGGGGATCTACGTAGGAGATCCTTGATAGAGAGGGAGAACAATGTGGAACAAAACTCAAAATCATTTGGAGAAAAAAAAAAGGGTGGGGACCAGGTTTGTTGGTTTAATAGAGCCTGGTGGAACCACTGAAACTATGGCCCCTAGCTGTCCTACAGGTCTGGAATTGAACCAACACCGGTGGTTTCTAGCCAAACAAAGACAGGAATATGAGTTGAACATTTAGCTGAGGTAGATACACTCCTTGGAGAGAATAATCGCTGAGAAAGAAGGGCTGCCTATGCACAGGGAGACAGCTCAGGGGGCAGGAGTCCATGGAGGGATGGACACTGGGAAGAGGTAATTGTTGGGAGGAAGTGGGAGGGGAGGTGTTACATTGTGGTAAACTGTGGTCAATGTCATGAGACAAAATATATGTGAACTGCCGTATGGAAAGTGAATTTGCTCTGCAAATCTTCACCAAATCACAATTTAAAAAAAAAGAAAGAAGAAAATTTTCATCATGTTCTCTCGTTTTTTAATTTATTGATCATATATTTTTACTATATCCATGTCTAATGATTGCAATGCCTTTATTACTTGTAAAGAGCTTTGGTGGTGCAGTGGTTAAGGCATTTGACTGCTAACCAGAAGGTTGGCAGTTCAAACCCAACAGCCACTGCATGGAAGAAAGTAGGAGGCAGTATTCTTCTGTTAACATTTACAGCTTTGGAAACCCAATGGAGGTTGCTATGACAAAACCAAACTCACTGCTGTCATATTGAATCAAAGTCATAGTGACCTCTCCTCTGAGGTGGTGTCTTCAGGAAAGAAGATTGCCCAGTCTTCTTTCTGAGCAGTGGCTGGCAGATGAGAATCAACATGATGGCTGTCAGTTTGGTTTTAGTATATTACCTGTAGGTCTGTTTCTATTATATTGTTTTATAATAGCTTTATTGAAATACAAATGACTTACAATAAACTACACATATATAAAGTTACTACTTTATAAGTTACAACATTTCTATAAACCTGAAGAAAAAAAATTATCACAATCAAAACAATTACGTGACCATCACCTCCAAAAGTATTCTGGTACCCTTTTGCATTCCTTTCTTGCTGACCCTACCCATACTCAACTCTGTCCCAACGTCATCATTGATGTATTGCTATAGATTTGCATTTTCTAGATCCATATAATATGTTATGGATTGAATTATATTCTTCAACATGATGTATTGAAGTCCAATGTGAATACCGCATTGTTGAGAAATATAATTTGTCTTTGAAGATGTCAATTAAACCAAGGTGATAATGCAGGTGTATTCTAATCCCTTCTGAGTGGTATCTTAGAATAGAAGAGAATAGACACAACAATGAGACATATAGAAGGAAGAAAGATACCATGTGAAGATGTATCTAAAAGACAATAAACATCAAGATATATCCAAGGCTACTATAAGTTGGAAGAAACAAAGAAAGATCTCCTCCTAAAGCTGACAGAGAGAGAGATCTGTGATGATGTCCTGAATTGATATTTTCAGTCTCCAGAAATGTGAGACAATAATTTCTGTTCTTTAAAGCCTCCTATTTTATGATAATTTCTTCTGGCAGCACTAGGAAACCGAGACACACTATATATTCTAGTTTGTTTGGTTTCTTTAATGTAGCATAACTATTTAGAGATTCATCAATGTTTTAACATAGATCAACAGTTCATTCCTTTTAGTGATTCATGTATGCACATACCCAAATCATTTATTCATTTACCTGTGGGTGGACATTTGGGTTGTTTCCAAGATTTGGCTATTACAAATAAAGCTGCTATGAACATTTGTGTACAAATCTTTCTATGAACATAATTTTCATTTCTCTCGAGTAAACACTGAGAAGTGGTATTGAGTGGGTCAGATGCTAGGCCAATGTTTAAATTTTTAAGAAACTACCAAACTGTTTTCCAAAGTGATTGTACTACTTTCATACCTGTCATCAGTGAAGAAAATTCCAGTTCTTCCATATCCTTGACAATTTGGTATGTTCATTCTTTCTGACTTAAGCCATTCTAATAGGTGTGAAAAAACTCTGGTGACACAATTGTTAAGTACTCAGTTGTTAACTTAAACGTTGTCAGTTCAAACCCATCCACGGGTTCCGCAGGAGAAAGACCTGGTGATCTGCTCCCATAAAACTACAGTATAGAAAACCTTATGGGGTAATTTTATTTTGTCACAAAAGGTCTCTATATATGAGTGGCAATTGACTCCATGCCTCTTAAAAATAATAGGTGTATTGTTGTTGTTGTTAGGTGCTGTCAAGTTGATTCCTATCCCTAGGGACCCTATGTACAGCAGAAAGAAACACTGCTCCATCCGGGTAGGTAGTAGTATGGATGGATAAGTGTAGTGGTATTTAATTGCAATTTTAGTTTGCATTTGCATACTGACTAACAGTGTTGATCATCTTTTCATATGCTTATCTGTATTACCACCTATGCATCGTTTTTGGCAAAGTGTCTGCTATGTTTCTTGCCTATTTTTTTTTTTTATTTTTCTTATTACTGAATTTTGAGAGTTCTTTAAATATCTTTGGTTCAAGATTTTGTAATATATATAATCTGAAATTATTCTTCTAGTTTATGCCCTTTCTTTTCTTTCAATAATAGTTTCTTCCAATAAGCAGATGTTTTATTTTGTTTTTTAAATTGTGGTAAAGTTCAATTTATCCATTTGTCCTATTATACATTGTTGTTGTTGTTGTCGTTTGCCTTCGAGTCGGCCCCGACTCATAGCGACCCCTCCTTGGGTTTCCGAGGCAGTATCACTACGGAAGTAGGATTGCCCAACCTTCTTTCCGAGGAGTAGCTGGTGGGTATGAACCGCCAGCCTTCTGGTGAGCAGTCAAGTGCTTTAGGCACTATGCTACCAGAGCTCCTTATTATACATTAGGCTTTAATATTATGTCTACAAAATGTTTTTCTACTCCAAGACCATGAATCTTTGTTTCTATGTTTTCTTCTAGATGTATGTATCTAAGGTCTGTTCGTGGGTCTGAAGACTCAATGTTGTTCAGACCCAGTTTTATGTTACAATCTATTTGGAGTTATTATTTGTGCATAGCATAGGGCCTAAGACACTTGACTGCTAACCAAAAGGCTGGCGGTTCAAACCCACCAGCAACTCCTCGGAAGGAATATTGGGCAATCTACTTCGGTAGTGATACTGCCTCAGAAACCCAAGGAGGGGTTGCTGTGAGTTGGGTCCAACTCAATGGCAAACAACAACAACAACATATATGGTGTAGGGCATGGATAAAAGTTCTTTTTTTTTTTTTTTTCTTTGCATATGGATATTGTAGTGCCATTTGTTGAAAATAGTATCCTTTTACAAGAATTTTTTTTTTTTTTTTGCAATTTTGTCAAAAATTAATTCTCCATGTATGTGTACGTCTATTTCTTGACTCTTTGCTCTGTTCCATTGACCTTTTTGTCTATTTTAACACCAGGGTTCAACAAATGACAGCCCACAGGTCAAATTAGGCACATTACCTATTTATATATAGCCTATGAGCTAAGAATCATTTTTATATTCTGAGTAATTGAAAAAAATAAAATAAGAACAGTGTTCCGTGGCCAGTGAAAAATATATATAAATTAAAAGTTTAATATCTTTAAATAAAGTTTTATTGAAACAAGTCATATTCATTTTGTTATGTATTACATCTGCTACATTCATGTTAGAGCAGAGTTGTAGTCATGACAGAGACCAATCTGGTGCATAAAGTCTATCATCTACACTTTATAGGAAAAAAAAGCTTGCCAATCCCTGCTTTATACCAATATCACCAACACCAAACTCACTGCCATTGAATTGATTCAGACTCATAGAGACCCTCATAGGGTTTCTGAGGTGGTAATCCTTTCTAGAAGTAGATTGCCCCATCTTCCTTCCACAGGGCAGCTGGTGTGTTTGAACCACCAACCTTCTGGTTAAGCAGTCAAATGCCTTAGGCACTGTGCCACCAGAGATCCTTTATACCAATATTGTGAGGTCTTAATTACTGTAGCTTTGTAATAAGTGCTGAAATTAGAGATCGTTATTCCTCTAACTTTGTTCTTTTAAAATTTGCTTTGAGTACTCTATTGTGTTTCCAAAGTAACTTACAATCATTTATCAATTTCTAGCAAAAAAAAAAAAAAAGGCAACTGTGATTTTCACTGGGATTGAATTGAATCTACAGATCAGTCTAGGGAAAATTGGCATCTGAACAACATTGAGTCTTCAGACCCATGGACAGACCCTTTTTATTAGGTCTTCCATTCTTTCCCTCAGCAATATTATGTAGTTTTCAATATACAAACAACTGTGTGTATGTCTCTATTTTTTCCCAGTCTTTTGAATTTCATGAAAATCACTTTTCATGGCAGATTTCCCCTCATCTTCACTTCTTCCTGTATCTCTCACTTTCTGGGGAGAAAAAAAAAAAAAAAAAAAAACGGACAACGGAAAAGGGATTAATGGACAAATTTGCTTGAAAAGCATTAATTTTCATTTTTCTTTTGAACCCAACCACAAAAACCAAAATACACAAAAGCTATAAACTTTCCAGCATTAGATATAAAATGTCAAGGTATGAAATATACACATTGTGTTTAAAATGTAGCTCCCTTCTCATAATGTGGTAAATTAATTTTTTGGATGGACAATTATGAACCTTACTCAATGTGCTTTCTAGTATAAGAGACACCCATTTCATGGTTAATGAAGACATTCTACCAACCAGCCAGCCACTGTTTAGAATAAAGTGGTTACATCTTGTATCAATAAATTATGATTATAATGGCAATAATTTCCTTCAAAATAGGTTCCTTGTCATGATAAAGGACTTGTTTCCTGAGGGTAATCATAGACCACATTGTGTTTCACCTCTGCTGTCAAGCAGCAGTGGAAGTTCAAGAGGAGCCTTAATACTTCTGGGTGCTCTGTGAAAATCCTCTAAGTCTTTTCTGAAAGCCATTCCTCATCTAATCACCAGTTCTGAAGAAAGATAGTCTAGGAGGGGAAGGGCCCCTTACCTTGTGTGGGCCAGGGACCATGCAGGTCAAGATTTGGTTGTCATGCAGAGTGAGGGTGATAACTAAGCCTGTTTGGAGAGATTCCAAAATTTGTTCTTCTACCAGAAAGGTGACCCCTATTGAAGAAAATATTCTTTGATGTTCAGCTCAAAATTTCCCCTCACTCAGTTTCACTCTATCATTCACAATTGTATCTCCTGAAACAATTCCTCTTCCTTATTGAGTGTTTTCAACCTTTCAAACCATTGTAAAATTTCTATATTCCCCTTAGCTATGGCTGGATCAGATTATATATATTTATCTTCAGATTAGTAATAAAAGAGTTAGTAATATATGTTTTATAGTCATCAGGAAATTCCTTTTCAAAAGCACTTCCTGGTGGCTTGATTTGGAACATTCATATTAGACTTTACTTTGTGGATGCCAGGCTCTTGGCTTCTTATGCAGATAAGAGCCAACTGAAATAAACAGCCTTGTAAATTGGCCTGAATACCTAGATTGTTGTTGTTGTTGTTGTTGTTATGTGTATCACTACGGAAGTAGGATTGCCCAACCTTCCTTCCGAGGAGTGGCTGGTGGGTTTGAACTGCCAGCCGTCTGGTCAGCAGGCAAGTGTCTTAGCCACTATGCTACCAGAGCTCCCTGAATACCTAGATAGACTTGGCAAATAGGTAAGTAATATGGCCAAAAAAAAAAAGGTAAACTATATCCCTAACTTGTTTTGTTTAATCATTCTATTTAGTTAAGAGATAGTTATCACCCATGGGAAGAACTATCAAAACCAGATTGGAATAAAGGAAAGTATAATATTACACCCTGATTCTGGTACTTACTATCTTAGGTGATATTAGATCATTAATTAGATAACTATTGGCAACCCATCACTTTCCTAGACATTTTATCAGGAGTAGAAAAGCAAGCTAATACAAAGGGTATTATCTCTATATGACAATATATAAATAGTTTAGTAAAATGAGATGATCTGTAAATTGCATTCAGCCTCACTTCTTCCAGTTCATTGCATCCTTTGCTCTACTGCACTGGACTGTAATCAGCACACTTTTCTCCATCTCTACTGCTACCCTCTACTCTATTCCACCTTTATTTCTCACATCTCTCTTATGCACTGGTGCAAAAGCCTCCTCACTAGTCTCTGTGTTGCAACTCTTGATATCTCCCAATGCATAATGGAAACAGAAGCCAGAACAATTTTTAAGGAACATAAATCAGATCATATCACTTCCCTGTTAAAAATGCTAAAAAAAAAAAAAAAAAAAAAAAAACCTTTTACATTGGATCATGTCAATTGTAGCCACCTGAATCTTTGAAAATCTGCCCTTCACTTGATACAAGATGTAACCAGTAAGAGCCCTGCCTTTCTAAGGTAGAATCCAAAAATTTGTAATTCCAGACTCCCTTATACAGAGAGGACAAATGTGTAACATTGGTTCTACTCATCAAAACATTCTGGTAGGAGATGTGATTTGGAGAGTGAGCAACTTGAGGAAGAGTCTAACACAGAGATTGATTCTCTGACTGGCCCAGTGGTGAGAATGTCTGGTTCTCTGAGAAAGAAAAGGACACTGCTTCTAGCATTGAGCCAAAATGTTGGCATCAAGAGGCAAAGGAGTTTTGACTAGAATTGTCTCTACAATGTGGTTCGGTATAGATCCTGATGGCATGGCTTCAGAGTCTGGTTCCTTAGACTTCCCAAAGTTCCATAAGCAGTATCACCATTAGACCTGGTTCCAGGCCCTGAGTCTGAGGGAGATTCATGTTTTGGAAAAGCCCATTCTTTATAGGCACAAACATTATTAAGATAAAAATGACATCTACAAAAAAGAAAACAAACAAAATAACAAATGGCCTGCACAATGAAATATATTTGTATGGGACTTGGGAATATCTGAATACACCCAATTAAGCCAGTCAATTGTTTGGAATTAGATAGGATATCCCCAGATCCTCATGTGGCAAAAAGCAGTGGAAAAATATTCTGCATTCATCCAACATGCCCCACTTGTCCCACATTGTTATAAAATCATTTAAGTGTCTATAGATTTATCGCATATTATTAACTGCTAAGTGTCACTTGAAACAAAATATTTGCCTGAGGCCAATATACCCTAGTGGTAGTCATCTTTGAGCTACTTAGCAGTTTTATTTTGTTTGTTTTTTTAGTGTTTTTTTTTTTTTTTTTTCCTGACTAAACTAGCATAGTGGATTCTGCTATTATCAACAGAGAATCTAGACTGGTACACTAGAATAAAATTCAAACTCCTTAATGTAGCCCTCAAAGTCTAGTACACACTTGTTTCTGGACTCTTCTCACTTCATCTATTCATTGATTATTTATTAATTTATTTAATAAGAATATATTAATTACCTATCTTGGCCAAGGAAATAATATAGAGCCTTGAGATACCAAAGGAAACAAAACAGAATTTCTACTCTTTTAAACTTTAAATTCTAATAGGGAAAACAGTAAGTGAATGAAAGATTAAATGAAGGTATAAGATAAACACAGGGTAAAGATAACTATTAAGGATGAATAAAACAGAGTGCATGTTGCAGGACTACTACAGACAAGATGGTAATATAAAACCTCTCAGAAAGTGATATTTAAGTGAAGAACTAAATTATGGCCAGGGACTAGTCAAGTGAAGAACATGAAGAAGATTATTCTAGACAGAGGCAATAGAATGTGCAAAAGCCAAGAAATGATAAAAAGCTTGGCTAGTCCAAAGAACAGAAAGGTGGCCATGTTACTGGAATGTAGAGCATGAAGGAAAAAAAAAGGCAAGAAATAAATTCAAGGAGAGAGCTAATGGGAGTCTTGTTCATAGTCGCTTCATAAACTAAATGAACAAATTCATGGTTGCGTTATAATTGGACTCACCATTTAGATGCAATTTCACTCTGTGTTCTGGGGGTAAATAACCTCCAAATATATAAAAACTCCTGGATTCAAATAAAGATGGTAAATCCTTGTTGTCTACCCTTCCTTGTGTCAAACATCGCTCTGTTCAGTTTCTGACGGTTCTTTTCTTCTCTCAGCTTATTCTCATGAGACAAATTTGGACTCTGGAATTCCTCAGTTCTACCAACTTTGGGACTAACATTCTGTTGATTAAAAACCGAATCAGCTAGCTCAATTGTTCAGGAAAGCAAGAAGAGCTAAGTATGGGTCCTGCCACAAGAGGTTGTCACAGAAACAAGTGTTGTTGTTGTTGTTGTTAAGTGCCAGCGAGTCGTTTCCAACTCATAGTGACCCCATGCACAGCAGAATGAAACACTGCCTGATCCCGCACCAGCCCCACAATCCCTGCTATACTTGAGCCCATCATTGCAGCCACCTTGTCAATCCATCTCGTTGAAGGCCTCCCCCTCTTTCGTTGACCCTCCACCCTACCAAGCATGACATCCTTCTCTAGGGAATGGTCCCTTCTTACAACATGACCAAAATAGGTGAGACGAATTCTGGCCATTCTTGCTTCCAAGGAGCATTCTGGCTGCACTTCCTCCAGGACAGATCTGTTAGTTCTTTTAGCAGTTCTTGGTACTTTCAGCACTCTTCGCCAGCACCACAACTCAAAAGCATCAACTCTTCTTCAGTCTTCCTTATTCATTGTCCAGCTCTCACATGCATACGAGGCGATTGGAAATATCATGGCTTGTGTCAGGCACACCTTAGTCCTCAAGGAGACATCCACAAGTGGTAGGCAGTTTTAAAGTGCAGGAAGGAGAGGAATGAATTAAAGACACTCCTTTTTCTTGTCATCATTTCTTTCTTTCTTTCTTTTTTCTTTCCATATCCACATCCATAACCATGAACTTGTCTGTCAGTTTGTCATCGTGTGGTGGCTTTCATGTTGCTATGAGGCTGGAGACTATGCCATTGATATTGCAAATGCCAGCACAGTTACCCAGGGTGGACAGATTTCAGCGGAACTTCCAGACTAAGACAGACTTGGAAGAAAGAAAAGGGCATCCACTTCTCAAATAATTGGCCAATGAAAACCTTATGAAAAGCAATGAAACACAGTCTAATATATTACTAGAAAACTTTATGAATAGCCCTGAAACATTGTCTGATATGATGACAGAAGATGAGCCCCTCAGGTAGGAAGGCACTCAAAATACGACTGGGGAAAAGCTGCCTCATGTGTACAGCCGACTTTAATGATATGGATGGAATAAAGCTTTTGGGGCTTCTAATTGCTGATGCAGCAGGACTCAAAATGAAAAGAAACAGCTGCAAATATCCATTAATAATCAGAACATGGAATGTATGAAGTGTGAATTTAGGAAAATTGGAAGTTGTCAAAAATGAAATGGAATGCATAAAGATCAATATCCTAGGCATTAGTGAGCTGAAATGGACTGTTTTTGGCCATTCTGAATTAGACAACTACATGATCTACTGTGCCAGGAATGACAAATTAAAGAGGAATGGCATGGCATTCATCATCACAAAGAATGTTTCAAGATCAATTCTGAAGTACAATGCTGTTGGTGATAGGGTATCCTGGAGCACAATACTGTCAGTGATAGAGTAATATTCATACACCTAGAAGGAAGACCAGTTAAAACTACTATTATTAAAATTTATGCACCAACCACCAAAGCCAAAGACAAGAAAGTCGAAGATTTTTACCAACTTCTGCAGTCTGAAATTGACCGAACATGCAATCAAGATGTGTTGTTTATCACTAATGATCAGAGTGCAAAATTTGGAAACAAAGAAGAATCACTGGTAACTGGAAAATGTGGCCTTGGTGATAGAAATAATGCTGGAGAAAATGGAATGGAATTTTGCAAGACCAACAAATTATTCATTGCAAATACCTTTTTTCAACAACACAAATGGTGACTACACAAATGGACTTCACCAGATGATTCACACAGGAATCATGTTGACTACATCTTGGGCAAGAGGTGATGGAGAAGCTCACTATCTTCATCCAAAGCAAGGCTAGAAGATGATTGTGGAACAGACCATCAACTGCTCATTTGCAAGATCAAGCTGAAGCTGAAGACAATTAAAATAAGTCCACAAGAGCCAAAATATGCCTTTGATTATATCCCTCCTGAATTTAGAGACCATTTAAAGATTAGATTTGATGCATTGAACATTTGATCGAAAACCAGAAGAATTGTGGGATGACATCAAGAACATCATCAATTAAAAAAGCAGAAGGTCACTAAAAAGGCAGAAAAGGAAGAAAAGACCAAAATGAATGTCAGAAGAGACTCTGAAATTTACCCTTGAAGGGCCAAATGGTAGAAATGACAAAAGAACAGATTTCAAAGAACAGCTTGAGAAGACAAAGCCAATTGTTATAACGAAATGAGCAAAGACCTGGAGTCTTTAGTTTAGAAAACTAAAAGGGAAAAATATGCTCAGCATTTCTCAAGCTGAAAGAACTGAAGAAAAAATTTAACCCATGAGTTGCAATACTGAAAGATTCTATGGGCAAAATATTGCAGGAAATATCAAAAGAAAGATGGAAAGCATACACAGTCACTGTACCTAAAAGAATTTGTCAATGTTCATCCATTTCAGGAGGTGGCATATGATCAAGAACCAATGATATTGAAGAAAGAAGTTGAGGCTGAACTGAAGGAACTGGCAAAGAACAAGACTCTAGGAATTTATGGAATACCCATTGAGATGTTTCAACAGATGCTGTGCTAGAGGCACTCATTCAACTATGCCAAGAGATTTGAAAGACAGCTAACTGGCCAACTGAATGGAAGAAATCCATATCTGTACCCATTCCAAAGAAAGCTGATTCCACAGAAAGTGGAAATTATCAGACAGTATCATTCATATCACATGTAAGTAAAACCTTACTGAAGATCATTCAAAAATGGGTGCAGCAGTATATTGACATAGAACTTCCAGAAATGCAAACTGGATTCAGAAGGGGATGTGGAATAAGAGATATCATTATTGATGTCAGATGGATCTTGGCTGAAAACAAAGAATATCAGAAAGATGTTTAGTTGTGTTTTATTGACTATGCAAAAGCATTTGATTATGTGGATCATAACAAATTATAGATAACATTGAGAAGAATGGGAATTGCAGAATACTTAATTATACTCATCAGGAACCTGTATATAGACCAGGATGCTGTCATTTGAACAGAACAAGGGGACACTGCATAGTTTAAAATCAGGAAAGGAGTGTGTCAGGGTTGCATCCTTTCACCATACTTATTCAATCTGTATGCTGAGCAAATAATCCAAGAAGCTAGATTATATAAAGAAGAATATGGCATCAGGCTTGGAGGAAGGCTCATTAACAAATTGTGATATACAAATGACACAACTTTGCTTGCTGAATGAGGATGACTTGAAGCACTTACTGATGAAG
>NW_006921633.1:9940079-9959009 GCF_000298275.1 Orycteropus afer afer
AATAAATGGAGAAATGTTTGAAGTAGTTAAAGACTTCATATTAGTTGTTTCTACAATCAACACCAATGGAAGCAGCAGTCAAGATATCAGATAACGTATAGCATTGGTCAAATCTGCTTCAAACGCCTCTTTCATGTGCTGAAGAGCAAAGATATATCCTTGAAGACTAAGGTATGCCTACCCTAAGCCATGGTATTTTCAATTGCCTCATATGCATGTGAGAGCTGGACAATGAATAAGTAAGACCAAAGCAGAGTTGATGTTATTGAGCTGTGGTGTTGGCGAAGAATACTGAGAGTACCACGCACTGCTAAAAGAACTAACAAATATGTCCTGAGAAAGTGCAGCCAGAATTCTCCTTCTCAGAAGCGAGAATGGCCAAAGTTGGTCTCACCTACTTTGGTCATTTTGTTGAAAGAACCATTCCTTAGAGAAGGATATTATGGTTGGTAAAATGGAGGGTCAAGGAAAAAGGGGAAGGCCCTCAACAAGATGGATTGACATAGTGGGTGCAACAATGGGCCCTGGTATAGCAGGGATTGTGAGGCTGGCACAGGACCAGGCAATGTTTTGTGCTGTGGTATATTGGGTCGCTATTGACTATTGATGGCACTTAACACAACATAGCTACATAAAAGAATTAAGAAGAAAAAATCTTCAAGTATAATTATGGTTCATAGCAAGTTCAAAAGCAGTGTTTTTTTTTCTTTGTTTTGCGTTATGTATTCCATACACCCACCCACCCACCCTTTTTTTCTTTAGGAAATGTGAATTGAGCACCTGCTGTAGAGATAAACAAAACTGACATGGTTCCTTTCCTTATGGAGCTTATACTCTCTAGTCTGAAGAAAGGATTAAGCCAGTAAACACATAAATAAATAATCAATAATAAAGTGGGATAAGTTATGAAGACAAAGTACAAGGACTGTTTGTAGCATATATTGGTGGCAGTGGTTATAGAGGTACCATTCTTTACTACATCTTTCTAAATAAGACCAGGCTTCTGTTTGCAGTTACCAGCTTTGAATATGTGACCTGGACAAGCTTAGTTAATTTTGTAGTCTTGATGTGGTTTTACTGATACTGTTATGAAAATCCTTCCATTTATCTTAAGTTCGTTTTTATTGTGCACTCAAGTGGAGTTCTATGGAGAGAGCAATACCTCTGCCTCATTAAAAAGTATTCTCTCTGGAGGAGCATATCTAATCCAGATGACACTGAATCCTTTCCAAATGATTGATTAGGTTCATTCAAATATTTTCTCACTGACCAAATTCCCATCCACAGGCCTGTAGAAAATTTTCGCAACAGAGGTAAGATAAAAGCAAGACAATTAGTCCACTCTTTGGTTACTAGCACAAGAATCAAATGAGAAAACAGGTGATTCTGTCAAGGTACACAAAGTCTTCCAGACTTGCAAAAAAAAATACTAAAAAGGTCACTTATTGGTCTGATATGATTGAGTCCTACACAGCATATTTTAAGAGGTGAAAGACGGATGTTCAATTAGTACTGAGTAGCATAAATTATTCAGACCTAACTGTTTAGAACCAATTGTTTAACTCCCCCATTTTGAACCTGAAATTGTTTTGGCCTCCCCGCCAACACCTCCTGCATCTTTTCATTGTTTTTCTCCTCATTTGATCTCTTTTCCATTTAATCTTCTCTTGCTGCTACATTTCTCTACGGCTTTCTGACTACTTCCCAATCTCTTCATGTCCTGAGTAACATTCTATCTCATGGTTTCAAAATAATAAGCTCATGCCATTTTTATTGGATTAGCTAGTAAATAAATACAAGATGTCATTATTTGTAATTAATATTATTAGAAAAAAAAATCAGAATAATATATAACTGATAACAGCTAGAAATATACACCTAAATAATTTTAAAACAAATGGGACCATTAACACATAATAAAAATATTAAAAAAAATCAAACTTTAGAAAAATTAATTTAGCAAAAATAATGCTCATAAAAGATGATCCACACTATTTTCCATTAAAATCTGCTAAAATTGTTATGGACAAAAAACTGATCAATAAGTCAAGCTTTCATTGTAAAATTTAAATGGAAAATAATTGATTTTGAAGACAATGATTTAAATAATATGAAAATAAAAATGAAAAGGGTGAAAAATTATTTAGCTGGATCTCATAGGAAAAATGTTCAATGAATTCAATTGGCTGAAAGGTATATGCTCCCTAAAATCCTTTCTCAATAGAATTTAATCAATGCTGACAAAATTCTAATTTGAATATTTTACTCAAAAAGGAGGGGTCATGAGGAGGATGGTCCAAGATGGCAGCTTAGTCCACACATTATGTCATCCCCCAATAGCAAAGAACAAAAAAAGAAAAAAAATTAAACAGATAGAGATGCCAATCAGGAAACCAGAACAGCATATGGAAGGTTGAAGAATTAGATTGAGCACTAAAGGCTAAAGGGAAGGAGAATCCAAATGAAAACAGTGAATAAGGAGAATTATGAACTGTAGGTACTCTTACAGCCAGCACAGTGCAGTGGCCGTCTTGTGACAAAGTGTTCCAGGTGAGGAGCACAGAAAGATAACTTCATGGAATTCCCAATAGGAGATAGGAATAACCTGTAGACAAATTTGGAGTGGAGCAAGGGGAACAGAACATGAACTCCATGTAGGGAGGGAATATGCAGGAAGGCAGAAGGAGAGCTCTAGGGAAACAGAAAACCATAGAGTAGGGAGGGAGCCAGAAAACAGGGACAGAACTACACACTAGTTGCAATCTCTGATCATTTTGGTGTGTGTTTGGGGGGGCTGCTGCTACTGACAGAGTGGAAGACCCTTGGAATGGCAGCTAGAGATTCTCCACCTGACAAGAGTCTGGACAGCTCCTTCTTCACATTTGGTTTGGGCAGGACATGGACTGCTGACTGCATTTTGTGGAGAATGCCACAGTGCTTACACCAGAAAACTGGGGGAACATGCATCCCTCTCTTCCCCCCATTCCTTCCTGGGGACCAGAGGTGAGCCTCCCTGCACCTTCCTCAGTCAGGCATTCCACAGCATGCACTCCCATGCTGTTAAAACTGCAATTGGAGGCTTGTGCCCACTTTGACCATCTGCACACCACCATGCCCCAGCAATTGGTGGCATACTTTCCAACTGCTAGACTGGAGACCAGAAGCATGAGATCCTCCCCCACCCAGTCAGTCTCTCTACCCATTGGTCAGTAATGTGAGTTCCCATGCCACCATCCAGTGACTGGTGACCTGTGTACACTCTCCCCAATCACCTGGCAACCAATAGTATACACATACAACATCCAGCCCAGAAACCAGAAGGAACACTCTTACACTTATGTCCCAGTGACCAGCTGGACAGGCACATCACTTCATTAGCAATGCCAATCACATCCTGACAGGTGTCATCTGCACCTCTGTTAAACAACAAGCAAGAGATACTAGTGCCCTTATCTGGCTGCTGGCTATAGTTTCACACATCTCATACCAAAACACTTCCTGTAGTTCATCTGCACTTAAACTGAAACCTCTTGATACCTCACTACCTATTAGATGACAATTTATGTATGCACAGAGGGCCTAGCTTGTCCATTTGTATAGCACTTCCTCTCAGCAAATACAGAGATTTCCTACCCTGATCTCCAGAGAATACACTAACTGCTGGCAGCAAACCAGAAGGGCTCCATGGTCCCCTATGGATGGTGGAGGGCCCTGACCACACAAAAATTATCACCCAATATCAGAGAAAGAACTTGCTCCTACATATCCACTCAATCTGGTAAGTGAAGACATAAAAGCAAAACCACAGAGAACTCACACACATAGGTGACCCACCATATCTACTAGTTAGAGGAAATCATATCCAGTAATAGACAATATCGAGCAATAGACAAAGTCACATGTTGAACAGAATCACAAAACAAATAAAATAATATAAAGGAAGAAAGACATCTTAAAAGTAAAGAAAAGAAACAAAGTTCCAGATACAACAAAACAAAACAAAAATCAGTACAGTCATACACTCAATAAATAAACATACAAATAAATTAATTAACACTTTAATTCCTCTGAGACAGCAGACAATAAAAAACTGAATGGAAAAATTGGATAAGATCTATCAATCAAGTGAACCAATTAAAGGTACAGAAATTTTCATGGGGGAAGAAATGGTAATAGAACTACCTGATAAGGAATCCAAAAGACTTATATATAGGATCCCAAAAAAGATAAAGGAAAACACAAACAAAATTCTAGAAGAATTCAGGAAAACAGTAGAAGAAGAAAATGGCACATTACACATACAATTAGAATCATACAGAAACAACAACTAGAAATCCAGAAGATTAACAATAAAATATTAGAAATAGATAACTCAATGGAAGAACATAGAAGTAGATTTAATCAATGGAAGAATCAGAAAAAATAGAGGAAAAATTCTTTGATACATATAGGTTTGTTGAACATTCAGAATAAAAGAATGAAGGAAAATGAAGAAATACTAAGAATTATGTGTGACTCTATCTAGGAAGAATTTATACAAAATTGGAATTCTAGAAGATAAGGAGAGAAAGAGAATATTTGAAGATTTATTGACAGAAATTTCCCTAATATCCTGAAAAATGAGAAATATTCCACCAGGAAACACAACAAACTTCATACAGGATAGACTCCAAAAAAAAGCTGCCAAGACATATCATAATCTAACTTTCCAAAGCCTAAGACAAAGAAAGAATTCTGAGAGCAGCTTGTGAAAAATGATATATCCCCTACAAAGGGGTATGACTAGGTGCTGATTTCGCATCAAAAATCATGCAAGCACAAAGACAGATGGATGACATTTATAAAATCCTAAAGGAACAAGGGGATACTGTATGGTTTGAAATCAGGAAGGGTGTGGGTCAATGTTGTATCCTTTCACCATATTTATTCATTCTGTATGTTGATTAAATAATCTGGTAAACTGGACTATAAAAAGAAGAATGCAGCAACAGATTTGCACGAAGATTCATTAACAACCTGAGATATGCTGACGACACAACCTTGCTTGCTGAGAGTGAAAATGACTTGAAGCACTTACTGATGAAGATTAAAGATTACAGTCCACTGTATGGATTACACCTCAACATAAAGAAAATGAAGATATTCACAACTGGACCAATAAGCAGAATCACAACAAATGGAAAAAAGATTGAAGTTGTCAAAGATTTCATATTACTGGATCCACAATCAATACCAATGGAAGGAGCAGTCGAGAAACAAGGTAACGTATTGCATTGGGTATATCTGCTGCAAAACCAAACCAAAATCAAACTCACTGCTGTTGAGTCTATTCAACTCATAGTGACCCCTTCTTGGGTTTCCAAGACAGTATCACTATGGAAGTAGATTGTCTAAACTTCCTTCTGAGGACTGGCTAGTGGGTTTGAACTTCTGGTTAGCAATCAAATGCCTTAGATATTAAAGACCTCTAAAAAGTGCTGAACAGCAATGACATCTCTTTGAAGACTAAGGTGTTCCTAACACAAGCTATAGTATTTTCAATCACCTCATATGCATGTGAAAGCTGGACAATAAATAAGGAAGAACAAAGAAGAGTTGATGCTTTTAAGTTGTGGTGTTGGTGAAGAATACTGAAAGTACAATAGAATGCCAAAAGAATGAACAATCTGCCCTGGAAGAAGTGCAGCCAGAATCTCCTTGGAAATGAGAATAGACAGACTCCATCTCACCCACTTTGGTCATGCTTTCAGGAGAGACCATTCCTGGGAGATGGCTATCATGCTTGATAAAGTGGAGGGTCAGTGAAAAAGGTGAAGAGACTCAACGAGACGGATTGACACAGTAGCTGCAACAAAGGGTTTAAGTATAAGGATTATGAGCATGGTGTATAACTGGGCAGTGTTTCATTCTGTTATACATAGGGTTGCTATGAGTCAGAGCTGACTCGGTGGTACCTGACAACAACAAGAATGATAAATGCTATGTTGTTGTTGTTGTTGTTATGTGTTGTCGAGTCGGCCCCGACTCATAGCTACCCCTCCTTGGGTTTCCGAGGCAGTATCACTACGGAAGCATGATTGCCCAACCTTCCTTCCAAGGAGTGGCTGGTGGATTTGAACTGCCAGCCGTCTGGTTAGAAGGCAAGTGTCTTAGCCACTATGCTACCAGAGCTCCCATAAATGCTATAACACATAAAACATACAATTCTGCAACAACTGTAATAACAATGAAAAATTTGTGAATAGTTACATAGGTAGATAAGTATGTAATAGTGATGTGGGAGGACATATGGGAGTACATGCACATGCACACAGAGGTATATATGTGGGCATATTGTATATACATGTTTGTATGTGCTGCATAGGAGCTCTGGTAGCATAGTGCCTAAGGCACTTGACTGCTAACCAGAAGACTGGCGGTTCAAACCCACCAGCCACTCCTCGGAAGGAAGGTTGGGCAATCCTACTTCTGTAGTGATACTGCCTCGGAAACCCAAGGAGGGGTCGCTATGAGTCGCGGCCGACTCCACGGCACATAACAACAACAACAACAAAATGTGCTGCATATATATTCATGTATGCAATAGAGCACTTAGGATGCACAGTTATGGAAACATCTTAGAAATATCCAAAAGCCACATGGGACTGAATTATTGGGATTGAAAGGTAAGGAATATAGTCTTAGGGGACATCTAGGTCAATAGTACAACATAGTTTATTAAGATAACATTTTACATCCTAGTTTGGTGAATAGCATCTGAGGTTGTAAAATTTTGAGTGGCTATCTGACAGATAACTATTGGCTTCTTCCTGTCTGGAGCAAAGGAAAGGAAAGGAAACAAAAGACTCAAAGAAGCAATCAATCCACAGGACTAATGACCCACAGGAACTATAGCCTCCTTTAGCCTGAGACCACTAGAACTAGATGTTGTCTGGCTACCACTAATGACGACTCAGATCAGAGACACAATAGAATGTTCAGTCAGAATGGGAGAAAATGTAGAATAAAATTCAAATTAATAACAAAAACTAGACTTACTGGACTGAGAAGAGACTGGAGGAACCCTGAAGACTATCACTTTAAGACATCTTTTAACCTAGAACTGAAACCACTCCTGGAGGTCCTTTTTCAGGCAAATAATAGATTGGCCTATAAAATAAATAATAACACCTTTTAGGAATGTACTCCTTAGAAAAATCACCTATAGAAGATCAAACAGGCAACATTTGCCTAAAAGCAAAGATGGGAAGGTAAGGAGGGCCAGGGAAATTGGAGGGATAGAAACTTGGAAAGGAGGGGGGGAATGGCGGGAGAGCTGACATTGTGAGGATAGCAACCTATGCCATGGAACTATCTGTGTATAAATTTTTGAATGGCAAATGAATTTGCTGTTTAAACTTTTACCTAAAACACAATTAAAAAAAAAAAAAAAAAAAAGTCGAGTGTCAATGTCTTTAGGATCAAAGTGGTCAAGTGAACATGATAAAGTGAAATGTCCTCTCAATTCCAAGAATTGACCTGTAGGGGAGGTGAACAGTTTTTTAGGTAGAAGTAAGATTTTTAACCCTAAGATGCTAAAGAAAACAAAATGATTTAACAGAGAAGAGGAAATGGTGCCATAAGAAAGATAAATTTGGACAGTTAGGAGAGCTTGAATTTTCTTGAGCAAAACACATAAGACTAGTTATGGAAACAACTGAATAATTTTATCTACCGTCCTCCTCGTCTGAGAATATTTCTCTTCTCCGTCTATACACAGGGCCATCTGTCTTATTCACCATTGTATGCCCAACATCAACATTGTTTCTAGCACATAGTAGATGCTGGACATATACTGACTGACTGAATGAATTATAAGCATTCTGCTCAAAAGTGTTTTAAAGATGAAAACCAGTCCCCCACCTTTGAAAATATGTGTTATCTGCATTTAATTCCTGGTGATACTGCTAGTTAGAACTACATGACTTTGGACAAGTCATTTAACCCCCTCAGTCCCAGTTTTTTTTTTTTTTTTTTTAACCATAAAATGAGTGTAATGATAATGAAAACCCTATAGGACTAATTGAAGGATTAAATGAGGTAATCCATATCAAATACTGGGTAAAATATCTGGCATTTAGTAAGAACTCCACCAATGTTATCTATTAATGTTATTATCAGAACCATTATCATCTTTGAATAAAACTGACCAGAAAGGTCAAATAAGCAGGCTTCTATTTATAAGAAAGGGAGTTTTGGCGGCATAGTGCCTAAGGCATTTGACTGCTAACCAGAAGGCTAGTGTTTCAAATCCACCAACCACTCCTCAGAAGGAAGGTTGGGCAATCTTCTTCCATAGTGATACCACCTCAGAAACCCAAGGAGGGGTTGCTATGAGTCAGATCTCACTCGATGGGCAGTGAGTGAGTGATTATTTATAAGAAAAGGATAATAATAGCACCTAAAGGAACATTTTTCACTTGGCATAACAAATAATTATTTACTAAGAGTAAAGTAGTGGTATCCTGAGAATATTAGGAGTCACTAGAGATTCTGCCAAAACTCTAAACTTTTGACAGCAATCTCTACATGACTAACTGGTAATCACTGATTTTTAACACTAACAAGTGAATTTATGATAATCTTGAGAAACTATAAATTCTGAAGTGCCTGTGAAACACCAGTATAGTAATACAGTTAATAGGCTTTAATGTGTTCTAATTATTTGAAAAATTGTCATCATTTTCATGTGATTGAAGACACAGTGAGCAGAACACGTTTCTAAGGATCAGTCCTTGGTTCAAGTGCTAGCCTTTCCAGTTACTAGTAGGAACTTTGGGCAAATCATGTAATTTCTTTGAAAGTCTTAGTTAACCTGCAAAATAGAGAAAGCAATTCCTGTCTCAGGAAACTCCTTGGGATTTTACGATATTCAGATTGTTATGCATAGTGGGTGAGAACTGGAAAGATCTCATACACCATTTTATACATGAAGAAAATTCTTTCCAACAAGGTGATATAACATCAAAAACAATAGTGCTAATTTTTGAGAAACCGAATCAGGTAAAAATACTTTCTAAACTGTGAAACCCCAACAAACTGTTACTACCTCAAGTAATTCTTAACTAAACTAAGTATAGAACGAAGTAAAACATCCTTTCCCTTACCTTTTTGGGGAAAGAGAAGAGTTTTGTTTCTGAGTAGGAGGCGTTTCATTATTCTTGCTTTGCAACTATGCTAATTTATGACAAATAGGGTCTTCTCAATAATATTATATAATAATAATAATATTAAAGACTATGTACCTAGAAGGAGCTCTGGTGGCTCAGTGCCTAAGGCATTTGACTGCTAATGAGAAGGTTGGCAGTTCAAACCCACCAGCCATTCCACAGAAGGAAAACTGGACAATCTACTTCCTTAAAGATTTACCACCTCATGAATAGACAGGGAGAACAATGTGGAACAAAACTCAATCATTTGAAAAAAAAAAAAAGCAGGGAACAGGTTTGCTGGCCCAATGAAGCCTGATGGAACCACTGAGATTATGGCCCCTAGCTGCCCTTCAGGTCTGTAATTGAACCCACACCTGTAGCTTCCAGCCAAACAATAAACAGGCATATTAGTTGAGAATTTACCTGAGGTAGATACACTCCTTGGTGAGAACAAGTAAGAGAGAAACAAGGGCTGCTCAGGCACAGGGAGACAGCTCAGGGGGTAGGAGTGCATGGAGGGATGAACACAGCAAAGAGGTAGCTATCAGGAGGAAGTGGGAGAGGAGATGTTGCATTGTGCTAAATTGTGGTCAATAGTCATGAGACAAAGTGTATGTGATCTGCTGTATGGAAAGTGTATTTGCTCTGTAAATTTTCACCCAAATCACAAAAATAAATAAATAGATAGATAGATAGATAGATAAAGAGATCCATCAGTCATATACAAAGTTAAAAAAAAAAAAAAGATTTACCACCTCAGAAACCCAAGGAGGGGTTGCTGTGAGTTGAAATTGACTCAATGGCAGTGAGTTTGGTTTGGTTTGACAACTAGAGAACAAAATGAGTAGAGAGAATGATGACAAAATGTTAATACTGAGGATGGTAATAATGTCAAGGAGTAAATTAGATACTTGATATACATTATTGTGTTTAATTCTCACCACAATACTCAGAGGTATCATCATTTTATAGTGAGGACACAGGTTCCCATCTTGTCCAAGTTGATACAGCTAGAAAGCGGTAGAACCATTGTTCTAAGCTCCTGTTTTGGTCTGGCACCATATCTGCCCAATTTCCTTTATACAGACTACCTTGTGGAATATTCATGCAGCTCTGATCCTCTGAAGACAGCCTTTACTTAGTCATTCCTCCTCTAGGTCCAATGTAGGCGAGCAAGACTGTGATCACAGCTACTGCCTCTTGCTCTCACTCTTTTCATTTTCTTCAGATTCTAACAAAAAGAAATGGAGTAAGCCCCTTAAAATAAACTCAGTAGAGAGAGTGTGCTGGGGGCTATTGGTCAGAACTGAGTATAGTTAGTCTGCAGAAGGTCCCTGGTCTAGCTGAGTATAGTTAGTCTGCCCTAGTTCCCAGACCTCCCCTCAATGTGCATGAAGATAGATGGAGGAAACTTGCTCATAAAATGTCTTACCTGCTCCAAGTCACTCCCTGCCCTACAGCCTGATGCCCACATATATTGAAAGGGCATCAAACTCCACTTTAAGGGCTTGCCAGACATAAGTATTTAGAATGTCAACAGATTTCTCTGGAAATGGATTGTGTATGTTTTGTGGTTCTGTCACCTTGATACTTAGGAGACTGTGATTTCCCCAAAAAACGATGTGATGATACAGTCCCCCCTCAGGAGTCTGCTCACTAGAGGATTGCAAAGCAAACTTCTCTTCTGACAACGCCAAGTAGACTTGTACATTCTCAGCATACGCTGTACTGCCCAGTCCATGGAACATCAACAAGTGCCTGCTTTTCCCAACTCTTTCTCTCCTTTATTCCTTTATTGTACAGGTGTTCTATTTTGGCACTGAAATGCTTACCAGTCCCTAACAAAAACAAATTCTGAGGTAAAAAGAAAACAGGAAGAAAATCAAAGAGGTCCTTATTTAAATGTCCAATTGCTGGATTGGAAAAGATAAAAAATGGCATTATGGGCATCTTGCCCACTGCAATACTTTGACTGGTAGGGGTAAAAAGTAAAGTCCAAATGATAATGCTTTGTTTCCTGCTTTTTTCACACAGAGACTGCTTTTCCAAGTTAAGAAAATGTTGACCAAAGAAAATAAAGGGAAAGTCTGCTTCATTCTTTACCAACACAAAATCACAAAATGTATAGCATTGTTCTAATTGAAGCAATATGCTTCCAAGGGTGGAGCAGTGTGGTAATAAAGCAACCTATTTTTGTGACTTGGCTTTACCTTTGGGCCTTCTCACATAACCTAGGTGGACAGTTGCAACACAGCAAAGAACACTATAGCCTCATTGTTATGCTCCCCCTTTTTGTACTTTGAGTTTAATCAACACAATGCCACTGTGTCTTTCAGGTGACAGTAAAATTATTGTTCAATGGACATAATGGTTGTAAAGAGAGTTAAAGTATGGCTTGGAAAAGTAAGCTTTACTATAGACTGAATATAGACTGGTATTTTAAGATTCATTCCAGAAAATAAAGAAATTGGCGGGGAGAAAATAGGTCAGTCCTTGGAGTTTATTAAATTAAACAGAGCTTAGGGTGAGGGATTTGGAGGAGCCAGAGGCATAAACTGAAATTACTGACCAGTTGCCCTGTGTTGTAGGGAGGGGATATAAATTCACGGTACTAGTTATTACTGATTGCTTCCTAAGTTCTCAGGATTGAGCGTTGCAGAAGCTAAACAGACATTTTCTCCAAGAATTCTAAACCCACAGTAGCTTTCTCAATTCTATGCCATTAATATTTGCTTAGCTCTCAGGGATGCCCGCCACTCTCCTCAGGACCCACAAATTGGCATGTTGTCCCTTCCACCATATTCTATTGGTCAAACAAGCATAGTGCCTATCAAGATTCAGGGGAGGAACAGAGTTCCCCACCTTTCACTAAAAAGGAATGTCAAAGACTTCTCCAAGTTGTATGTGCCTTCAAGTTGATTAGGACTCATGATGATGCTATAGCAAATAATGAAAAAACAACAAAGCACTGAGAGAAAAAAGTTGTCATCCTGTAATTCTATACCTAATTGCCTTCTCATAGCAACCTTGTTGCGGGTGGAGATAGCTGTGTAAGATTATGCTTTGAACACTATGGAGAAAGTTTCTCTCCCAGAAAACCTTCTTTTAAAGATTTTTGAGGAATCATATATTGCTTTTCTTTTTCTTTTTGTTTCTAATATGCTTAAGAAAAATTTAACAAATACCCACTATGTGCCTACCACTGTTCATAACTAGGAATATAAAGATGAAAACAACCTCTTCTCTTCTGGACTCCTTAATTTCTTAGAGTCTCCCCTAAATGCTGTCTTAATCTTAAGTACAGTTCAGCTGAAACATTTTATTCCTCTTGGATTCCCTTTATATGGACTCTGAGAGAAATTTCTGTCTGGTATGGAAACCAAGAACAGCTATACTTCTGAACAACTGACTTGCATTAATATTATGGACACTGAACCATGTAACCAACAAGGTTCCCCCTACCCATGACTATCAGAGACAAATGTAGGTCCACCAGAGTCAGAGAAAAGATTTTTAAGGTTTGAGTTTTCTGAACTTTATGCCAGGCATCATTTTATTCCCCTTTATTTTCTTTCTTACCTTTCTTTCTCTACTTTTAAAAATGCTTATTTGCTATTATATCTTATGTGTCCATATACGCTGCATTAAAATAATTTCTAGAAAATAAAGATGTCTAAATAAACAAACAATTTTTCAAGAGGCTTTCTTTGGAAGGAATTATTTATCTTTGGAGGGTGGAAGCAGAAATAACCAAGTGACAAGGAGAATAAGCAGATCTGACTCTCAGCAGCTGTCCACGAAGACACGGAGCAACAGATGTCAGGAAACCATGAAGTAGCCACATTGTCTTATCATGCACAGTGGAATCAGGGTCCATTTGGGGGAAGCATTTTGATATTTTCCAGATTTTAAACTAACAGTGATTAAGCAATCTTTACTTATAAACCTTAACTTCTCAGTATGCGCTCTATCAAGATATGTTTGTTCATTGACTTCTTCCAGCTTCTTTATGGATAGGAAAATTAGCACAGAAGGTATAACTAAGCTTTAAAAACATAAAAAGTATCATTTTTTGTATCTACAGATTAAACTGAATTTTTGGAGTTTTTTTCATTTATTACTTTATTTTCTTAGTGGATTATAGAAATCCAGAAAATAAAAGTGCAAAAACTAATTTTAAAATAAGATTCACAATAAATTAGCAATTATTACTAAAAACTGAGCAATGAAAACATTTTAAAAATATTCATTCATTCATTGAATATTTATTGAGCATCTACCTGTGCTAGGCCCTAGGCTTAAAGTATAAAGCAAAGTATGTGTTTATTCCTGCTTTCATGGATTATATTCTTATGGGAAAGAAAAACATTAAACAAATATTTTTACTAGTATGTATAACTTCAAAACATGATCAAAGTATTATGAAGATAAAAAGCTACTGTTCCATATATCTATTTATATCTAAGAAATCACCCCGAAATCTAGTCATGTAAGAGAACAACTAGAGATTGCCCAGTCTTCCTTCCGAGGAGTGGTTTGCAGTCAAATGCCTTAGGCACTACACCACCAGAGCTCCTTTAAGGCAACAAACACTCTGTTATGCTATAATTTTGTGAGTCAAGAACTTGCACAAAGCACAGAGCTCCATGACGACTCATGCCTCAGTTTAGTAATTTGAAGAGGAGAAGACTGAGATAATGAGAATGGGGCTATATGTCTGCGGCCTTGATTCTTCTCTATGCCACATCCATATTGTTGTTATGTTCCGTGGAGTCGGTCCTGACTCATAGTGATCCCTTCTTGGGTTTCCAAGGCAGTATCACTACGGAAGTAGATTGTCTGACCTTACTTCTGAGGAGTGGCTGGTGGGTTTGAACCAGCCAGCCTTCTGGTTAGCAGTCAAGTGCCTCAGGCACTATGCTATCAGGGCTCCTATGCCACATCCATAGAGGGTGAAATGTCCAAGATGATGTATTCATTTCTATGATGATGTGTTTATTCCCATGCCTGTCGCCTTGCCTGAGATCGTTAGTTCTATGCAGACTTTCCCTGTGGCTCACATTAGTTCCTTAGCTGCACAGCAATATGAGGTAATCAAACTTTTTAAATGGCAGCTGGTTTCCCTAAGAATGAGAATCCCAAGAGGAAAAGTACAGAAACTCCCAATCTCTCAAGGCCCGGGCCCATAAACTGGCATGTTGTCACTTCCACCATTTTCTATTGGTCAAACAGTTATAGTGCCCATCAAAATTCAAGGGAAAGTACAGAGTTCCCCAGCTTTAGCTAAAAAGGAATATCAGACTTCTCCAAGTTGTGGGTGCCTTCATGTTGATTAGGACTCATAATGACTCTATAGCAAATAATGAAAAAATAACAAAGCACTGAGAGAAAGAATGTTTCCATCCTGTAATTCTATACTCATTTAAAATATTAATCTAGAGTAAAGGCTAAAATGAAACAGCTTCAGGCAAATACTAAGAGTATACAATTAGAACTACTAAAGAATATTCATCTGAAACAAAAAAATTGAAAGTATAAAGTGTAAAAACAAATTATGAGGAAAAATATGAATAAATAATTAACCATTGACTATATAAATCAATATCAATAAAAATGATTCATTGAGAATTTTATGAAAATAAGGTGAAACTAAGAACAACACAATGTTCAAGAAAAGAAAATATAATCAAGTCTTTAAGAAGTTAAAATCTTTGCAGAAAGAGAGTGAAAATGATTTTAATTTTTTTATAAGTATGTTAAGTGAAAAATTCCAGTTAAAATTTTAAAGTGGGCACAAAAATAACAAAATTCAATGCATAATTTCTAATATAATATAGAGTTTTTGTCAGGTCCCATCCAGTCGACTCTGACTCATGGTAACGTACAACAGAATTAAACACTACCCAGTTGTGCGCCATCCTCACAATCCTTGCTATACTTTGAGGCCATCTTTGCAACCACTGTGTCAACTCATCTTGTTGGGTGTCTTCCCCATTTTCACTGACTCCCTGCTATACCAAGCAGGATATCCTTTTCCAGGGAGTGATCTCTTCTGACAACATGACCAAAATAGTGGGATGAAGTCTGGCCATTCTCGCTTCCAAGGAACATTCTGGCTGCTCAGGACAAAATAATTCCTTCTTCTGGCAATCCATGGTATTTTCATTCCATGATATTTTTCACCAACACCACAATTCAAAGGTATCAACTCTTCTTTGATCTTTCTTATTCATTGCCCACCTTTCATGTGCATATGAAGATACTGAAAATACCATGGCTTGGTTAGGCTCACCTTAGTCTTCAAAGTGACATCTTTTCTTCTTAACATTTTAAAGAGGTGTTTTGGAACAGATTTGCCCAGTACAATACAATGTCTGATTTCTTGACTGCTGCTTCCATGAGAGTTGATTGTGGTGCCAAGTAAAATGAAATCCCTGACCACATATATCTTTTCTCTATTAATAATGATGTTTCTTATTGGTCCAGTTGTGAAGATTTTTGTTTCCTTTATGTTGAGGTGTAATCTGTACTGAAGACTGTAGTCTTTGATTTTCCTCAGTAAGTATTTCAAGTCATCTTCATGTTCAGCAAGCAAGGTTGTGTCATCTGCATATCTCAAGTTGTTAATGAGTCGTCCTCCAATCCTGATGCCATGTTCTTCTTCATGTACTCCAGCTTCTTGGATTATTTGCTCTGCATACAGATTAAATAAGTATGGTGAAAGGGTATAATCTGATGCACAACCTTATTGATTTTCTGGTATTCTTTGCTTTCAGCCAAGATTTATCTGACATCAGCAATGATAGTCTTCATTTCTCATCCTCTTCTGATTCCAGCTTGAAATTCTGGAAGATCCCTATCAATGTACTGCTGCAACCATTTTTTAATTATTTTCAGCAAGATTTTACTTGCATGCAATATTAATTAATATAATATTTTTTTATATATAATTTCCACATTCTGTTGCATCACTTTCTTTTGGAATGGACACAAATATGGATCTCATCCATTCAGTTGGCCAGGTAGCTGTCTTCTAAATTTCTTGCCATAGATGAGCAAGTACCTCTGGTGCTGCATCTTTGTTGAAACATCTCAATAGGTATTCCATCAGTTCCTGGAGCCTTGTTTTTCACCAATTCCTTCAGTGCAGCTTGGATTTCTTCTTTCAATTGCATTGGTTCTTGATTATATGTTACCTCCTGAAATAGCTGAACATCAATTCTGTTCTTTTTGGTGCTGTGACGCTTTGTATTCCTTCCATTTGCTTTTGATACTTCCTGTACCATTCAATATTTGAATATAGTAGTATTATCCAGTCTTCCCTATAGGTTTATGTACATTATCCTATTACAAACAGCATTGCACTTCAGGATAGGTCTTGAAACTTTCTTTGTGACAATGAATGAAATGTCATTTCTCTCCAATTTCACATTCTTGGCATAGCAGATCTTATTATTGTCTGATTCAAAATGGCCAAAACCAGTACATTTCAGTTCACTAGTGCCTAGGATATCAACCTTTATGTGTTCCAATTCATTTCTGACCAACTTGCAAGTTTCCTAGATTCATAGTTCATACATTCCATGTTCTTCTTATATTATTAATGGGTATTTGTAGCAGTGTCTTCCCATTTTAGGCTGTGCCCCACCAGCAAAGAAGATCCCAAAAGCTTTACTCCATCCATGTCATTAAGTCAAATCTGCTTGAAAGAGGCAGCTCTTCCCCAGCAGTATTTTGAGTGTCTTACAACCTGAGGGTCTCATCTTCTGGCATTATAGTACGCAACGTAGTAGTTGGCTATTGATGAAAAGAGGTATTAAAACATGATAAATAACATGATAAAAAAAATAAAAAGAAATCAATAATCATGGTAAATATAACATATACAATTCACCATTTAAAATATAGAAAGGCTTAAACTGAATTTTCAAAATCCAGATATATGGCTATTTATTAAAGATATCTATAAACTTAGTGAAAAATTGAAAATAAAAGGATAAAAAAAAAGATACACTGGGAAAATAATGTGGTAAAAGTATATAATATAAGTACTTTCCAAGCTGACTAAATATATTTTTAGGTAAGAATATACTTTGTACTATAAACATTCATTACATATAATAAAAAGGTAAGTTCACAAGAGGAAGAAGCCATTTTAAATCTATATGATCCAACTCTTATGACCTCAAAGTAGAAAAAGTGAAAATGGCTCGAATTACTATAGAAATTGTATAACATAGTACGAAATAATTGATAAGTGAAATACAAATACATATCATAGTTTTCTTGCTGTGTGACAAATTACCACTGGCTTAGTCACTGAAAACAGCACCTATTTATTATCTCACAGTTTCTGTATTCTCTGCTCAGCCTCTTAAAACTGAATCACAGGCTGGGCTCCTTTCTCATCTGGAGGTTGGAGCCCTCATTCAATCTCATTAGGGTTGTTGGCCAAATTCAGTCCCTGTGGCTATATGACAGTGGCCTCTGTTTTCTTACTTGCCTTGGGCAGAAATTTACTTTCAGCTCCTAGAGATTACTTTCATCTCCTAGCCAGCTCCTTTTTGAATAAACCAGAATCAACTCATTATTAACTGAATTACTGGAGAAAAATCTCCTGGAAGTCCAAGTTCCTCCCACACTCAAGTGAAAGAACTGTGAAACAGGAGTTGGAGATCTTTGGAGCCATCTTAGAATTATAGCTATCACATGAAGTAATTACATAAAAATTTTAATAAGGAGCAAATTGGATTTAATGAGCATTAATAGAACAATGTGTCCAGCACCTATAGATTGATAAATTTTAGCCATTATAAAGACACAAAGCAAAAATAAATAAAACTCCATGAACTGATTCTGACTCACAGCAACTCTATAGGACATAGAAGGACGGCCCCATGGTGCGTCCAAGGCAGAATTTTTTACAGAAGCAGAGTGCCGTGTCTTTCTCCTGGGAAGTGACGGCTTGGTTTAAACCATTAACTTTCCAGTTAGCAGCCCAGTCCTTAACACTCTGCCACCAGAGTTCCCTTCACAAAGAAAATTCTAATAAATATTAAAGAATTTAATCACTACAAAATAATGTTATATAGTCATACTGAATTAAGTAAGAAATTAATATCAGAAGATAACTCCACATATTTAATAATTTAAACAAATCCTTTGAGATAACTCATTTTTTAAAGAGAAAAGTCATGCTTGAAGTTACTTAATATACTTAAAATGGAGTGAAAACTGAAATACTACACAATAAAAGTGGCATGATGCAGATAAAACTGCATTAAAGGAAAATATATAGCATTATCTGTTTATAATATAAAAGAAAAAAACAAGCCTTCTACTTGAAAAAGAAAGAAAAAAAATGACAGAGAAATTCTGAAAATATTAAGTAGTAACAACAGAAAGTAATGAAAATGTTAACATATTGCACAAAAACATTGTTCTACATCTTACTTTGGTGAGTAGCTAGCAACTAAGGCCTTAAAAGCTTGCAAGTGGCCATCTAAGATGCAACAATTGGTCTCCCCTCACCAAGAGCAAAGAAGAATGAAGAAAACCAAAAACCCATGGAAACAATTAGTCCAAGGGACTAGTGGACCATGAAAACCTTAGCTTACATGACCTTGAGACTACAAGAAACAGATGATACCTGGCTACCACTGATAGCTACTGGGAAAGGGATCAAAACAGGAGATCCTGGATAAAGTGGGATAAAAATGTGGAACAAAACTCAAAATCA
>NW_006921633.1:9959109-9959736 GCF_000298275.1 Orycteropus afer afer
AAAATACAAATTTTAAAAGATTACATTTTTAACAGAAACAAACACTGTAAGGTACCTTAATAATAAATCCAGCAAAAGATATGCAAGACCCTATGTCCATGAATGGATGGATTGATAAATAAAATGTGCTACACACATACAATGGAATACTACAGCCAAAAAGAAAAACGAGTTCCAACAATCAACCGTGGGAGATCAGATGGGCAGTATTTGCACAGGGAGATAGCTCAGAGGCCAGGAAGCATAGGAAAGAAGAATACAGGGAAAAGATAATCACAGGGAGGAAGTGGAAAAAGAGTTGTTACATTATGGGGATTACAATCAACATCATGAAATAAAATATGTATAAACTGTTGTATGGAAAATGAATTTGCCCTGTAAACTTACATCAAAATCACAATTTTAAAAAGTAATGAAAAAGAAAAGAAACTATAGAGAAGTTCAACAAAAGCAAATCAAATAAAGGTGAACATAATTATAGGTATAGAACATATAAATATTATGAGAATAATCAAGTTTATATGTAAAAAAATTAGAAAATTAAATGTAATGCATATTTTTTGAAAAGTATAAATAATGAAATCTGATTCAATAAACAAAACCTCAACAGACCCATTTTTTGAAAAA
>NW_006921633.1:9961211-9962548 GCF_000298275.1 Orycteropus afer afer
GGGTTTGAACCTCCAGCCTTCTGGTTAGCAGTCAAGTGCTTTAGGCACTATGCTACCAGAGCTCCCATAAAAATTACGCCCCCCCCCAAAAAAAAAGACCACCATTAAGTGGATTCCAACTCTTAGAAACCCTATAGGACAGAGTAGAACTGCCCTATACAGTTTCCAAGGCTTTAAGTCTTTATGGAAGCAGAGTCGGAAGAGTAGCTGGTGGGTTCGAACTGCTGACCTTTTGGTTGGCAGCCAAATGTGTTAAATGCTATACCACTACACCTCCTTCTCATAAAGACTACAGCCTTGGAAACCCAAAGGGGAAATTCTACTCTGTCTTTTAAGGTAAATATGAGTTGGAATCCACTGAGCTGCAATGAAATTACACCTAATCTTTGAAAAATAGATACTCCCAAATGTATGCATGTTCTCCCAGAAAACAAGTAAAAACACACTGCTCATGTTATAAGCACTCAGTTTATGAGGTTATCATTTTACAATAGCTTTGCTTAGAAAAAAGGAAAAATCCAGCTAAGGGAAATAAGAGTAAAGAAATAGAAGACAATGTCAAATATTAACAAAAACTCTATAAATCTACCCAAATATTCTACATAGAATATTAGAAAATTGAAGGCAGCAAAGTGGAAAAAATTACATCATTGAAACTTGGGGAAGCAAGTATGTGTTAACATAAGAAAATCTATTGCTTAAATTCATTGCATTAGCAAATTGTAGGAGAAAAATATATGATCTCATCAAATGCAGAGAAACATTTGGTACGATCAATCATTTTCATAATAAAACACTTAAATAGAAATGAAATCAAATTTACTTAATCTGATAAAGACCTTCTGCAAACATTATGCCTAATGGTGAAATAATAAAGCCAGAGTCTTCAAATCAAGAACAAGATTAAGGATACCCATTCTATTCAGCATTCCTTAGGAAGGCCTAGACAATGCACATGAAAGAAGAAAAATAAATAAAAAGTGTATCATTTGGAAGGGAGCAAACAAAGTCCAGATATATTTATAGGCAGTATCAATGTCTACATGGAAAATCCAACATTATCTATGGCAAAAAATTAAAAGATTTTAAAGAATTCAAAACATATTTATGTATGAGATTAATATGCAAAATAATTCTTATATACTAGAAATAAATGGAAAATACAAATTTTAAAAGATTACATTTTTAACAGAAACAAACACTGTAAGGTACCTTAATAATAAATCCAGCAAAAGATATGCAAACTGATTCTGACTCACAGCAACTCTATAGGACATAGAAGGACGGCCCCATGGTGCGTCCAAGGCAGAATTTTTTACAGAAGCAGAGTGCCGTGT
>NW_006921633.1:9963078-9968799 GCF_000298275.1 Orycteropus afer afer
GCTGTGCTGCTTTTTTTCTTTTGTCTTCTTTTTTTCTTTTCCTTTCTTTTTATTCCTTCTTCTGCTTTCTGTGGTCAGTGCTCCCACTCCTCCATGGACAGCAGCGTGAGTTGTCCCATGGTGAGTTCCACATCCCATTGATAGCTAAAATTTACATCAGTTTTTTTTTTTTTTCTTTCTTCTGTACTTCTCAGTTCCTCCCTTTCCTCTCTCCTTTATTTATTTTTCTCTTCCTTCTTTTTCCGTTTTTATTGTTCACTCCAATTGAGTAACTTGCCCCACAACCTCCACATTCAGTAGTGCCAACCTTGATACTCAGTATTTGATGGTGCATGTCCCTGCAGAGCAAGTGACATGGTTTCACGACAGCTGTGTTTGGTAGCTATCACTTGAATGAGTACTGTGCTGAATTTGTTTCTTCTTTTTGTTTGTTTGCTTTTCTCTTTTTCTCTTTTCTTTCTTTTCCTTTTTTCTTTTTTTTTTTCTTAGATATCCCTTCTTTCTTTCCGTGCTTTTATTTTTCTCTTTATTTCCTCTTCTCTTCCCTACACCCCCCCCTTTTTTTCTTCTTTCTATCTTTCTCCAGTAGTTGGGAGCCAGTGACTCTATCCAACATACACACCCACACCTGCTGTACCACCAAATGGGTGAGTGCTACCACCTACTCCATCACTACTGGACTGAAAAGAGACAGCAACCAACACTGTGTAGCCTATCATCAGCTGCTCTGCACAGTCAGTGATTAGAGTATTTGCTCACATTCCTAACTGCTAGCAAATCTACCCAGAGATTGTGGTGAGCACCATAGTGCTTCCCAGCTAGCCTCCAGAGTAACATGACTGCCCTGTTGCCTGGATATATTAAAACAAAACAAAACAAAAAATCAGGATGAGGCAAACCAATACACAACCAACAAATTAATACAATAACACTACACTGTCTCAGAGACAACTGACAACTTCAAATACACCCAAAAATAGGACAATGTGTCTCAAAGAAGTGATCAAAACACAGGGCCAGAAAATCTTCCAGGTGAAGAAATGCTATTGGAATTATCTGATAAGAAAATTTTAAAAATTATTTTTAGGTACCTTCAGTAGATTGAAAGAAAGTTTGAGGAAACCACAGACAAAATCAAAGACAACACAGACAAAACTCTAAAAGATTAAAAAAAAAAAAAAAGAACAAATTGACAAAATAAATGGAAATTTAAACCATACAAAAGCAGCTAATAGACATCAGAAGATTAACATTAAAATTTAAAAAATGGATAATGCATTGGAAAGACAAAGGAGTGGAATCGAATCAATGGAACATAGAATTAGTGATACTAAACTCACACATGGCATTAGTGATACAATACACACACAACTGCAGGGGCTGACAAACTGAAGATTGTCAGGAAAAATGGCAGATTATTGGCTCACAGGCTATGAAGGTAACAATCCCAAAATTGGCAGGCAATGTGGCAGGCCACTGGTTCAAGTCCAGGAATTGCAGATGATGATATGCCAAATGCAAGATCTTTTCCATTTCTACTGGAAGCAGGCCACATCCCAAAGGCAATTCCCCTTCAACTGATTAACTGCTTACAGAAGATTGCACCATGGAAGTGATTGTACCACATCCAATCTCATCATGTGGCAATACTACATCCAGCTGTCAAGCCACTCAAAATCACAGTCCAAGTAAGTTGACACACAACCTTAATTACCATACCACCCAAAGATGATATACTTAGGAATAAATCCAACCAGAGACAAAAAAGAGCTATACAAAGAAAACTACAAAACACTACTGAAAGAAACCTACATAAATTAAAGAATATTCCATGCTCATGGATAGGAAGACTTAATATTGTAAAAATGACAATACTACACAAAACAATCCACAGACACAAAGCAACCCCAATACAAATTCCATCATTATTCTCTAAAGAATGGAAAAACTAATTACCAACTTTGTATGGAAAAAAGAAATACCCCAGATAACAAAATACTACTAAAGAAGAAAAACAAAGTAGCAGGCTTCACACTCCCTGATTTCAAAACCTCTTTGTTGTTGTTTTTGTTATGTGCCATCCAGTCAGACCTAACTCATAGCGACCCCTCCTTGGGTTTCCGAGGCAGTATCACTACAGAAGTAGATTGCCCAACCTTCCTTCGGAGGAGTGGCTGGTGGGTTTGAACCACCAGCCTTCTGCTTAGCAGTCAAGTGCCTTAGGCA
This sequence comes from Orycteropus afer afer, assembly GCF_000298275.1. Lineage (NCBI taxonomy): Eukaryota > Metazoa > Chordata > Mammalia > Tubulidentata > Orycteropodidae > Orycteropus > Orycteropus afer. The sequence continues at coordinate 9,965,305 of NW_006921633.1, forward strand.
CTATGCTACCAAAGCTCCTCAAAACCTCTTACACAACCACATGATCAAAACAGCCTATGATAGGCACATAGATGAATGGAACAGAATTGATCATTCAGAAGTAAATCCATCCACCTATGGACAGCTGATCTTTAACAAAATGCTGAAACCCATTAAATGGAGAGGAGATAGTCTCTTTAACAAATGGTGCTGGCAAAACTGGACATCTATTTGCAGAAAAATGAAACAGGATCCATATATCACACCACATACATATACTAACTCAAGATAGATCAAAGACTTAAGCATAAAACCTAAAACCATAAAGATCATCAATGAAAAAACAGGAGCAAACCAGATGCATAAATACACTATCAAACATAACTAAAAATGCACAAAGACCAGAATACCAGCTAGACAACTCATAAAATTTAAACATTTATGCATATCAAAAGACTTAGCCAAAAGAGAAAAAGAGAACTTACATACTGGGAAAAAATGTTTGGCAACAATATATCAGGCAAGGGACTAATCTCTAAAATCTATAGAAAATGTCAACACCTGAACAACAACAACAACAATGAAAAGACAAGCAATCCCAAATTAAAAATAGGCAGAGAACATAAATAGACACTTCACCAAAGAAGACATTCAGGTAGCTAACAAGCACACAAAGAAATGTTTGTGATTATTAGCCATTAGAAAAATGCAAATCAAAACAGCAATGAGAAATCATCTCACCCCAGCTTTAACATTAAAGTTCAAAAAATTAGAAAACAATACATGCTCACAAGGGTGTGGAGAGACTGGAATCCTCAGACATTGCTAGTGGGATTGTAAAATAGTTCCATCACTATGGAAAATGGTATGCCATTTCCATAAAAAGTCAGAAATAGAAATACAATATGATTCAGCAAGCCCATGACTAGATATATACCTAGTGAAATAAGAGCTGTCACATGAACAGATGTATGCATAACCATTTTGACTACAGGACTATTCAGAACAACAAAGAAATGGAAACAGCCTAAGTGTCCTACAATGGATGCATGTATAAACAAAGCATGGTACATACAAGAGAATAATATGCAATGTTACAGAATAACAATAAATCTGTGAAACATTTCATAACATGGTTGAACCTAGAGATGTTTCAACAAAAAGACACTGCACTGGAAACACTTACTCCTTTATGCCTAGAAATTTGGAAGACATCTACCTAGCCAATTAACTGGAAGAGATTGATATTTATGCCAATTCCAAAGAAAGGTGATCCTAGAATGTGGAAATTATCAATTAATATCACACACAAGTAAAATTTTGCTGAAGACAATTCAAAAATGGTTGCAGCAGTATATTGAAAGGAAATTCCAAAACTTCAATCTGGATTCAGAAGAGGACATGGAATGGGAGATATCACTGCTACAGACAGATGGATCTTGACCGAAAGTAAAGAATACCAGAAAGATGTTTACCTGTGTTTTATTGACTATGTAAAAGCATTCAGCTGTGTGGATCATAACAAATTATGGCTAACATTGAGAAAAATGGAATTCCAGAATACTTAATTGTCCTCATGAGGAACTATACATAGACGAAGAGGCTGTCATTCAAAAAAAAGAAGAGGATACTGCACAGTTTAAAATCAGAAAAGCTGTGCATCAGTTTTATCCTTTCCTCATGATTATTCAGTTTAAATACTGAGAAAATAATATGAGAATTTGGTCTATATGAAGAAAAATGTGGCATCAGGATTGGAGGAAGAATTATTAACAACATGCAATTATTAACAACATGCAATATGCAGATTACTTGCTGAAAGTGAAGATGACTTGAAGCATTTACTGATGAAGATCAAAGACTACAGCCTTCAGCATGGATTACATCTCAACATAAAGAAAACAAAAATCCTCATAACTGGAACAATAATTGTGTTAGACTGGGTTCTCTAGAGAAACAAAACCAGTAAAGCTTATACAAATAGAGAAAGAGAAATTTATCTTAGGAAAATGCTCACACACTTATAGAAGCTGGCAAGTCCAAAGATCTCAGATCAAACATCAAGCTGGAGGCTTTTACCTGACTCATGCAGCTGCAGGGGCTGAGGAGCTCAAGGTTGGCAGTCATTATACTGGCTGTTGACTCCAGCAAATGACAAATCCAAGATCTCCAGGCTGAATGGTGGATTGTTTGCTCACAGAGAGTTGTAGGCAGCACAACAGAATTTCAATCCACAGAAGAAGAGTGTTTCTTTTCCCAGGATGTCGATAAATATACTAGAAGTGGGCCACACCCCTAGGGAAACTCCCTTTCAATGGATTGGCTGCTCAAAACATATACATCTGATCCCATCTTGGGAACAACCATATCACAACTGCTTAAACCACAGAAAATTGTGGTCCAGCCAAGTTGACACACAGCTCTAACTATCACAATAAGCAACATCACAATAAATGGAGAAAAGATTGAAGTTATCAGGGATTTTATCTTACTTGGATCCACAGTCAACACCCACAGAAACAGTAGTCAAGAAATCAGACATCTGCACTGAGCATATTTTCTGTAAAGTCCTTCTTAAAATGTTAAGGAGTAAAGATATCACTTTGAAGACTAAGGTGTGCCTGACCCAAGCCATAGTATTTTCAATCACCTCATATTCATTTGAACACTGGATAATAAACAAGGAAGACCAAAGAAGAATTGATGCTTTTAAACTGTGGTGTTGGTAAAGAATACTGAAAATAATATGGAATACTAGAAGAATGAACACATGTCTTGGAAGAAGGGCAGCTGGAATGATCCTTAGAAGAAAGAATGGCCAGACTTCATCTCATGCACTTTGGTAATGCTGTCTGAAGGGACCAGTCCCTGGAGAAGGATATCATACTTGATAAAGTAGAGGATCGGTGGAAAAGGGGAAGATCCTCATGGAGATGGACTGACACAGTGACTGCAATGATGGACTGAAGCATAGCAAAGACTGTGAAGATGGTGTGAGATGTGTCAGTGTTTTGTTCTGTTATACATAAGGTCACTGTGAGTTGGAGGTCACTCAATGGCACCCAACAATAACAACAACACAAGTGGATACATATATAGACACTCAATCTGACAGGGGTGTGAGGCAAATGGGACTATACCCACAAATATATATAGGTTTTTCAGAGGCTATTTATCTATGCATATATATCTGCTGGAAATATATCCATGAATATAGTAGTAGCATACAGGGGGCAACATTATGAAAACTTCTTAGTCGTAACCAAATAACTTGAGAGAACAGGTCACTGTGCATGGAAGCTCAAGACCATAATCTCAGGGAACACTAAGATCAAGTGGCATAACATAGTCCACAAATACAATGCTCTACATCCTACCATGGCAAGTAGCAACTGGAGTCTTAAAAGGTTATGACTGGACTATGAGACCAGAAGAACTAGATGGTGCCTGGCTACCACTGTCAACCACTTAGAGGGGCATCTATGTAGGAGATCCTGGATAGAGAGGGAGAACAAT
>NW_006921633.1:9969169-9977675 GCF_000298275.1 Orycteropus afer afer
TGTATGGAAAGTGAATTTGCTCTGTAAACTTTCACCCAAATCACAATTAAAGAAAAGTTGCAGAACTTGAAGAATGTAATCAATGTCACTGAATTGTACATGTAGAAATTGTTGAATTAATGTATGTTCTGCTATGTATATTCTCAACAACAAATGAAATAAATTATATTTAAGAAAAATAAAAGTTTATGAGTGGCCATCTAAAGTGCAACTATTGGTGTCTCACCATCCAGAGTAAAGAAAAGTAGAGAAAATCAAAGATGCAAGGTAACAATCAGTACAAAGGACTAATGGACCACATGAACTCCAGACTCCAGGACCCTGGGACCAGAAGAACTAAATAGTGCCTAACTACCACTGCTGATGGCTCTGAATGGGATCACAGTAGGAGGTCTCAGATAGAGTGAGAGAAAATGTGGAACAAAACTCAAAATCATAAAAAAGAGCAGACTTACTATTCTGAAGAAGATTCATGGAACTCTCAAGACTATGGCCATTAAACAGCCTTCAAACCAGGAAGTGAGCTTAACCTCTATGACTTAATTGTCAGCCAAACAATAGATTGGCCTATAAGATAAAGGAGGGTATGCACTATTTAGAACAATCAAGCATATGAGATCAAGAGGACAGCATTTGCCCAGGGATAGAGCTAAGAAGGGAGAGGATGGGAAGGAAAGACGAAGAGAGGGGATGGGAAGGAAGGATGAAGAGAAGGAGTGGGTTCAGGAAGGAAGTGAGAAGAATGCTATTACAGTGTGGGGACTGCAGTGTCACAAAACAGAATACAGACAAAATTGCAGACACAAAACAGAAGGTTTACTGGATTGTTGAATGGAAAACAAATTTGCTCTGTAAATTTTCACCCAAATCACAGTAACTAAAAAAAAAAGAAAAAAAGCTATGCAAGATCCTAATGAGGGATATTATTTAATTGTACTGAAACACATAAAAGATTTAATTAAATGAAAATATATACTATGTTCATGCATGAGTAAACTCAGTAACACATCAATCCAAAAAAGTCAATACAAACAAAATCAAAATCCCAATAGGTCAGGTTTTCAAACATGGTAAATTAATTGTAAAGTGTATATGCAAGAGCAAAAAGACATTATTAGTGAAGATATTTTTTTGAGGAAAAAAAAAAAGCATCAAAATATCAACATTTGTTTTAAAGTGGTGGTAGTAGTAGTAGTAATGACTACACAATTTCACAATTTTGTTAAGTACTTTTGTGTGTCGGATACTGTTATAAGGATTTTAGAAACATTAGCTAATTTAATCTTCATAGTAATCATTAGGTAGTTACTATTACTAACTTGATTTAACACATGAGGAAATTGAGACACACAGAGAATAAATAATCTGCTCAAGGTCACACACTGGGATATTTTAGTGATGAGATTCAGGAACATGTATTTGACTTCAGGTGTACCATGCTGTGATAGTTAAGGTTGTGTGTCACCTTGGCTGGACTGTGATTCTAAATGGCTTAAGCAATTATTATGTAGTTATCTCTCATGAAATTTTATATAATGTAATCACCTCCATGATGAGATATGCTGTGAGCAGGCAGTCAGTTGAAAAGCACCTTCCTCAGGGTTGTATCCTGGACCCAATAGATACGTATGGAGGTCCTGAGAATATTCTCTGACTTTCTGCTAGATCTTGATTCTGCATCTAACTCATCATCATCTCTAGTTCCTGGCCTTGAAGCAGTGACCTGACATATTGACTAACAATTTTGGGATTGTTGCCTTTGCAGACTGTGAGCCACCCATCTGCCATTTGACCTACAATCTTGGATCCATTACCCTCCAAAGCCAGCAGCCTATGATACTGCCTGCTGATCTTGGCTTCATCAGACCCTGTGAGTCAGGAGAAGCATCCAGCTTGATGTTTGACCCATGGACTTGGGACTTGCCAGCCTCTATAACTGTGTATAACTGAGCTCCTCTATAGGAGCTCTGGTAGCAAAGTGCCTAAGGCACTTGACTGCTAACCAGAAGGCTGGCAGTTCAAACCCTCCAGCCACTCCTCAGAAGGAAGGTTGGGCAACTACTTCCGTAATGATACTGCCTCGCCAGCAATCCAAGGGGAGGGGAGGTTGCTATAACTCGGGGCCGATTCGACGGCACACAACAACAGTAACAACATAACTGTGTGAGCCATTCCTGGAGATCAATTTCCCTCTCTTTCTCTCTCTCAATTTCTCTCTCTCTCTCTCTCTCTCTCTCTCTCTCTCTCTCTATATATATATATATATATATGTATATATATATACATACACACGTATGTAAGTTTCACTGGTTTTGTTTCACTAGAGAACCCAGTCTAAGGCACATGCTGTGTTATAACTGACACTGTAGTTTTAGTACATAGATAAACTAAAACACAAAAAGAACCAGATAGAGATATCAGAAATAGACAAAAAAGATTAATAAACATCAATTTATGGCAGAGGTATCATTGCAAATCAGTGAATAGAGAATGTATTATTTGATAGATGGTAGGGAAAAATATATCTACATGGACAAAAATTAGTTTCCTGTTTTATACTATATACGAATATATATCAATGCAAATTAAAAATTTAAAGTGCAAATCAAAATATGAAAACACATAAAAAAATCCATATTAGCTAAGGATAAGGAAGAATTTTTAAATAACATGTACATAAACTATAAAAAAACGTGTTGCTCAATTTGAATACTAGGTGAAAATTAAATATTTCTGTGCAGCAAAATATTTCATAGACAAGTAAAAAAGATAAACTACAGAGTTAGTGATGGTATCTATAATCCTCATAACAGAAATATTTTGGTAGACATAGTACAAAAATAAAATAACTCCAAGTATGAGTGAGAATGTGATCTAATGACATCTTCCATGTACAGCAGGTGGCATGCCAGCCCAGTATGGCCTCAGGTGATAGATGGGAAAGTATGCATAAAACCTATGAACCAGCCTTAGCTCTGTGTATCAAAATGCATAAATATCAAAAAGCCATGTTGAGCAAAAAGTACAAATTGCCAAATGTAACCTGTAGTATAGCATCATTTATATAATAACATGCACAACTTTATCTTGTTTATGGGTTTGTATAAATGAACTAAATTATAAAAACAGGCATGGAAAGGTCAAAAATGAAATAAGGATAATTATTACCTCCTAAAAGGGGGATAATGGAATAGGATAAGGGACACTTAAGCAGCAGGCTTCACTCTATTTGAAATATTTTACTTATTGGAATAAAATATATGAAGCAAATATGGAGAAAGTATTAAAATTTAACAAAGCTGGGTGATGAATAAACAGGTGTTCATTGTATTATTCTGTATTCTTTTCTATTTTTCTTGAATTGGCTCATGATATAAAAAACAATTGTGTCCAGTATTGTAAATAAAATAAGTTTATTTGAAGGAAAATATTCATATGAAAAGTGAAAGCATTTTGTGCATTTTATTAAGTGAAAAATTATGTAAACACATTATTTTTTAAGAAAATGGGGAATTTTACCTCATTTACAGCTTTTTCAATAATGTGTTCATAAAATAAAAGTGCATTTATTTGTCTCAGCTGTTGAGTCTAGAAATTAATGGAAAATTCAAAATTTTCACTATGAGAATTTTCCAGCATTCATTGAATTTGAATAAATTAACTATTGCAATTAATATAAATAATTTATTCTTAAATGAAAAAATAGGAGCAGAAATTTTAAGTAACAATTGTTTCATGGCAAAATGACTGGAAGGACTTTACTTTCTTCCTTGCCTATGGTAGAATATAACTAATACTTGACAATCTTTATTTATTCAACAAATATTTATTAAGAACTTCCTATATACCAAATACAACAATAATCTGTCAATTTGTCATACAGTGGTGGCTTGTATGTTGCTCTGATGTTGGAACCTATGTCATCAGCATAGATCACTGATGGTAAATGGGTTTCAGTAGAACCTGCAGATGAAGACAGACTAGGAAGAAGGAAGACATGGTCCACATCTGAACAAAAATGGTCACTGATAACCTAATGAATAGCAGTGAAACATTGTCTGTTATACTACTGGAAAATAAACCCCTCACTTTGGAATGTACTCAAAATGAGATTGGGGAAAGGCTGTCTCATCAAACTAAGGTCAGCCTTAATGACAGTGATGGAGTAACACTTTTGGGATCCTCATTGCTGATGTGGTATGACTCAAAAGGAGCAAAAACAACTGCAAATAACCACTCATAATTGAAATGTGGAATGTATGAAGTATAAATTGAGGAAAATTGAAAGTAGTCAAAAAATGAAATGGAATACATAAAGATCAATATCCTAGGCATAAGTGTACTGAAAAGAAGTGATATTACCAATTTTGAATGGTCTACTATGTCAGGAATGACAAATGGAAGAGGAAAGACATCATGTTAATCATCAAAAAGAACATTTCAAAATCTATCTTCAAGAAATAAATTTTATAAAAAGATCTATCCTGAAGTACAATGCTGTCAGTGATAGGATAATATCCATAAGTCTCGAAGGAAAACCAATTAATACTATTATAATTAAAATTTAAGCACCAAACACAAAAAACCAAAAATGAAGATTTTTACCAACTTCTGCAGTGTGAAGTTACAGTCAAGATGTATTCATATTTATTGGTGATGGGAATGCAAAAGTCAGAAATAAAGAAGCATTAGTAGCTGGAAGATATGGTCTTGGTGATAGAAATGATGCTGAAGATCACATGATAGGATTTTGCAAGACCAGTGACCTATTCATTGCAAATACATTTTTTTCAACAACATAAATGGTGACAATAAATGTGAAGATACACAGGAATCATTTTGACTGAATCTGTGGAAGAAGGCTGCAGAGAAGCTCAATATCAATAAGGACAAGGCAAGGGTTCAAATGTGAAAAGATCATCAATTGGTTATATACAAGTTGAAAATGAAGTTGAAGAAAATTAAAACAAATCCACAAAAGCCAAAATGTGACCTTGAGTAAAAGCCACCTATATTTAGAGGCCATCGAGGTATATATTTGATGCATTGGCCACCAATGACCAAAGACCAGATGAGCTGTGGGATGACATCAATAACATCAGAAACGAAGAAAGCAAAACGTCATTAAAAAGACAGGAAAGAATAAAAGACAACAGATGTCAGAAGAGACTCTGAAATATGCTCTTGAATGGGGAGTAGATAAAGTAAATGGGAGAAAAGATGAAGTAAAAGAGCTGAACAAAAGAATTCAAAAAGTGGCTTAAGAATACAAAGTGAAGTATTGTAATGAAATGGGAAAAGACCTGGAGTTAGAAAATCAAAAGGGAAGAATAAGCTCAATATTTCTCAAGCTGAAAGACCTAAATAAAAAAATTAAGCCTTGATTTTTTAATATTGAATGATTCTATAGGTAAAGGGAAAGCCCCCAGGCAAGAAGTGGTAAGCCAGGACAGACAGCTGGAATAGTTTAGGGGGGAAGCCCCCAGGCAGGAAGTGGGAGGAGAGGTTTGGAACACGTAAGGGAGACAAACTTTCTGTCAGTTTGTCATACTGTGGTGGCTTGCGTGTTGCTATTAAGCTGGAGGATGTGCCACCGGTGTTTCAAATGCCAGCAGGGTGGCGTATGGTAGATGGGTTTTAGTGGAGTTTCCAGGTTGAGACAGACTCAGAAGAAGGAAAAAGCTATCCACTTCTCAAAGAATTGGCCTGAGAAAACCTTATGAATAGCAGTGAAACACTATCTGATATGTTACTGGACAACTTTACAAATGGCCCTGAATCACTGTTCAATACAATGCCAGAAGATGAGTCCCTCAGACTGGAAGGCACTCAAAATATGATTGTGAAAGAGCTGCCTCATCAGAGTACAACTGATCTTAATTATAAGGATAAAGTAGAGCTTTTGGGACCTCCATTTGCTGACATGTCACCGCTCAAAATGAGAAAAAACAGGTGCAAACATCCACTGATAATTGGAACATGGAATGTACGAAGTATGAATCTAGGAAAATTGGAATTTGTCAAAAATAAAATGAAAGACCTAAGGATTGATATCCTAGGCATTAGTGAGCTGAAATGGACTGGTTTTGGCCATTTTGAATTACACAACCATACTATCTACTATGCCCAGAATGACAAATTGAAGAGGAATGGCATGACATTCATCATCACAAAAAATATTTCGACATCTATCTTGAAGTACAATGCTGTCAGTGATAGGATAATACCCATATGTCTACAAGGAAGACCAGTTAATATGACTATTTTTCAACTTTATGCACCAACCACCATAGCCAAAGATGAGGAAATTGAACTGTTTACCAACTTCTGCAGTCTGAAATTGACTGAACATGCAATCAAGGTGTGCTGATTATCACTGGTGATCTGAATGCAAAAGTTGGAAACAAAGAAGAATCACCGATAGTTGGAAAATTTGGCCTTTGTGATAGAAAGAACGCAGGAAATTGCATGATAGAATTTTGAAGACCAATGACTTATTCATTGCAAACTCCTTTTTTCAGCAACACAAATGGCAGCTATACACATGGACTTCACCAGATGGAGTACATAGGAATCTGATTGACTACATCTCTGGAAAGAAGCAATGGAAAAGCTCAATATCTTCAACCAAAACAAGACTTGGAGCCAATTGTGGAACAGACCATCAACTGCTCATTTTCAAGTTCAAGTTGAAGCTGAAGACAATTAAAACAAGTCCACAAGAACCGAATATGATCTTGACTATATTCCTCCTGAATTTAGAGACCCTCTAAAGAATAGACTTAATTCATTGAACACCAATGACCAAAAACCAGAGAAATTGAGAGATGACATGAGGAACAACATCCATGAAGGAAGCAAAAGATCATTAAAAAGACAGGAAATAAAGAAAAGACAAAAATGGATGTCAGAAGGGACTCTGAAACTTGCCCTTGCTAAAGGAAATGGAACAAATGAGAAGATAAAAGAACTGAAGATAGCACCATTTAAAATCAGAAACGTTGTGTGTCAAAGTTGTATCCTTTCACCATACTTTTTTCAGTCTGTACACTTAGGAAATAATCCTAGTAGTTAGACTATTTGAAGAAGAATATGGCATCAGGATTAGAGGAAGACTCATTAACAACCTGCATATGTAGAAGAGCTCAAAGAGCACCTTATGCAGATGACACAACTTTGTTTGCTGAAACTGAATAGGACTTGAAGCACTTACTGATGAAGATTAAATACTATATAGTCTTTAGTATAGGAGCTCTGGTAGCATAGTGCCTAAGGCACTTGACTGCTAACCAGAAGGCTGGTGGTTCAAACCCACCAGCCACTCCTCGGAAGGAAGGTTGGGCAATCCTACCTCCGTAGTGATACTGCCTTGGAAACCCAAGGAGGGGTCGCTATGAGTCGGGACCAACTCAACAGCAGATAACAACAACAACAACAAAGTCTTTAGTATGGATTATACCTCAAAATAATGACAACAAAAATCCTCACAATGAGACAAATCAACAACATCACGATAAATGGGAAAAGATTGAACTTGTCAGAGATTTCATTTTACTTGGATCCACAATCAACCACCATGGAAGCAGTAGACAAGATATCGAAAGACATATTGCATTGCAACTTTGTTGTAAAAGCCCTCATTAAAGTTTAAAGAGCAAAGATGTCAGTTTGAAGACTAAGGTGAACCTGATCCAAGTCATGGTATTTTCAGTAGCCACACATGCTTGTGAGAGCTGGACAATGAACATGGAACACCTCAGAAGAACTGAGGCATTTGAATTGTGGTGTTGGAAAAGAATATTGAGTATATCATGGACTGCCAGAAAAATGAACAGATATTTCTTGGAGGAAGTGCAGGTCGAGTGCTACTTAGAAGCGAGAATGGGCAGACTCTGTCTCTCATATTTTGGCTAAGTTATAGGAAGGCACTTGTCCCTGGAGAAGGATATCAAGCTTGGTAAAGTACAGGGTTAGGAAAAAAGGGGAAGGCCCTCAATGAAATGGACTGACACTGTAGCTACAACAATGAACTCAATGCTGGCAAACGTCGTGAGGACTCGGCAGTGTTTTGTTCTATTGTATATAGGGTCCCTATCAGTCAAAGCCAACTGGATGGTATCTAACAACAACAACATATGCCAGATGGGAGGTCAGAGGAGACCTCTTGTGGGAGCTGAGATCAGAATGTTAAAGAACTAAGTAAAAATCTGACAACAAAAGCTCCAGACTCTTCCCCTAGAACTAAGATATGTACTGAGACAGTCATAAATCTCCAAAATTCTTCATGTCACTGAATTACACTTTTACTTTTGAACTATATTTTATAAAGCAATAAAGATTTTGTCATTTAACTAAGATTTCTGCCCATGTGATGAGGAGGAGGGTTCTAGAACAAGAGAAATGCCTTGAGATGCTGGGTCAGGGACCTTAAAGATTGGGGTCCAAGAAGAAAACTGAAAGATCATGAAATTAAAATGTCTGAGTTTTTGGGTCTTAAAAATGAATT
>NW_006921633.1:9978435-9987838 GCF_000298275.1 Orycteropus afer afer
AAGGCAGTATCACTACAGAAGTAGATTGCCCCATCTTCCTTTTGAGGAGTGGCTGGTGGGTTTGAACCACCAGCCTTCTGGTTAGCAGTCAAGTGTGTTAGGCACTATGCTACCAGAGCTCCCAACAACTTCCCTTAAATACGCACTCTCTACCCCCCCCTTTCTGCTTTAATTTTTCTCTCCTTAACACTGGTGACTCACATACTATTGTATATTTTCTGTCTTCTCCACTAATATAGAAGTTCCAAAAGAAAAGGGACTTTTTGTCTCTCTCAGTCACCCCAATAGGGTAGTATCTGTGTATAAACCCACTGCCATCGAATCTATGCTGACTCATAGCAACCTATAGGACACAATAGAACTGCCCTATAGAGTTTCCAAGGCTGTAGCTTCTATATGGAAGCAGACTGTTTCATCTTCCTCCCATGAAATAGCTGGTGGGTTTGAACCACCACAGTGTATACAAAATAGCAAGAACAACAACAACAAAAACACCTCACTGCCACCTAGTCAATTCCAACTCATATTGACCCCCATTAGATTTCTGAGGCTGTAAATCTTTATGGAAGTAGATTGCCCCATCTTCCTTCCACAGAGCAGCTGGTGGTTTTGAACCATTAACCATCTGGTTAGCGGTCAAATGCCTTAGGCACTGTGCCACCAGAGCTCTTTTGCCCTGTATATGTTGTTGTTGTTATTTGACATCGAGTCAGCCCCGACTCCTAGCGACCCCTCCTTGGGTTTCCGAGGCAGTTATCACTACGGAAGTAGGATTGCCCAACCTTCCTTCCGAGGAGTGTCTGGTGGGTTTGAACCGCCAGCCTCCTGGTTAGCAGTCAAGTGCCTTAGGCACTATGTTACCAGAGCTTCTTGCCCTGTGTATAGTGGAGGGTAAATAAATATTCATTGATTGAATGAAAAATGCTAAAATAAGAAACACCAAGAGTCTAAGTCTATTGTTTTGGGTTACCTCAATTGTGTGTTAGCATTATTATTTTTCTCTATGATCATATTTTAAGCAATTCTAGGGAAGAAACTGTGTTTTATGGCTCTTTCACATTCATCTATCATGCCTACATCAGTATTGGGTTGAATCAGGTGCTAAAAAGTAGCTATTGTTCCAATGATGGCTTTCCAGGGCTGCACTGTCTAAAGGCAGGACAATGGAGGGAGTGACATATTAACCTGAGGGCTTGGAGTCTCTATAAGTCTATAATAACTGTTAAAGACATGTTCATGAGTTAGAAAGAAACCATGCTATGTAACTCTTGCAATTAATGCAGAGAGATGGAACTCTCAAACAAGAAGAGTTATTTAGACTTTTGAATAAAAAATTACTTTACTCATAACTGAAATAGAGTTGTTTACTCTTTCTCTATATTTATATACCAATGGGAAGAAAGTACATCAAAACACATGAAAAACCAAAAAAAAGAAAAATACAGGAAACCAGTTGCTGTAGAGTATACCAACTCATGGTAAATCCATGTGTCACAACACATGGTAAATCCATCAGCCACCCTATGGAAAACTGTTTTCCATAAGGTGGCTGACCTTTCAGACGATTGTTAGGACTTTTCTCTGAGATATCTCTAGATGGATTTGAACTGTCAACCTTTTGGTTAACAGCCATGTACTTAACCATTTACCACCAAGAAACTCAAAACCACTTTACTAGTGATTTCTTATGAGTGTTTTTGTATTGCCCTGTACTTTCCAAATTTTCTGTTACTTTCTATATTCAATTATTTTTAATTTTCTCTTTGTAATACTTTTATAATCAGAAAAAAAGTATAATGTTAAAAATAGAGAAGAAAGCAAGCTAGCTCAGATCTACCCTAAGCCCCAGTAGAAAGGCCCTCCTGGGAGTTTATAACACCTTTTTGTGGAAAAAACAATCAGGCCCCCACTGGGCCTGTAGATAATGTAAAATTCATTCAAGTCCTGCTCACTGGTGCAAGCAAAAAAGGAACAGAAAGGACAGGACAATTCAGCAGTTAACTGCACAAGCATTACCCAATGATCCTAATTTCCATGATTTTAATAATGAGTGAAACCCAAAGTGTTAAGTCGCACTTTCTACCTCAGCAAAACAGAGTGATAATTGTGAAGAGAATAATTTTATGGGTGAAGTGTGCCCTGTATTGTAAAAGATTAGAATAAAGTGCTCTAATATACAATGTCTTAGCAGGTGCAGGCACTTACCTGAGCAATTAAAATCTTCTTAATACACAAATCACAGCCAATGAGACTGCTGGCATGGCAGAATAGATCGTTCCGGACACAATGCGTTTGTCTCCAACAGCCCCCTCCCCCCCACCGACCCTGGCTTTATTTATTTATTTTTGCAAGCAGTCATTTGTAAATCCTTTACTGGAAAAAGAAAATTGACCAAACATGGATAATTTGCTCCAAATATACCCAAGCACATGCATTCTCTTACAAATCCTTTCAGACCACAAAAAGCCATGAAATACTTACTATGTATGAGACACTGTGCTGGATGCTGAATGAACTATTTGGGACCAATTATAATCATCTTCCCCACAAGCAGAGGGAAGCAATTGTAGACGATGATGGTTACAGGTTGCCAGGCCTGATGAGAATTGGTCATTTGAGTACTCTCCAAAGTCACTGACATCTATCCAAATGGTTAAATTCATGGTGTTAGGACCATGTGGGGGTCCTAGGATGGTGAAAATAGTTAATGTGCTTAACTTTTAACAGAAGAGTTTTAGGTTCAAGTCTACCCAGAAGATCCTTGGAAGAAAGGTCTAGTGATCTATCTCTGAAAAGTCACTGCTACTGAAAACTCTAAGGAGCACAAGTATCCTCTGACACACATGGGTTTGCTTGATGGCAACTGGAGAAGGAGGAAGACTGTGTACCTAGGATGTGCTGTGCTGGGCCAGCATAACAGATGACCAGTCCTTGGCAATAGTCACTGCAGGTGAGATATTAAATAGAAATCAAGATCATTGGAGCACCAGTTCCTCTCCTTGTCTCTTCAGCACATTCCATGCTGGCATTTGGCTCTATCATCCATAGAAAACTGCTCTTATCAAGGTCACCAGTGACTTCCACACTACTAAATCCAGTGTTATCAGCAGCATTTAATGGAAAGCCATTCCTTCTGCCTTGATACCTGTTATTCCCTTGGCTTTCAAAACATAGTCTACTTTGATCCCGCAATACCTCCTTGTTTGTTCCTTCTATGTCAGTTTGGCTGATTTTTCCTTTTCTTCCTAACCTCTTAATACTGGTATGTCCCAGAGTTTGGTCCTTCCTTCTTCCCCTTCTCTTCACAATCTACAACTCCCTTGGGTGAGCTTATTCAGCCTCTGGCTTTAAGTTTGAATTATATGCTGATGACATCCAAATTTGTATCTTCCATTGAGACTTGTGTCCCAAAGTCCAGATACATAGATCCAATAATTTACTTGACATCTCCATCTGGATTTCTAAGGGTTGTCTCAAATATAACATGTCCCAAACTGAATTCCTGCTCTTCCTTGCAAAGCCTGCTCTATCCACACCATCCCACAGCTCAGTTGATTACACTTTCATCATTCCAGTGGTGCAGAAAGAAACTCTAGAGTTATCCATAGCCTCTCTACTCTTTCTCTTATGCCTCATACTCAGTCCATCAGGAAAGTCTATTGGCTCTACTTCCAAAATATATACAGGATCTAATTCCTTCTGACAACCCCCACTGACGTACCAACGTCTAAGCTCCAATCATCTTCAGTTAGACAGCTGCCATGACCTCTGGCAATAATCCTAGAAATCAAGATTATACTATGAGTATATCATCTTCAATTCATTTTGATGGTGCACAAATAAGTTCAGGCCACCCCACAATGTTTTAGAGAGCAAATTAACCACAATGCAGTGTTGATAGAGAAAATAAAATGGAAAAGTTTAGTCTCCTAACACATTACAAGATCTACAGGAAGTGTTTAAAATCTGCTTAAATGACACTTCATCAATGCCACGGTAAGTCACCCTTTATGTTGGAGACATGCTGTTGAGACTCATTTGTTAATTTTTTACGGGGACAAAAAAAGTAGAAGGTTATCCAGATTTGCATGAATCAGCCTGTCTGAATGTCTGGGGATAAATCTGTTTTGTTTTTAAGACATTATTGGCAAGGAAAGAATGACCACAAATATGTTCTTTCTCCAGAGCAATTCAAGCTTTCACACATCAACATGATGATGACCACTCTGGGTGGGCACACAAATCTGCTATGAATATGAATATGGTTGTGAGAAGACATCCCCTGAGGAAGGGGAGCATTTGGGAGGCTTGCACATCACCCAGACTGTCTCTAGGGGTGGGGAAATATTGTGACCACCATAATATTAGAGTACCAACATATGCCTCTTAAATGTTTCGCACTTCTGCATGTAGGTGTACTGGCAGTTTTATAGAGGCCTATCCCCTGAGGAAGTAGCTCTGGCGACACAGAGGTTAAAGGACTGAGCTGCTAACCGAAAGGTCAGTGGTTCGAGCACCCATTAGTCTCTCTGAGGGAGACAGATGAGGCAGTCTGCTTCCATAAAGATTTATAGCCTAGGAAACTCTATGAGGCTGTTCTACTCTGCAGTATATGGTTCCTATGAGTCAGAATGGACTCAAGCAACAGGTTTTATGCCCTGTGGTAAGGTTCAGGAATTGGCCATTTAAAAAGTAAATTTTGATGCAGGTTGTCTGTGAAACATATTCTTTTTCTTTTTCTTTTCTTTTTTTTTTAACTCTGATGTGGTTAAACAAGTATAGTTTTGGGTTTCAGCATCCCACAGCTCAAGTTTGATTGTTGTCACTAATTCACTGGGTAACTCTGGTTGCCAGAGTTTTTAGTCTTTAAGCTTTTAGTCTTTTTGCACTTTCATTTTTACATTTATCAAAGGGAATGGTCAGATTCCAGAAAACATTATTTGTTGTTAAGACATTCTGGTGAAAAGACATGAATGCTTTGAACAGCTCAAAATATTATACAGATCTGAGTGACTGTTATTATTTCTTTTAAACACGCTGCCTTGTTTTCATTGTTTCCAATCTGATTTTCATTAAGATTTTTATTTGTGGGACAGTTTTATTTCCATGACCTTACTGAAGTTTTTTTAGAGTTGAAAATGCATCATTATGAATATGAGAACCACCTGAGGATTCAGACATAGGTTTTATTTTATTTATTTCACAAGGGCACAGTGAAGAAATTCACATTTCTCCTCACTCTATCTGCAGTACATGATGAGCCTGCTAATCACATACAATGTAATTAAAACCAAGAAAGAATGCATGTGACAAAAATAAATAAACAAATCTATCATAAAGCAAGTTAGATGATTTTGGTGAAGTGCAATTGTGGACGCTAACTTCTGTAGGAACAATCTCATCAATTATAAATCAGCTCTACAATGTAGGAATTAAAATGCAGTTGCCTCTCCCTAGGCCATGAGAGGAAGAAGCTGGTGCAGAGATTTCTCATGCTTAAGCAGATGACAATCTAGCCAGAAAGGAGCCCTGATTGCATAGTGGTTAAGTGCTTGGCTGCTATCAGAAAGGTCAGCAGTGGTTTAAACCCACTAGACACTTTGTGGAGATAGATGCAATAGTCTGCTTCCCTAAAGACCTATAACCTTGGAAACCCCATTGGGCAGTTCTATTCTGTCCTCCAGGGTTGCTATGGGTTGGAATCAACTCAACAGCAACAAGGTGTATTTTTAATCTAGCCAGACACAAGATGGGCATTTTTTGCCCCTTCCAACACCTGTGGCCCAGTCTATGCTCCAGTACAGCTGTGGTGGATACACACAAGGACCAAATCTCTCTGCTTCAAGGACTGAGGGTTTTCTCTGGCCTAGGAAGCTCAGTCAGTCCTCTCACAGACCAGTCCAAATCTCAATCAATGAAGTATGAGAGTCATCAGAAGAATACACCACGTTCTCCATTCCCGGGTGCATGTGAAGGACTGAATTTTGTATCCCAGATATATATATTGGAATCCTATAACAAACATCCTTTATTTCTGTAGAAGTAATCCTTTTTGGTAATAGGGATTTCTTTGTTATGTTAACTAGATCATGCCTGAACAGAGTAGGTTCTAAATCTAATCCCTTCTGAATTATAACAAGAGCAGAGTGGACACATGGGGATAGAACAAACACCATGTGGGGATAATATATGAACCAAGGAATATCAAGAAACCAAGAAACACTGAGGCTACCAACAAGGAAGGAATTGACATGGCTGGCACTCTGATTTGAACTTTTAGCCTCTACGTGTAAAAAAGTAAATATTTGCTCTTTAAAGCCAGCAACTTGTGGTACTTGTATTACAGTAGCACCAGGAAACAAACACAGTGGGATAACTCTAAGGTGGACAATTCCTCAGTGAAACCCCAGTAGGATGGAACCCTGATTGTCCGCAGTAGTAATCTGCTCATTAAAACATCCTTTATTGTATTGACTTTTTTCTTTTCTGACTTTCTCCATAATCTCACATGTACTTCCTAGGATCAACTCCCAAATAATTACCTGCACTCAAGTCCTTGTCTCAGGGTCTGCTTTACAGGAACCCAAACTAATACAATAAGCTTTAGAATCAGATAAATTCTGAACATTATTTAGTCACTTGCTATTGTCTGGCCTTGAGCAAGTAACTCAATCTTTCTAAACTTTAGTTTCCTTAATTACTAAATACAGGTGATAATAACTGTGCCTTCCTCATAGGACCACTGTGAAGACTGAATAAGATGCAAAATAAATAATACATAGCATGACATTTGATAAGTGCTCAATAAATGCTGGCTATAGTAATTGTTGGGAGCTCTGGTAGCATAGTGCCTAAGACATTTAACTGCTAACCAGAAGACTGGCAGTTCAAACCCACCAGCCACTCCCCAGAAAGAAGGTTGGGCAATCTACATCTGTAGTGATACTGCCTCGAAAACCCAAGGAGGGGCCGCTATGAATCAGATCCGAATCTACGGCAATGAATTTTTTTTTTTAATAGTAATTGTTAAGAAGGCATGCTAGACAATCATGAGACACCATTCCACACCCATCACATTAAGAGAAAATCACAAATCCGGACAATACTAAGTGCTGGTAATGTTATGAAAAGTGAGAATGCTCTTACCTTGCTGTTGATGTGATAGGCTAGTATGATTTTTCTGGCAAACAATTTGGCAACATCAAATTAAGTTGAAAATATATATGTGTTATGATCTAATAACAGAGTCCTAGTAGTGATATGAGTAAAGAGGTTGGCTGCTGGAACTGCTAACCAAAAAGTTGGTGGTTAGAACTCACAAGTGGCTCTCTGGAGAAAGATGCAACAGTCACCTTTGGTAAAGATTTACAGCCTTTGAAACTCTATGGGGCAGTTCTACGGTGCCCTGGGGGTTGCTATAACTCAGAATCAACTAGACAACAGTAGGTTTGCTTTTTTTGATGATCTAGTAATTCTTATTCTGGGAATATGTCTTAAAGAAACTCTCACCAGTGCGTTCCAGGAGACAAATACAAGTGTTCATCATAGCACTGCTCATTACCATATAAATTTGGAAATAATCCAAATTCCTTCAGTAAGGAAATGGATAAATGACTGGTGATATTGGTGGGCCAAACCCACCAGGCGCTCCATGGGAGAAAGATGAGGCAGTCTGCTTCAATAAAGATTTAGTCTTAGAAATTCAATGGGGTCACTATGAGTCAGAATCGACTCAATGGCAGTAAGTTTGCTTTGCTTTTTTGAGCAGACTACTATGTAGTAGTTAAAACAAATGGATTATTTTCATATTAATCAAAACAGAAGCCAAAAT
This sequence comes from Orycteropus afer afer, assembly GCF_000298275.1. Classification (NCBI taxonomy): domain Eukaryota; kingdom Metazoa; phylum Chordata; class Mammalia; order Tubulidentata; family Orycteropodidae; genus Orycteropus; species Orycteropus afer. The sequence goes on from NW_006921633.1 coordinate 9,986,267, forward strand.
ATTAATGTATAGTGAAATAAAGTAGGTTATAGAACATTACAGCAATATGAAACTTTTATGTGAACTCTCAAAGCACAAAATTAAATCTGCATCTTATTTATGGATACCTAACTTAAAAGTAGAAAGAAACAGCATGGGTATAAAGAAAACATTTCATTAAAATACTGATCACTTCAGACACATAGAGGGAGATTGAAGCAAGTAGCCTATTATGTTACTTTGGCCGAAGTTTGTTTTTATCATAGAACAAAGGTTCTTATTTACCAGAAGAGAAAATAAAGCCTGCCATGTATGTAACTGGTAATAACCAATGAGGAAAGGCATAATCAAAAATAAAATTTATAATCACCAAAGTAACTGAGGCTACACAGATCATAATACTGTGTAAGTCAGGCCAACCAATCTTCCATATTCTGCTATGGTTCTCTGGTATAATCAAAGAGGGAAGAGCATTGCTATGTTCACACTTTCCCCATGTGTGACAACACTAAGTTAACTCTGTGTGTGTGTGTGTGTGCGTATTCTTGTTAGGTACCAGCAAGTCAGTTCTAACTCATACTGACCCTATGCATAACAGAATAAAGCCCTGCTGCTAGGAGCTCTGGTAGCATAGTGGCTAAAGCACTTGACTGCTAACCAGAAGGCTGGCGGTTCAAACCCACCAGCAACTCCTCAGAAGAAAGGTTGGGCAATCCCACTTCCGTAGTGATACTGCCTCGGAAACCCAAGGAGGGGTCGCTATGAGTCGGGGCCGACTTGACGGCACATAACAACAGCAACAAGCCTTGGCCTGCACCATCATCATAATCACTGCTGCACTTGAGTCCTCATAGCAGCCATTGTGTCTATCTATCTCCTTGAGGGTCTGTTTTCCCCTTTTTCACTGACCCTTTTTACCCAGCATGATATCCTCCTCCAGGGACCGGTCCCTTCTGACAACGTGACCAAAGTACAAAAGACAAAATCTGGCCATTTTCACTTCTAAGTAATATTCCAGCTGTATTTCCTCCAAGACATATTTGTTCATTTTCACAGAAGTCCATGGTAAATTCAATATTCTTCATTAACACCACAATTCAAATGTATCAGTTCTTCTGCGATCTTCTCATTCATTGTCCAGCTTTCACATGCATATGAAGCTATTGAAAATGCCATGGTGCACCTTAGTTTCAAACTGTTATCTTTGTTCTTTAACACTTTAAAGGGATCTTTTCCAGCAGATTTTCCTAGTACAATATGTCATTTGATTTCTTGACTGCTGCCTTCATGGGCATTGATTGTGGATCCAAGTGAAATGAAATCCTTGACGACTTCAATCTTTTCTCCATTTATCATGATGCTTATTGGTCCAAAATTGTGAGGATTTTTGTTTTTTTCATATTGAGTTGTAATCCATGTTTGAACGCTGCATTCTTTGACTTCAACAGTAAGTGCTTAAAGTCTTCTTCCCTTTCATCAAGTAAAGTTGTGTCATCAGCATATCACAGGTTGCTAATGAGTCTTCCTTCAATCCAGAGCCTGAGGCTTCATTCTTCTTCATAGCATATATATATATATATATATATATAGGTA
>NW_006921633.1:9988584-9989247 GCF_000298275.1 Orycteropus afer afer
ATAACAACAACAACAACAGTGGTTCCATGGAAAAAAGGCCTGGTGATTTGCTTCCATAATTATTACAGCCCAGAATACACAATAGAGCAATTCTACTCTGTCACATGGGGCAATTACGAGGCAAAATCTACCCAATGCCACCTAATAATAGTAACAACATATACATACATATATTAAGCTTCCTTGGTGGTACAGTTGTTTAGCACTCAGCTATTAACCCAAAGGTCAGTGGCTCAAACCCACCAGCCCCTCAGCAGGAGAAAGATGTAGCAATCTGTTTCAGTAAAGATTCACAGTCTTAGAAATCCTATAGGGCAATTCTACTCTGTCCTACAGGGTGTCTATGAGCAGACATTGACTTGACAGTATTGGGTGATTTTGATTTTATGCATATATAAAAACCAAACCAAACTCATTGCTGTTAAGTTGATTCTGATTCATAGCAACCCCTCCTTGGATTTTCGAGGCAGTATCTCTATGAAAGTAGTTTGCCCAATCTTCCTTCTGAGGAGTGGCTGGTGGGTTTGAACCGGCAGCCTTCTGGTTAGCAGTCAGATGCCTTAGGTACTATGCCACAAGAGTTCTTAGGTACATGTTTAATTGTGTAAGAACCTACTAAACCATTTTTCTAAGTGTTGTACCATCAGTGTGTGAGTTATAGTT
>NW_006921633.1:9989347-10004227 GCF_000298275.1 Orycteropus afer afer
TGTTATGTGCCGTCGAGTCAGCCCTGACTCAAAGTGACCCCTCTTGGGTTTCTAAGGTGGTATCACTATGGAAATAGATTGCCCAACCTTCCTTCCAAGGAGTGGCTGGTGGATTTGAACTGCCAGCCCTCTGGTTAGTAGTAAAATGCCTTAGGTACTACGCCACCAGAGCTCCTATATATATGCATATATACATAAAATATAGTTTTGTTGTTAGCTGCCATTGAGTCATCTTCAACTCATAGCAAACCAATGTATAATGGTATTGAACTTCTGTGACCCACAGAGTTTTCATTGACTGACTTTCAGAAGTAGATTACCAAGCCACTCTTCCTAGTCCATTTCAGTCTGCAAGTTCCACTGAAAACTCTTCAGCATCATAGCAACAAGTAAGTTTCCACTCATGGATGGATAGCACAGATACACGAGGAAAAATGGCCAGAAACTGAACCCTGGCCTCTTGCATGGAAGGTCAGAATTCCGTCACTGAACCACCACTGCCATACAGCCATATATGTATTACATATATACAAATAAGCTATCTCCAAGTTTTCATCATACAAACACACATACATATATTACACATGTGCTATGTATATATATATATATATAGAGAGAGAGAGAGAGAGAGAGAGAGAGAGATAGATAGATAGATAGATAGATAGATAGATATGGAGTCCCTGGGTGGTGCAAATAGTAATGCACTCATTACTAACAGAAAAGTCAGAAGTTTGATAAACCCAGAGGTGCTTTGGAACAAGGACCTGACAATCTTCTTCTGAAAAATCAGCCATTGAAAAGTCTACAGAGCACAATTCTACCCTGACATACCTGGAGTCACCAAAAGTTGGAATCAATTTAATGGCAATTGGTTGCTTGTTGTATGCTTACATACATAATATATTCTCTCTCTCTCTGTCTCTCTCTCTATACACACACACACACACACACACACACACAAACATATATATATGTATGTATATATATGTCTACGTGTATGTGGATCCATATGGAAAAAGAAAAGAAAAGCAACAGACCTGTTTTTGTCCTGCTAAGGTGCCTCCTCTGGCCAGACAACTCACCTGAACTTCCAGACTATAATTATGTATTTATTTGTTAGAGAATTTTTTTTTTTGATGCTGTTTATATTTGGCTACAACCTCCTTCACCAAGCATTTGAGACAGTTCTTAAAACACATGGTGACAATTTGAGGCTGTGTCCTGCCACCCAAGTTGTGTGGGGAGAAGCCATAAAGAAGTGGAGCCTCACCATTTTTCATCCCTGTCTCCCTGGCCTCTCACATGTGCATGTTGTTCTGATGCTCTGCCAGCTTAAGCCAAGCACTCCACAAAGCAGAACAATTCACTGGGGAAGGCTGCTGCAATTAATATATATGTATATATAAGTGAATTCATCATATTTTCCCCCTTCAAATTGCCTCAGCATTCTCATACTACCAGGGGTAAGAGGGCCACCATAAAGTGGGCCTGATAGGCTAAATGAGATAAGAAACTCAACTCCCTTGTGTGTCTATCCTTTGTCTGACTGTGACCCTCTTCAAAGGAGTCGTTCAGCAGCAGTCCTGGAAACACAGAAATGTCTCACTCTGGTCTAGCAAAGGCTTCCTCTCCATGCCAGAGACCTGTCAATCTGTATTCTCTTTTATTCATTCAAACAAAATACATGGCCCCTCAGAACAAGAAAGCAGTCTGTGCCCATCAAGGCACTTAGAACCCGGGAAGAACTTAAGTCTCCAAAGAGCAAACACTCACACCAGCCCACTCTCATGAGTTCGGTGCATGGTTCTGATAGTGACCAACTGAAGTGCCCCGGTCTTGAGACTTGTTTTCCAGAGTTACCTGCAAGGAGTTGTCCTCTCCAAGTAGCATCCCTAACTGAACTCCACAGAGATATTTTTACTTTCTTGAGCAGTTACCACTTGGCTTCCAAATAGATGTGAAAGAATGGCAGGACCAGGGGCCCCTGCACCATTTTCCCTATAGAACCCAGTTTCTACCACCCCCTCAGCTCTGATGGCCCAGCCACCATGTATGATGCATTGTCCCATCACCTTCCCCGTTTACAGCACAAAAGCTATTTAGCCAGTGCCTGCAACCCTGCAGCCTGCAATGCCTTGACAACAGAGGTTATAGGAAAAAAGGGAGAGAGAGGGAGAGGGGGAGAGAGAGAGAAAGAGAGAACAATGTGCAATCGGCACTGCATTAGAGATGGAAAAAGTACTTAAAGCCTGCAACATTCATCAAGACTGAATACATAAATGCCACATTTTGAATAAGCGAAGCAAAAGACAATGACAAAGGAAAGGCGCATTGCTTCAGGAATCTCTATCATTTTCATTTGCTGCTGTCAGGAACCTGTTTTTTGCCTCTCACTCTATCAGCCATTATAGCATTAATGAAGTAACCTCACATAGTTATTGACTGGCTTGTCAGAGGCCCTGCCTGATCCCTTAATAGAAACCATTGGTCTTCAGTTAAAAATGGGGTGAGCTGGGAGGTACTGTGGGCATGTGCTGAATTTCAAGTGCACTCCTGAGGTTATCAAAAGCCATGAAATGCAAATTATTATATTTTTTAAACACACAGATTTCATGCAACTGAGCATATAAAATTGACTAATATTGTACTTTATGCATGCCTTATAATGTTTTCAAATATGCTCTGCATATGTTCTTCTCTCAGAAAGTTGTGGGTGGTATTTGAAAAAGCAGAGGTGGGCCCAGTTTTATTTCGTTCCTTGAATTGTCTCCTGCTTACTGTAAACTGGCACTTCTATCTAATATAGAGCCGTGTTGATGCACTGTCTGCTCAAACAACACCACTAATCCTTTGTCAGAATTTCAGTTTCAAACAAAAATCATTTTTCTTCCTTGGTTTTCTTTCTCCATCTAAAAGTATCCAGATCTTCAAGCAGTATAATATCATTTACTAGCAACTGAAGGTTGGCAGGAGGTCTAATGAATAAATTCTTGTCCCAGAAGGCAATAACTTGGAAAAATAATCCTACATGTAGAGTTTTTAATTCCAATACCACCACACCACACAGCAGATATGTTAAAACATAAGCACAACAAAACAAAAAGGGGTGAAAAATGGAAATTCAAAGACAAAAAATAGTAACAACTTGGAAACAGAGAGTTGGTTATATTTCTGAATTAGGAAAAGTAAAGACACTCACTACAGGGGCAAGTTTGAGAGGGTCTTCAAAGAGAGACTAGAATGCATAGCTAGCTTTTTTGTTGTTGTTTGTTTGTGTTTTTTTTTTGGCACATAACATGATGGCTTCATATTGGTATTTAAATGGCTCAATCTCCTGGTATAAAGCTCTGACCTTTTTTCAGCCTTTCAGGAGAGTAAATGTAGTGTCTACATCTGTTGATTTGCATTATGGCTGCCCAAAACTGGCTCCTTCTGACACTAGATTTTGTGCGTTTCTCAACTTGTGATCATCCAAAAACTAAGGGAAAAAAAAAGTCTCCTCTATATATTTAATAACCTAATACCTTGTGGCTTCTCTTTGTCATCAGTGCTATCCCAGCTCAACTTTCTCACGTAGGCAATCTGTAGACCTACCAAATACATGAGCTCATTTTCTCATTTGGGGAAGGATTCCTGGCAGGGTAGTGGTTAAGTGATTGGCTGGTAACTGTAAGGTCAGCAGTTCAAACCCTGTAGCCACTCTGCAGGAGAAAGATGTAGCAGTCTGCTTTTGTAAAGATTTATAGCCTTGAAAATCTTACAAAGCAGTTCTACTGTGTCCTGTTGTGTCACTATAAGTCAGAATTGACTGAAAGGCAATGCATTTGGCTTTCTTCGGGGTTCTCATTTAGGAATGAAATTAAAGACCTAAAACATGGCCACCATATAAATATTGACAATTCAGCTTCTAAAAGTTCAACTTAGTTGGGAGGAATTGACTAGTTCTCATCTTTAGCCTATTGCATTCAAACAATGATTTTATTAACCTGAAGAAATTGTAAACATAAATTTCCTTCTAAAACATTGTCTTTCTTTTAGATTGGACTCAGATTCTCCAAGGAAAATATGTCCCTTGTATTTTCTTTTCACATGTCAAATCTTGTTAAGGATCTACTACTCTAAAGCCCACAAAGCACAGAAAGAACTCAAACTCTTCTTTATCTCTGGACTTAATGGTGGCCATTCATTGTCTCCTTTAGAAAGACACTAAACAAGAAGTACAAGGTACTGAAAAGGAGACTTGGTAGTGCAGTGTTGAGCCCTCGGCTCCTAACCAAATGTCAGAAGTTCAAACTCATCACTGGCTCCATGGAAGAAAAGACTTGGCAATCTGTTGCCATAAAAATTACAGCCTAGGAAACCCTCTGGGGGAACTCTACTCTACTCTATAGTGTCACTATGAGTTGGAAGCAATGCAACCTAACAACAACAATAGAATATGGTATTTGAAGGTCCCTGGGTGGTACAAATGGTTTTCTCTTGACTACCAACCTAAAGGTTGGCAATTTGAACTCTCTCAGCAGTGGTAGAAGAAAGGCCTGGCAATCTTCTTCCCTTAAGGATTACAGCCAAGAAAATTCTATGAAGCATTTCTACTCTGCAACACATGGTGTCACCATGACTCAAAACTGACTTAACAGCAATAAGCTTGTTTGTTTGATTGTTTTATGTGTGTGTGTGTGTATGGATATAGATAGAGAGATAGAGAGATGATAGATAGATGATAGATAGATAGAGAGATAGATAGAAACTCTGGTGGCATAGTGCCTAAGGCATTAGACTGCTAACCAGAAAGCTGGCAGTTCAAACCCACCAGCCACTCCTCAGAAGGAAGACTGGGCAATACTGCTTTAAGTTCAAATAAATATTATAACCTTTTTTAAATGTTTAAATCCAAATCAAAGATAAGAAATTATCTCTAGCTCTTAGCTATTTTGAAGCCTCTATTACATTTCTTTAATGGCAATAAACACACAATTATAACTTCATATAACTTTAAAACTGGAAGACATGATTTTAATTCAATGCCCTTATGTTAGACATAAACAAATGAAGGAAATAGAAGTTATGTAACTCGTTCAATGGCATAAAATAGGCTGTTGATTCAACATTTACTACACATACTAAATGTGAGGCAAGGTGTAGGTCTGTAATCTCATGGAGATTATGAGATAGTGGGGAGCACAGACTGCTTAACCAACTAGGATATTCGTGATAAGTGCTCTAATAAAAGAAGTTAAATTATACGTCATCAACAACAACCAAAAAAAAAAAAAAAAAAAAATTCACTGTCATCAAGTCAATTCCAACTCCTAGCAAACCCCATTGTGTTTCCAAGGCTGTAATCTCTATGGAAGCAGACCACCTCATCTTTCTTCTGTTGAATAACTGGTGAGTTTGAACAACTAACCTTTTGCTTAGCAGCCAAATGCCTTAACCACTACACTGCCAGAGCTCATTAATAGCCTCAGTGGGAAGAAATCAGAGCAGGCTTCCCAGATGAAAGAACATTTTGGATGAGACATGAAAGATAAAATGGATTTAAGTATTTGAAGATAGCAGGGTAAGAAAGGAGAATATATTAGGCCAGGGAACTGGCATGTGTGAAAGCCTGAATGTGACAGGAAAGATGATGCATTCAAAAACAAAACAAGAGGAAGAAGACTGCTATGTGGAAGCAAGTGAAGAAACCAGTAAAGAACAAGTCATGAAGGCCCTGTGGGCCAAGATACAACTTTAGACTTCCTCCTGAGGGCATCCTGGAGTTATTGAGGATATTAAACAAGGAAGTAGCCTCACTAAATCTATAGTTTTTAAATCAACCTGGCTAACACTTGAAGGAAAAAGGGACAAGTTTGGAAGGAGAGAGACTAGTTAGCACTGTAACAAGTGAGAGATGAAGATGTGTAAGGAAGCAATGGAGATGGTTGAAGAAATATTTAGAAGGGAGGCTAACAGATTCTGTGATAGGAGGGAAATGAGTAAGAATGAAGAGAGGTAAGGGGATATAGGAATGAAGTATGACTCCTAAATCTCCACTTGGGGCAACTGAACACTTGGTGGTTCAATTCACCGTAATGGGTAACATATAAGAAACAGGTCTGGGTAAAGGAAAATGATGAGTTCCATTTCTTCTTGTTGTTGGGTGTCATTCAGTTGATTCTGACTCACAGTGACCCCATGTGACAGAATAGAACTTCACCATAGGGTTTTCTTGACAGTAATTTTTATAGAAGAAAATGGTCAGGCCTTTCTTCCTAAGGAGCCTCTGGGTGAGTTAGAAGAAAGAATATTTCAGTTTGCAGCCCAGTACTTAATCATATGTGCCATTAAGACTCCATAGTGACATTCAAACAGATTAAATAGTTAATAGACATCCAAGTTGTCAAGTGAACAAATATGGGTGAATCTCAAAAGCAAGAATGGAGTCTGAACCTATAGACCCCCAGTCCAGTGCCCTTTAGTGCCTAAGGCACTTGACTGCTAACCAGAAGGCTGCCATTCAAACCCACCAGCCACTCTTCAGAAGAAAGTTTGGGCAATCTACTTCCATAGTAATATATCGCCTCGGGAACCCAAGGAGGGGTCGCCATGAGTTAGATCTGACTGAACGACAGTGAGTTTTTTTTTTTTTTTTTTAATTTTTTTTTTTTTTTTTTTAAATGTGAATAATGATTCCTTCCTGCCTAAAGAGTTGTATGTTCAAAGCAGTTTTCTGGAAGCTAAATACTAAAGAATTTTGAGACACAATAGAAAGCTTCTATGGAAAAATGCACCTAGAGTTTTCAGTTTTCACTAGGTTTTATAATCCCAAGAGTCATGGTGCCATTTTCACTCCTTACATTATTAGTTATAAAAGGAAAGAAAAAAAAAGTCTTCTCTTTATATGCATTTATGACTTTATTGCTCACAAAGCACTTGCAAAACATAAGTTACCACAGTTAATTGCCTACAGAATATGTCCTGTGTACTGATCCCGATCACAGCTACAACATAGTTTGCCATGTCATGACTTACAATGAAAGGCACATGTCAACCCTATGATTCTACTTTGGATTCAGACTCACAACAAGCTGCCCCATGGCAATCTGCTCTAAAGATGTTCATCTGTAAAATAAGAAAATTGAATTAGAATATCCTTAAGATGCCTGCTGGCTTTAAGCTTCTATGATTCTGAGTCTGGGGTTCTGAGATATTGAATTTTAGTACATTATTTGTAAATTAGAGGTACATGTGATGTGGACAAAGTCATGTGGACCATGTTACAAAAAGCTCCAAGGACAAAATAAGAGCTTCCATGGAGAAAGCATTGCTGGGATGGTGAGATGTTGAAGCTTGGAGAGAATGAAAAAGTCATGAAGGCAATTGGACGTTATGGAAAAGTGATGCTGACTCACATTCACTGAGGTTCTTAAACCAGTATGTGTGCTGTTCCAGGACAGTGTTATCAAAAACTTCTAAGGGAATATGAGCTTTAAGAAGCAGTGGTGATAAATTGCAACAACTAAGAGCAGGGAGGCAAAGACTGTGGGAAAGAGAGGGGGAAGAAAAAGATGCTGTTTTATTAAAATATGAGCACTGATATAATGAGCACTTTATTAAAATATGAGCACTGATATATAATTTTTTTAAATAGTCACACACACTTGAATATGCAAACTCACACAAATGCACAGTACTCATCACATACATATGCTTATATATCTGTATGCAATCTCTCCAAAAATGTGTGTATACACACATGCACACACAAACACAGCCCCACAAACTGCCCTCCACACACGCACACACATTTTTCTTTGGCCACAAAGTCTTCCCCTTCCAATAGACTAGTGCCTAGACACTGAGGTTTTAGCTGAGAACGAGACAGGTGTTGGAGCACCCTTTGGCCCGGTGTCCCAAGCTGTACTCCCCCCCCACTTTTTTTTTTTCCTAATGTGTTGTCAGCATGATATTGTCACATGTTCTCTTTCTTTAATGACAATATTGCTCACATCTCTTTCTTCATTTGTTGTTGTTGTTATGTGCCATCGAGTCAGCCCTGACTCATAGGGACCCCTCCTTGGGTTTCCGAGGCAGTATCACTACGGAAGTAGGATTGCCCAACCTTACTTCCGTGGAGTGGCTGGTGGGTTTGAACTGCCTGGTTAGCAGTCAAGTGCCTTAGGCACTATGCTACCAGAGCTCCTGTTGTTGTTGTTGTTGTTGTTATGTGCCGAGCTCCTAGGAGTAGATAAATGAGTGGTTCATATACTATTCTGCTTGAGCCCATAATTTCTGCTTTTTAAAATGTGGTTAATGAGAGGACTTATTTGTGGAAAGAAGCACATTTTTTTTTCCCCATACTAAGTAGATGAGTTTTCCAGTAATATATCAGACAGTGTTTCACTGCTATTCACTTCGTCTCACCTGCTTTGGTCATGTTGTAGAAGGAATCATTCCCTAGCGAAGGATATCATGCTTGGTAAAGTGGAGGGTCAACGAAGAAGGGGAAGGCCCTCAACGAGATGAACTGACAAAGTGGCTGCAACAATGGGTTCAGGTATAGCAAGAATCGTGAGGCTGGCAGAGGACCAGGAAGTGTTTTGTTCTGCTGTGCATAGGGTCACTATGAGTCAGAGACGACTTGACAGCATTTAACAACAACAACAACAATTAGATGTGTATTCCTAGGAAAGCATTTGGGTTTTCAGTCAAATCTCCTAAATTTATTGGTCTCCTGGATTAAACAAAGGAGCTCTAGTGGCATAATGAGTAAGGAAATTGGCTGCTAACCAGAAGGTCAGCAGTTCAAACCTATCAGCTGTTCCATGGGAAGAAGATGAGGCAATCTACTTCTGTAAGGATTTACTGCCTTGAAAAACCAGTGAGGGTCGCTATGAGTTGGAATTGACTTGATGGCAGTGGGTTTGGATTTTGGTTTGGTTTTGGATTAAACAACTCCCCATTCTCCCTGACTTCACTCTGATTTTGTTTCTTTTTGTGTTCGTGATCTTACTTCATAAAGGTATCGGCACTGAGAAGACACCATGAAAATTCCTTCCCCTGCTTTAAGAGTTGAATTCAAGATAGCTTCCCGAAGGAGGCATTGCCATCCCAAGCCCCAGCTCTGGTCTCACAGAAAGTTTGCTGGCTGCCTTGGGGTATTAATGTGCATGAATGCTGTCTCAAGTGTGCCTCAGAAACTTTTCTAGCCAAAATTTCCTGGGTCAAACAAGAATCTCTCCAAGCAAAAGAGAAAATAAACCAAATCCCAAATGGCATCTTGAGAAGTGACAGTGTCATAATGTCTCAAGCTTCCATTTCATACGATATTCAGCATATTTTAAAATGCAAATGGGCCACCTTTTCTTCTCTATCTTTCTTTTATTTTATTTTTAAGGATTCAGGAGCAGGAAAATAATTAGCATTCACTCAGCTCCATAGGACATCCATTTAAACTCTTACTAGGGGGTCAAAGTGCATGATGCTGCCCTGCCAGAAACTTTCTTATACAGAGGGGACACAGTCTGGAATATCCAAAGATATCAAGTCTTTTAATCCCTATGCTGGGTTATTTGAAACACCAATAGACACACCACTATGGGGAAATTACTTAATCGGCTTCAAGATTTATCGCTATTGTGTTCTATGCACCCGGTTAAAATAGAATACCTCAGAGAGGCCTCAGTGGGTCAAGAGTCCAAGTCATATTGCAAGTATTTCATAGCACATTACAAAGTTTCTGGCCAAGCCTTTAATCCTCAAAATCATTAAATCCCAGCTTTGCACTGATATGCATATAAAAACATTCTGCCAAATGAATCTGCTTTACATTGCCCTCAAAATATTGCTGCAACACAGAAAAAGGCTGGAGTCTGAAACATTCTACGGCTCACAAGGGTACAGTTTATCAAAAGGTGAAGGAGAGTTTGTGTAAAGCAAAAAAAGAAACTATTGTGTTGGATTGATTTAAGACTAAATGTACGCTGTCAAAAAAAATAGATTTTTCACCTGTCAGGCAGTCATTTTTACAAATGTATGATATGGGTACTGATTAGTGAAAATACTCTTTTCTAGATGAATTATAATATAACCCTTTGCTTCCTTGCCGTTCATCTTAGAGTTTTCCCTTTTGTGTGACTCACTTGTCTACTGTTTCAGTTTCTAGGGAAAAGGTTAAGAGACATTCACTGCATAGGAGAATTGATCTTGTGAAACCATCAAGTGGGCTTACAGTGAACAGAGGAAGACAATGCCCAGCAAAAACAAAGAAACTTAGGCACTGTGTGTAGGTTGTCAGGATGGAAGACACCAAATTCCATTTTCATATAAGAAACATGAAAACCGGCTGTGCCGACACTGGCACTGACATTTCTCTGAAATTCTTATGACTTTGTCATCAACCCACATATTTTCAAAACAAATTGTTTCATGTTTGTTTACTTTGAAAACAAGATGCCATTGTCCTCGATGAAAATGTGACTTTATAGTAAAAATGTCAGCATGAAAACACATGGAACACAAAAAACAATATCTGAGAAGAAAATAAAAAATAGAGCCTGAATAGCCTTTTCCAAGAGCCTGAATATTAGTGATGAAAAGTGAATTCAAAAACTATGGCAGATATATTGACAGTCCTCACATAAGAGTAGTGTGTGAATAGCGATAGGGTGTTTAAAAGCAATTTGTTTTTATGACACCTTTTTTTTTTAACTTGCAGAAATTAGTGGCAGCAACAACAACAATTGTTGCAACAACAACAAAATCAAGAGCTATTGACATCTCATAGCTGAAAAGCATAAGCTGGTATCATTTTGCAACCTTGCTTTCCTTGGTTACATGCAGAGTAAAAGTAAAATATATCTGGCAGTTGAGAAATGGCAGAGTAATCTCTGGAAATTGTATTATAGATTATTTGCCAAATGAATTGTTTCTCTTTATTAAGATATGAAACAGTAGAGTGCCAGAAAAGAGATGCAGATGTAATCGAAAACCGCAAGGCAAACCCACTTCCAAACCTCACCAGTATTTCTGGTGGCCAATGCCGGGGTGAAATTTTAGCAATATTCCTATGTCTGTTTGGGCAGAATCAATGACTTATGTCAAAAAGCTGCCTTTCTACTCTTTTCAGAAAGTCAGAATTGAAAAGTGAGTGAAATAAGTGATTTCTCTTTCTTAAAGAAGACTCCGAAAAATTTTTAAACGAAAATTCAGGTCATTCAAAGTCCCTCATTTGCTTAATGATGAATGGAATATTGTGAGCGTCAAGTATATGACAACTTTTATTGGACAGTTTTCAGCTTCAATCCATTCATAAGAAAATTCAGCTCCTAGAGAGAACCTTCCTGAGACAGACTATTCAAGGAATAAGGGAAGAGGGCTTGACTAAGAGCCAGAAACCCAGACACTGAAACCAAATTTCTTCCTAAGGAATATGTGAACCTAGTACTGGTTATGTCACCCAGGTTTCCTCGCCTCTTCCTGAAAGATCAATTGTCTCCATGGTCCAGTTCAGCTGGACCAGTCTAATTTGTTTAAATCAAAACAATTCTAACAGACTTAATCAAACTTGTCTGTCAAACTGTATTTTGGTTGTCTTCATAACTAATTTCCGATCATTCAATATGTAGTGTTGATCAGAACTTTCTGCATAACCAAAGACACAGATGCTACCATTTCCCATCACAGTCTGGATGCCACTGTCCCCACTCATTTCTAAGTGAGTGTGGCTTGCTACCAAAACCTCACTCCATACTGGGAAAGGGAGAGGCATTCAGTGGCTCACCATCTTTCCCAATCATAAATGTGTTGATACCCTTTGTTTTTCCAGTGCTGTTGAGAAGCTGAGAGAGCTAAGTGTTAGGTAGAGTTCATCAAAATAGGCAGTGCTAAAAAAGTAGCATAAACCCAGAAACTTAAGGAAATAAGAGAAAATAAAATACTGTGAAAGAACTCTGAATAATAGATTTAAAACAAAAAGTCTAAGGGATCAAACATATATGTGGGAGTGAGAATAGAAAGATAATAATTTTTCAAAGCCAATAAACACACAGAACTAAGGGCAATATATCAAAAAGCATAATTACCATATATAAGAGCATGCATTTGCCTAAGAGAATGTCCTCTCAGCACCCATTTCCCACTGATAGTCCATTCCTGCCACCTATAGAAGAAGAGAATAAAGAGGTTCCATTCAGGTAGAGGATTATTAAGCAGTCATTTGAATCCAGGGGCCTATAAAACCATTCTGAGTCATATTTTTCTTTTTTTTAATTAAAAAAGGTTTAACTCTCCCCTCATCACTTGCAGGCTGAATTGGTTTGATCCAGAGAGGCAGTTATGCATAAGAGCAACCACTCTCTATTGAATTAGGGGATCTCTCATGCAACACATCTCACCAATTACAAGGTAGGGATGCAATTCTATGATTTATCATACATTATACTGTTAAGTAATATAACATTATAGATACAATTTGTACCTATCTCTGCACAGATTAGAGAGGTGGCACATGAAGAGAGGATCATTAAACACAGAGCAGGGGCAAGGGCCAAGCTCTTCTCTTTAACAAGCTGCTCCAAGTACCACCTCTCTAATCCATGGAGAGACAAGAATAAATTGTTCCAGTAGCTTATTCCAAACCACGCTCTTTGGGGCTGGGGGTTTTATGAAAATGGAAGGAAATAGGAAAATAGCATTTCTATGTGGTCCATACTTCCGATCTTAGGGCCTGGCCATAGGTGAGAAAGCAATTTTGAATTTATTGGGATTATTCCCCTCCTTGCAAAGTTGATGGGATTCCTAGTCTCACACATGCATGAATATGAATGTTTGTAGCTGCACATCACACTCATGGATGTGAATCCATATTCCATGCAGGCAGAATGCATATTGGCCTTTCAATTTAATTGAGGCCAAATTATTGATATTTGACTCTCAGATAGTGCTGGATCTGGGCACTATATTAGAGACCACCACTGCCCAATAAAAATATAATGCTAGTCACATTTATAATTTTACATTTTTAGTAGTTACATTAAGAAATTAAAAGAAACAGGTACAAATCTTTTTGATAATACATTTTACTTAACCCAATACATTCAAAATAATATCAATTCAGCATGTAAACAACATTAAAAAAAAAAAAAAACTATTGATGCATTTTGAGTTATTTTCTTCGTACTAAGTCTTTGAAAGCACATCTCATTTCAAACTAGGCAGATTTCAAGAGCTAAATGGTACATATAACAGCTGGCTACCATATTGGACAGTGTAGCATTCATACTGTGTCACCTACAACTCCAAGATCTCCCTTAAGGCCCTGCTGCTTTGTTTGGAGTAAGCTTCATTTTCAGCCACTTTACTCAAATAGGCTGAAGTCTTGATAAGGACAAAATGGATAAAATGATATTTCTTCACACTAAATATAATTCTTTTCAAATCCACAAAGATCTTGGTGCCTGTTGCTGGAAAGGTGAGCTCCTTGACCTCTATCTGCTCTATCTTCCCTTTCTAAGGTCAATAAATGGGATATAAATAGCAACCTTAGCAGACAACCCAGTCTACTCTTATTAGAACATCTTGTTTATAATATTTTTTCTTCCATAAGGCATCCGTGCTACCACTTCTAGCTTTATTAAACTCAATTAGACTCCATTTTTCCCTGAGCATACCCTTTTATAACAGGAAAATTGCATAATTCGCTTGAATGGCAAAACAATGAGGTAGGCAAAGATATAAGGACACCGTTAGACTGCCTCATAAACCCTAGCTTGTCATGGGACAAGTCATTGATTTCTATTGGAAATCTCATTGTAATGTCAGACTCTAAGTTGAATTCATTCTTTGCTTCTCTTCGAAGTAAACAATGGGCCAGAGTAGAATGGGCTGGAGTGATCCTAGCAATTACTCTCAGAAATAATTGGATAATCTGATTGTCTGCTACCCAAGAAAACATAGGTTACTGAGACACATACAATGTCTGAATCCATTGCCCTTAAATTATTATCTGTCTTTGGATTTTCAAAAGCCAATAGCTGGGAGTCAGATTTGTTTTAAAAATTTGGCTATCCTATTTATTTGCCATGCAATATTGGGCAAAGATCTTATCTTCTCTGAGACTTAGTTTTCTCATCTGCAACAGTGGCACTGCATGATTTTGTCCAGTTTCAGTAGCCTACATCCTGCATCCTACTCTCAATAACCACACATTTAGCCATACTTGGGCTGGGAAAAAACATGGCTCAATGTTTTCTTAAGAAAGGTATATGGTTACAATGAATGAGATGTAGATATTTTTAGATCATTCCACAGCTTCATATTACTCAGTTCCTAGCATCACTGCCTTGTCAGCAAGGTCCCATTCCATTTTAGACAGTTGGTCAATCAAAGTTCTTTGTAAGCATATGTCCAATATCATGGCTAAGTACTTTGGGGGTTGGGTCAGTACAGATGGCAGAAGAATTCATGTGAGCCTGTCAAAAAAAGAGCCTTGATAATTCTCTCCTCTGTATTACCAAAGTTCTTTACTGTTATAAATTAAAATTGAACTTGAATGTATCATCTACTAGACTATAAGCTGGAACTCAGTGTTATTGTAGCTCTCATTGTGTTTCTCAGTTCTGGACATGATTGTGCTACATAGTTCTTGTATCTCTCTCTCTCTCTCTCTCTCTCTAAATATAAATATATATATTTGTTGTTGTTGTTATGTGCCATCGAGTCGGCCCCAACTCATAGTGACCCCTCCTTGGGTTGTCGAGGCAGTATCACTACGGAAGTAGATTGCCCAACCTTCCTTCTGAGGAGAGTGGGTGTTAGGTTTGAACCACCAGCCTTCTGGTTAGCAGTCAAGTGCCTTAGGCACTATGCTACCAGAGCTCCTCTCTCTCTCTCTCT
>NW_006921633.1:10004357-10022173 GCF_000298275.1 Orycteropus afer afer
ATATACTGTGTAAATATACTATATATATTAGGTGTTCTATAAATTCTTATTGGCATGATGATCGTAACCCATTCTATTTGTACAGAATAGAATATTCATGAATTTTTTTCATGTCATTTTATTTTAACCTTATAGTCTCCAGAATAACACTGCTGTCCCAATTTTAGGTTCCTGATCGGTTAAGGTACTTAAGTTGACATCTTAATTCCAAAGTCCTATATGTTAGACTCATAACTCCTGTACATTTATTTATTGGCTTCAACTGGTCAGTGACAAGATTTTAAGTGGCCTTAACACCAATTTCACACTCAGTGAGATTTTTCTTTTGAGAAATATTCTCAATTAAAGAATGGTCATCATAATCTGATATTCAGATTTGAACCAGACTTAAAATTCCTAAATTAATGAAATCTTTAATATCTGCTATAATATGTCCATTTTTAATTAAGTAAAGCAGACATCCTGCCTGGGCCTGTTTCTTCATCTTCTTGCAGTATCCATAACATGAGAGGGGAAAAAAAAAAAATATGGTTAATGTTGCTGTATTTGATCATTGTCTCAAATTCCTGTTAGCCACCACAACGGCAGTGGAACTGTGGGTCCTCACAAATGGTCTGACAACTGTAGGGATAATTAATTGCCAAATCAGGAGTGGTAAACAAATGTGAGGCATTCAATTCCAGAAGGTCCACCTCGGCAAAGTATTTGGAGGTAGGAGACGGAAGACAAAGCAGCTTGGGAAACGTTTAAGCATGAACCCCTAGTTCTCCCCATCTAGCTTTAAACTGTAAAATAGTTACTGTATGTCACCATTTCTCATGCTCATTTTTTGCTAACCTAAACCATGATCTCACCTCCTCACACTTTCGTCATCTTCTCTGCCTCAGTACTATTCCCACTGCTAATAGGTAGAGGTGGGATGGATTGTGGGATGAGCACAATGCAGAGCCTCAAGTCTCCCTGGAACTTTTCTCTCACAAAGCCAGAGCAAAAGCAACATGGCTCCTAGAAGTGCCAAAAAGCCTTAGGGAGAACAGAAAACAAAGGACAGTCGTTTTGGAGGCCAAGAAGGCTTTGATTAATGAACTTCTCAGGTTTCTTCTAACCTGTGGCCCAAGGTCATCACACAGATCTCAATCTCCCACCCCTGGCAAAAAGTGCATAGTTAGGGGTGGCTCTTGGCCTGAGAAGACCCTGAGAACACTCTTGAGTTCAGAGTGGCCCTCACAATACTCTCCCAGCTTCTCTTCAATTGTCAGAGATCATATTAGTGCAGTTGTGAAGGCTTGACATAAGGATGAACAGAAGGGCTGTTTGTTACTGGCTAGCGAGAGGAGAGGAGTTTCCAGTCCAAAGGAGGGAAAAAAATCCTCTCATAATGAATAATTCTAGGAGTGGGGGAGGAAAGCAATGGTCTCTATCTATCTATCTTTCTCAAGTTAAAACACAGAGCACAGGGCAAAAGAAAATAGCAACATGTGCCCATATTGAAGTTTTTTCAAATGTGAGTCTGCAAGGAGCTCACAGTCATGTGGTAGAACATATTGTCCCTCTTTCTCAAACCAGGGACACTCACAGAAGGTCAGCATTCAGACACACAGGCATTTTGTAACACAAAATGATTCCATTGTTAAGCCTTTTCTCAGCATCCCCTGTCCTCACCTTACCTCAAGCAACCATTAAAATCTTGCAATTGTATCACTTCCTAATAGGTGACTCTGGTCTACTGAGGAGTGTAGCAAGGGGTAGAGCTGTGAGACTCGAACCTGGTAATGACCAGAAGGAAAGAGTGCTAAGGAGCTCACAGATCCCAGGAGAGGCGGGGCCCAATTTGTGCCAATGTGGGCAAGTCACCAAGAGGCCATATAAAAGGTCTTCACTTAGAAGTGAAATGCTAAGCTTTCCCAGAAAATAAATTAAGCAAACACAGTGACCCCTTAGGTTTGATATCATTGCATTAATAGTAATAACAATAATAAAGCTGACATAGACTCACAACCTGTAATTTGTAATATTTAGCTCTGTGCTTCATATCTGTATAAGAGTTAAAGCATATTTTTCATTAATACCAATACAAATTGGATTTCTCATGTTGCCTCTAATTGACCTCACCCTTCCCTCATGATTAACTCTTGCGCTACCTCATGTTCTGCAGGTGCTTCCTTAGTCACTGTTGAAACGAAACTGTGGGCTGTCCTTCCTAGAGGGCCCTTGAATCCCACTTGACCTGACTGGTGTGATGTGCTCAGCGGGAGGGAAGCAATGAAGCAGAACAGGCATGATCATAAATGGAGAACTGTTTTCCCAAATAACAGAAAGGGAGAAAGTAGGCAAAGTGTCTTTTCCATCATCTGTCCCAGCTTTGTCCGATTTTGCATAAGGGATCTCAGGGAATTGTGAAAGGCTTTCTCTTTGCATTTGCTAAATGACCTTTAACTAGGTCACAGTCACTCCAAAGGGCTAGGTGGCCCTGACTGGAGCTGACCATTCCAGACTAACCATAGGCAGACAGCAGACTGCATTGTAGAGGATAAGGAAGGTCACAGGGCTGGTTGAGAGATTCTCTCATCCGGAAGTGTGTTTTGGAACCAACCTGGAAACATTCACACAAAGGCCTGCCAATAAACTACTTGGTGTTTGCATATCTTACATACACTGAAGGAATAGACAAATGCCTGGTGGAGGGGAAAAAAAAAAAGAAAGAAAGAAAAATGAACTCAGCTATTAAGCAGCTATAAAATTTTTTGCTCTCATCCCTATTTCAAAAGCTTCCATAGCATAAATAGTGGTCAAAAGTTCAGTGAACTGTCTTGTAGTGCCAGGCTCCATTCAAAAAGGGCTATTTTCTGAGAGTCTCCTGACACCATATCTAATTTCCAAAATGAATATGCTTTAATTTTCCTTCTTCATGCATTGTGCTTTTTCCTCATTTAAAACAGCAACAGCCTCTGGCAGTAAAGGACATCACATTTCTGTGTGAGATGAAGCTTTTTTTCCCTGTATGCATGGGATGGCATGGGTCAGGGGAGAAAAAATATATGCAAAAAACATCACACCCCACTGACCCCGGTATATTTTACATTACAATTTTGCCATTTCCAATATAGGTTCATTTTGCAATGGACCATATCAACCATATTTCAGGGTTTAAAAAAAAAAAAAAAAACAGAGGGGGGAGTGAGGTAGGGGAGGCATTGTCTGCATACTGTATGTCCTAGTACAATGCACCAATTGTCTGATTAGGGTGTAGTGTCACCTACAGAGAACATAAGTAGATGCATACACAGCTCCAGTCACTCAGTGCACAGTACATTTGCAAAATAGACACCACGTGTGGATCCTGCCAATTAAAGGAAGCATTAGGGGACTTCTTTGTGAATGTAGCCAAGAACAGCTAACTATTTTTAATGACATGAATGTCATATTCAACGGTCTCTGAGCTGACTTGAAAGCATCAGTGTCCCACTGTCTTATTGAGAAAAGACTACAAATAGAAACTAGACATCTTAGTGATGTGATTACATTTCTCTCTCTTCTGTCTCCCTTTTCCTCTCTCTCTGTCTCTCTCTGTACTTCTCTGATTAACAAATAACCAAGAGGGTCTAAAATCAGAAACTTATTTAAGCCATATTTTTATTAACTCAATTACCTCTTAGAACTAAACAAGTGAGATGGAGATTTTAGAAGGTGTGATCTTTTTAGATTGAGATAGGTATGCTAATTATTTACCATAAAGACTTACAAAGGTGGCACACAGTATTTCTTGCTAGGTCATTCCTTAACCTTAAATAGTTACTTTTACACTAAAGGACTTCCTATTAGTCAAATCACCTTCAATTGATCAATCAATCAATAAGTATTTTTGAGCAAGATGTATGGATGTTACAAAACAGCCCTGAAGCCATTGCCTTCAAAAATTTGCAGCTTACTGGGTGAAATCAAATGAATAAGGTCAAAATCACTTGAAAATAAGCCTTGGAACTTGAAACATGAGATAAATATCTGCTATTTAATTTAAACTGGCTTGTATTAGCAATAAAATGATAAACATGATAAATTAGTGTTGTCTGAAGTAATTAAAGAAGACTCTATGAGAACATGGAACTTCATCTAGACTTTGAAGATGGATATGACAATGAGGAAAGGAAGACAGTGGAGTACAATGATGTGGTCAGGAAGAAGAGAAAAGAATATGCAAAGACAGAGATCAAGAGCTTACATGTGATTCTTTCTACAAGTGTCATGATCATGTAAGTGCTTCAAACAGGTATACCATAATCATAATAATAGCCTTCTCTTGGGGGAAAAAGTCAGTGATCAGTGATACAGACTCAGTGCCCTACAAACTTGGACCACAGATGTGAATGGTTACTCTTTTCACTGGATTTCTTCTTTATACCAAATACAATGATCGTCTCACAGAATGCTGATCAGCTGTGAGCTCTTACTCCCATCTCACAGATGAGGCAACTTCACCTCAGAAAGATGGGTCTACCAAGAGTCACTTAGCAATTGCCGGACCTGGGGTCTATGCCCAGATGGTTAACTTCAGAGCCCAGGCACATTTAACCTACCCCCACTTCTCCCTTAAGAAGTGGTGATCTGGACAGACAGGCAGATAAGAAAATATATGTCATGGGAATCCTGAAACTCTTTGCAGAGAGATAAATAGTGGTCATATGGAAGAGCAAATGATAAAATTGGTATGCTTTGCTTTACGAAAACCCTATTAAAATCCAAACCTATTAAATAGATATATTAGAGAGTGATTACTCATAAAATGGCAGTTCTCGCCATGGGATTACTTTAACCAGCAAGATCCCTTGGCACATTTAAATAGGACTCCTTTTACAATGAATTTCAGGCATCCTATAAAGAACAAAGTGAGTTGTCTAACACCAAAGGCTTTCAAGATAGTTAGTTACATTACTTTAAATCAATCTAGCTCAGCTCTGTTCAGTCAAAATATAATGAGAGCTACATATATTATTTCAAATTTTCTAGCAGCCACATTTAAAAAATAAATGTTGTTGTTGTTGTTATGTGCCGACGAGTCAAACCCAACTCATATGTAATCAATATTTTAAAAAAAATCAGAGATATTTTACTTTTTTGCATAAAAGCTTTAACATCCAGTGTGTATTTTATTTTTACAATACTTCTCAACTAAGATTAGCCACTTTTCAAGTGCTAAATAGCCATATGTGTCTAGTAGCTATCATAATAGATGTCACTGATCTAAATCGTCATGTCTTCTAACATTGTTAGCTGACATGAAGTATGATTGCATCTTGCTACCTTAAATGTTCAACATGAAGGCATTTATTTCTTCCTTTATTGTTTTTAATGTTGCTACTTCCAAAAAGTTTTGGAAACAATTATGATAAACAGAGTAGGAAAGAAGAAGACTAGTTAATTGAACCCAAAAGCAGGGCATTGAAAACTCAACACAGCAGATTACAAGAGAGTAAAATACAGTCATCCAGACTTTCTTTATGAAGAAAAGCTAACACTGGGACAGTCATTGGGAAGAGAAAGAAAATATTGACTGGAAGAGATCACTCGTTGTCAGCAGTCAGAATCATCTACTTTTTATCACTCCCCTCTTTTCCCTCCATTCATGGGCCCCCACATTTGAAAGGAATTGCCGAGCCAAGTTGCAGCTGTTCATTTCCTTCCTCTGATGCTGGTAGCAAAGAATCTATTTTGACAATACCAATTGGATACTAAACAAGTCCAAAGACACATTATTATTCTTTTGAGACTTCTCAAGGGCTTCCAATTTAAAGGAGAATCTGTCTGAATTCTAGAACTTTTACTAGCCTAGAAACATTCAGCCTTATAGACATTCAACTCAACAGCTTCCAAGTTCTTCAAAATAATGACACAAGTTAATATTCTCATATTATTCTTATTCACAGGAAACATTCCTGGAGACAAGTTGTTGTGACATTCACCACATATTGTCCATCAAACCACAGGGAAGGAATGAGAGTGCAAGGTGATCTGGCCCAGCAGGCAGAGCTAAGCACATTGTACAAGTGCAAAGCCACTGTCCCTCATTTCATTGGTCTATTTAATAATCTGAGAAACAATAACATTCTTCTCAAATCCCTCAACTAACTAAAATAACTTGAAGACTCTGGGGAACTATATATTGGCACCAGTTCAACAATAAACAAAAGGAACAATAAATGAAGGTTTTAATTAGATAATTTAAAATGGGATGGTAAAAAGACTGTACTAGGGAACAGAGTTTGGAACTCTACTCGTGTGGAGTCCAGATACAGACATGGGCAAAATGGAATCAGGCAAAAGACCTAAAAATATTACATAGCCGGATCTTTTCCCCCAGTACTTCATGTCTGTATTTCTTTTTCCCATGATACCCGGTTGATTTGCAATTTAAATTGTGGTATCAGTACCACATTTATCGCTCCTATTGCTTATCCGCATATAAATCTATTTTAGAGCTGAGCACTAAGTTAGAAAGATTTGTTATAAATGTCTTATTTTAATATTTTATGCATGTACTATAATTTGATTCAAAGTGCTGTTTGTCTAAAATACATAACGATGTGTGCTGTGATCGGGCTTCTGTTCTTCAGGAAATATATTTAAGGCAAAACAATTAACTCATCTGTGCATAACACTTGCAGAGTCTGCTCCTGTTTTGAATCATTTTAATATACATTCATCTTTCATTCCTTCTTCTATGGAATCTTGTTATGTGAGGGGGACTGGGCATATCACCTTCTCTAGGTGTGGGAGACAATTCTTTTCTAATTTTCCTTAAATCCTCCTACCTATGGTAAAGGAAATCCTCTTGGAAATCAGCAGGTTTTCCCTATGTGGGTACATGATGAATGGACCCAAGAATCTGAATGTAGGGAAGAAAATAAACATTTATAAGGCATTTGGCTGCTAACCAGAAGGTCAGCAGTTCAAACCCACCAGCCGTTCCATGGAAAGAAGATGGGGCAATATACTTCCATAAAGGTTTCCAGCCTCAGAAGCCTAACGGGGGTCACTATGAGTCAGAATCTCAGAATCAACTCAATGGCAGTGAGGTTTTTTTTTTTTTTTTTTGATTAATGCAAAAGACCTCATTAAAGTTTTCAAACAGCAAAGATGTGCACTTGACCCAAGTCATAGTCTTTTTAATCACCTCAAATGTATTGGACAATGAAATAGGAAGACAGAAGAATTGATGTATTTGAATTATGGTATTGACAAAGAATATTGAATATACCATGGATCGCCAGAAAAACAAACAAATCAGTATCAGAAAAAATACAAGCAGAATGCTCCTTAAAAATGAAGATAGTAATACTTTGGCTCAGTTACTTTGGATACTTCATTAGGAAAGACCAATTGCTAGAAAAGGACATGACAGTTGAAAAAGTAGAGGATCAAGAGCCCCTGGGTGGTACAAATGGTTAAGTGCTAAACTACTAGCTAAATATTTCAGACCCACCTAGAGTTTCCTTGGAAGATAGTTTGGCAATCTTCTTCCGAAAGGTCAGATCCCTGAAAATGCTGTAGAGCAGTTTTACCCTGCACACAGTGGATTGTGGTCAGTTGGAATACATTTGGCAGCAACTAATAACAAAGTAGAGGGTCAGTGAAAACAAAGCAAACCCTCAGTGAAATGGATTCACACAATAGGTACAACAGACTCCAACATACAATGACCGTGAAGATGGTAGAGGAATGGGTAATTTTTCCTTTTGTTATACATAAAGTCTCCATGAGTCTGAGCCAACTCAATGACAACTAGCAACAACAATTAATGCAAGACACTATCCTATGAGATTTACATATTGCGTCTGTCTTAATCTTTACACGAACCTCTTCCAAGATAGCTATCGTACTCCCCATTTTACAGATGGAGTCACTGAGGCTCACCCAGTGAAGTCAATGGTGCAACCTCTTAAACTCTAAGGCCAGCCTTTTTTTTTTTTTTTTTTCCACACACCACACTGCCTCTAGTGCATTCTATTTTAATATAACACAATTCAAAATAAGGCCATTCAACATAAAAGCTAAGTGTTGTGAAACGTCACTCAGCTCTGTTTTCCAGCTCGTTAAAAACATCTCCATGACTGGTGAGTGACTGAAGCAATTGCATTTTCAATGCAATTCCCACAATCTTCTGAAGAACAGAGGTTTGATGAGTAACCATGGTTGAATTAAAAATAGTTCTAATGGTATGCAAAGAGTAAACAAATAAATAAAATGGAAAATAAAAAAAAGAGATAAAAAGACTACTGTCTACTTAAATCATGTGAATGCGTTCACACACATGCAAAGAATTGACCTTAGGAGGTATGGATAATAGGAGAAATTCATCCTCCTCCTTGCACTCAAAAAAAGCAGCATATGAGCAAAACCATGTGTGTTAAGGAACACCTTCCCTGGCCATTTAAATGATCCCATTATAATCTCTCATAGCACCTAGTATCTACCTTATCACATTTAGAGTTTTATATTTATGGAACTATATGATTAATGCTTGTCTTTCATTTTTCTCCTCTCTGTGGTATCCCTAGCCCCAAGCACATAGTGGTAGATACTCAATGATTATTATTTATTTTTTTTTTTTGCAGTTCTTTTTTTTTTAAAAAAAAAATGCATTTTATTGAAATATAATTTATATACAGTGAAATACACAAAACTAAAGTGACATGGGCCAATGCCTTTTGTTTTTCAGTGTTCCCTCCCCTCCCCTTGCACCCTTAGCAACCAACAAAGAAAGTTTCCCTCCATATATAAACCTTTCCTTGACCCTCCAGAACAACAAACTAATACTATATTTGTCCTTCTCTGACTGATTTATTTCACTCAGCATAATGTCCTCCAAGTTCATCCATGTTATGTGGTGTTTTGCAGACTCTATATCATTCTTTAGTGCTGCATAGCATTCCATTGTGTGTATGTACTATAGTTTGGTCATCCACTCTTCCATTTATGGGCACGTAGGTTGTATCTATCTTTTTGCTATTGTAAATAGTGCCACAACGAACATGAGTGTGCATATATTTCTTCCTGTCCTGGCTCTAACCTCTTTAGGATATATACCTAGTATTGAGATTGCTGAGTCAAATGGTATCTCCAATTCCAGCTTTCTAAGGAATTGCCATACTGCTTTCCACAGTGTTTGTATCACTTCACAATCCCACCAGCAGTGTATAAGAGTCCCAATCTCTCCACATTCCTACCAGCATCTGTTATTTTCTGTCTCATTGAACCTTGCCATCAGTGCTAGGGTGAGATGGTTTCTCATTGATTTGCATCTCTCTGATGGCCAATGATTGTGAGCATCTCTTCATGTATTTGCTGGCCACTTGAATATCCTCCTTGGCAAAGTGTCTATTCATGTCTTCTGCTCATTTTTCAGTTGGATTGTTAATTCCTTTGCTGTTGAGGCGTTGGAGTTTTCTATAAATCTTAGAGATAAGTCCCTGGCTAGATATGTAATTATCGACAAGCATGAAATTGCTGTTGTCATTTTTGTTATGTGTGTTCTTGTGGCATTGATTTCTTTGTTCCATATAATTTTCTGTGGTGAGCTCATTTTGTTTATGAATTTTATTATCACTTCTTTTGTTGCTATTGTTTTAGTATTTGCTCAATATTTGTTCTGGTCCTCTTTTTCATTTTTATGTGAAGGTTTATCATTTTTCTTTTAGGCTACCCTGTGATTTAGGGTTTTCTTCCCAAGTTTAGAACAGTCCCTTCCATCTTGTAGTTGTATTGACTTCCCTACCATTTAGAATTTCTGTAACTACACAATTTTTTCCCTCTTTCTGGTTTATAGTTGTCCTCATTTGTCAATTGATGTCTCTGGTTCCCTGTTTACAATCTTGTAGGCTTATTTACTTTGTATACTTCCATAGCTGGGTTGGCTTCTGGGTTATGTCACCAAGTGTGCTAATGGTCAGTTGTTGTTTGCTGTTGTTGGTTCCCTGTCCAGAGGACTCCCTTTTGCATCTCTTGTAAGGTTGGTCTGGTTTTAACAAATTCTCTTAATTTCTACTTATCTGGACATGTCCTAAATTTACCATCATATTTGAGGGACAATTTTGCTGAGTACATAATTCTTGGTTGGAAATTTTTCTCTTTCAGTGTTTATATGTACCATCCCCTTGTCTTCTCGCCTGCATGGTTTCTGCTGAGAAATCTCAGCTTAGTCTTGTTGGTTGCCCCTTGTAGGTAACTTTTTTGTTTTTCCCATGCTGCTTTAGGATTCTTTCTTTGTGTTTGGTTTTGGTGAGTTTGATGATGATATGTCTTGGTGATTTTCTTTTGGGGGTCTATGCTGTTTGGGATTCGTTGGACTTCTTGAATGGATATATTCTCATCTTTCATCAGACCAGGAAAATTCTCTTCCAACAAATCTTCAACAATTTTTTCTGTGGTTTTATTTGTCTCTTCCTGTTCTGGAATTTCACTTACACATAGGTTATTTCTTTTGATGCTATCTCACATGAACCTTAAACTTTCTTTCTTTTGTTTTGATCTTTTTTCTGATTTATCACTTTTCCAAGAAGTTTTGAGGTGATTGCCTTCAATCTCTCTAATTCTGTCTTCCATTGATTCAATTCTACTCCTTTGCCTGTTCAATATGTTATCTATTTCTGAAAATTTCATATTAAATTTCTGGATTTCTATGTGTAGATTTTGTATCATTTCTAATTTTGCATTTATTTTGTCATTTTGTTCTTTTATTGCCTTTTGAAATTGTTCTAGGGTTTTCTCTGTTTTCCTCAATTTTGTCAGTGTTTTCCTTGATCTGTCTCTCAATTCATTGAAGATGTCTTAATATAATTCTTTTGAATTACTTATCAGGTAGTTCCAATGCTGCATCTTCCTCAGGTACGTATATTGGGTCTGTATCCTGGTCTGTTGTTTCACCTGCTTTACTTTGCTCTTTTGTGTAGACTCTGATGTTCTGTTGTCTCCGAGGCATTGTGACATTTTTATGTTTATATTTAATTAGATTAATTAATTATAAGTAATTGGATGTTTATATTTAATTGTATGTTGGAGTGACTTGGCCACAATTTTCATTTTCTTTGTTTTGTTTGTAGGTTATCTGCATAAGCATGGTACTGTGCTGTGCTCCTCTATCCACTAGTTGGCAGCACTTACATACTCACCACCTGTCTCCTTCCCCATTGTCAGCCTCCCATATGTCCCTCTTGTCCTTGGCAAACAAAGCCTATTCTTAGGTCCCTGGAATCCAAATGAGAATGCTGTCACTTTAAAGTCCAAAATGGCCACATCTTCTAAAGATTCAAAAGTGCTGTACCATCTGGACACCGGAAAGTCCACAGCTCAGATTGTCTCCCTCCTTGTTGTTTCCCTTCCTAGTCATAGGGCACCAGCAGAGTTGTCCCTGCAGCCCTTGGTGACCAGGGCTAATCTTTAAGTCAATTCTCAGGTCCCAACACCACTTGGAAATATTCAGGCTGTTTGTCTCGTCAGAGTAGCTGACAGTCCACTGCTCCGACTATTTCTGTACTCACTGTTTTCATTCAGGTTCTTCCACTAGTTGGTGCCTAATACACTTCTGTATTGTTCCTTTCAAAGCTCAGGGATCCAGGATTATCTTCTGTATCTCTGTCAATTGGTTTCTCTCTTTTTTTTGTAGAAGAAGGTCTGTGTATTCTGTCTGCCTATTCCTCCATCTTCAATTACTATTTCTTAAATGAATAAAACAATGAATTAGTAAACAATTTGTATATCTCTACTGTTTGTTTCACAAAAATAAGCTTCATGGATGGATTCATTTATATATAACCCAGACCAGTTACTAAAACCACATGGCTCTCTCATGGCATTTGCTGCTTCTAATCCTTGTCCTGCAACCTATCACCTCTTATAGCCTGAATGCATCCCTAAGACCTACTGTCAAACTATAGGGCCTGAGGCAATTGCTCTTATTTACCCCAAGCATAAAAGCACTAATTAATGTGTATTTCTCTGTGTTACTATGTGTCTCTGTGGGTGTGTCTGTGTAAATGGACACATGTGCATGTGCACATGCAAGGGCCACTTCTAGAGATACTATCACAGTCTGCTTTCCTTTGCTGGTTATACTTTGATTCTTGCCTCTCAAACCAGAAGAGTTGTTACTTGAGAGACAGCATTGCTATATGTTCATCTTTCCATCTATCTCCAGCTCTGAGCAAAGAGCTGGAGATGATAGAAAATAAGATTTCAACAAAGGGAGCACTGAAATAGCTTTCTGAAGAGAGTGCTCAGAGAAGGATCCTGAATTTGTTCAGTTAGGAGAAGGCAGTGCAGTCTCTTCACAAATGTCAAGCCAAAATGAAAATGGACTCTGCATCCCCATTGGGAAGTCTTACCCTGGGGCCTCTCACTGTCTCTATCGTACACTTCCCAGCACACAGACCAAGACTCATGACTCTAGCAGGAGAGACTCAAGTGCTAACCCTTTGCCAATGCCTACATTCAACCCACATTCCTTCCTCTCTATGCCTGCCGTGCCTTGTTGGCCAGGGATCTGCAAGATACCAGATTCATCGGTCTGAAGAACCTAATGTTCACCAGTAAGAAAATGCATCTGCTCAGCCAAAATCCATGTGAACAGTGACATTTCCTTCTTAATTGCCACTTAACAAAAAGTATTCTTTAAACATCCATTCATTAATACCTTTTCAAGGGTCAGCGGCTTTTGCAAAGTCAATTTGTTTCAATGAGCAATATACTGAACTCCTACTATGTGCATGGCATGATGTTAAGTAACAGGAGATAAAAGAAGACCCAGCTTAATTTCTGCCTTCAAGGACACTACAGTCTAGTAGGGAAGATAGACATATACACAAATAAGTACAACTCAGCTACATATTTTTTGGTTTCCAGACTTTTACAAAGTAGAATTTGTGTCTGCCAAGGAAATTGTTTAATACTGGGCTCATTGGCAACTCTAAAATATCTATATAAGAGAGATGAAGGGATAACAGTCTGTTTGGAAAGGGTTGTATGAGTGCTTGAAGTTGCAATTGATATCCTATATGTAAAACTGAAAAAAAAAATTCAAATCAATTTTGTATATTAGAGACTGAGGTAGTGTAGGGACAGGATGACCTTGAACAACAAATGGACAAATTTTCAAGAAAACTTTTCTTAGTTAGTTTGTGTGTCTTTAGCACAAATACCATAAGTGGACTGCTTTAAAGAACAGACATTTATTTTCTCACAGTTTAGGAGGTAGAAGTCTAAATTCAGAGCACCAGCTGGAGGAGAAGGTTCACTATCTCTCTGTCTGTCAGCTCTGGGTGAAGTTCCTTATCTCAGCTTTTGTAGCCCCTGAATTCCTCTGTTCCTTGGCAATCTTCACAGGGCATCTATCTCCCCTAGTTTCTGCTTACTTTGGTGTCTAATTTTCTCTTTTTATAGCTCAGATGTGATTTGTTTTAGGACACATCCTACACTGTTATGGCCCTATTAACATAACAAAGAAAACATGTATTTCCAAATAAGATTATACTATAATTATAGGAGTTATTATTCCAACAATTATTTTGGGGACACATAATTCTACTCATAACTCTATTTTTTCTCTTTCTTATTCCTGACCTGGGAATTATTACAATCTGGAATTACCTTATTTATTTATATTTACTTGTTGATGACCAGTCTCCCTCACTGGAACATAATCTTATGTGAGCAACATCTTGTCTATAGTGTCTATTGTTGTATCTCCAGTGGTTTCTGGCATAAAGTGTGCTCTAGTTCAGTATTTGTTGAATAAACATATGGTTAACATAAGAGAATGATGAACTCATTAAACAAGAAACACATACTGGTCTAACACTTTTTCCAAGCCTAACTCTACAAAGAGAAAATTGGGCCATGAGGAAGGAGTTATCATCATTTTGCCTGCAATAATTATTTCATGACATGTCATTTGTGATGGAAAATGGGAGTGGTAGTGACTACATCCTTTATCATTGCACTCAAGTGCCCTTGAAAGAAAAGTGTATGGTAAAGAGGAAATAAAAGTGTCATGATCAAGGACCAATCTGGATGCCAAGACTGACACTCCTGGAAAAACACCATAATTAGTCAACATTCACCTCTCTGGTGAAGCAGTCCCTGATGCTCCTGGTCTCTCTTCTCCATCCAAAGTCTTACTTGTCAGTGTGTCTGTATCTATCTAACTTTTTCTTTTTCTTTTTCTTTTTTTTTTTTTTAATAAAAACTCCAAAGAATAGAAGAATCCTACTGAGACCACTTGTGTGGGATCCTGAGAAGGACTCAAGAGGACTGTTCATTTATTTAGTGACAGAATTTTCCATGCACATAGCAACACATAAGCCACCACAGGATGACAAACTGACAGACAAGTTCCTAACTGCTCTGCACTTGCCTACCTCGGGCAATGGCCTTAAAATAGAGCCACCCACAGGCAAAAAGAAGGTCGTGAGCCCCAGCCTGCCTACCTCAGCCCTCGACCTGAAAATACAGCTGCCCCCAAGCAAAAAGCAACCTCCAAGCCCCAGGCCCTCTTACTTCAGGCCCCAGCCTTAATATTATTGTTGTTGTTGTTACGTGCTGTCGAGTCAGACCTGACTCATGGCAACTCCTCCTTGGGTTTCTGAGGCAGTATCACTATAGAAGGAGATTGCCCCATCTTCCTTCCGAGGAGTGGCTGGTGGGTTTGAACCGCCAGCTTTCTGGTCAGCAGTCAAGTGCCTTAGGCATTATGCTACCAGAGCTGCTAACCTTAATATATCCATCCCCAAGTGAAAAGCAGCTCTGGACCCAGGGCCCCAACCTTAAAATAGAGCTACCCTCAACTGAAAAGCAGCCGCCAAGACCCAGGCCCACCTACTTCAGGTCCTAGCCTTAATATAGTGTGGCATTTATCATCACAAAGAGTGTTTCAGGACCTGTCCTGAAGTACAATGCTGTCAGTGATAGGATACATCCATACTCCTACAAGGAAGAACAGTTAATACTACTATTATTCAAATTTACATACCAACCACCAAAGCCAAAGATGAGGAAATTGAAGATTTCTACTAATTTCTGCAGTATAAAATTGATCAACATGCAATCAAGATGTGTTTATTATCACTGGTGACTGGAATGTAAAAGTTGGAAACAAAGAAGAGTTACCAGTAGTTGGAAACTATGGCCTTGGTGATAGAAATAACGCTGGAGGTCATATGATAGAATTTTGCAAGACCAATGACTTAATCACTGCAAATACCTTTTTCAACAATATAAGTGACAACTATACTTCACCAGATGGAATACACAGGAATCAGATTGACTACATCTGTGGCAAGAGGTGATGGAGAAGTTCAATATCTCTAGCCAAAACAAGACCAGGAGCTGATTGTGGAACAGACCATCAACTGCTCATATGCATGTTCAAGTTGAAGTTGAAGATAATTAAAACAAGTCCACAAGAGCCAAAATATGACCTTGAATATATCCCTCCTGAGTTTACAGACCATTTAAAGAATAGATTTGATGCAGTGAACATCAATGACTGAAAACCAGAGGAATTGTGGGATGACATCATGAACATCATCCACAAAGAAAGCAAAACCAAAAAACCAAATTCATTGTTGTCGAGTCAGATCCAACTCATAGTGACCCCTCCTTGAGTTTCCCAGATGGTATCACTACAGAAGTAGATTTCCCAGCCTTCCTTCTGAGGAGTGACTGGTGCTTTTGAACTGCCAACCTTCTGGTTAGCAGTCAAATGCCTTAAGCACTATGGTACCAGACAAAGGAAGAGGTCATTAAAACAGCAAGGAAAGGAAGAAAAGACAAAAATGGATGTCAGAAGAGACTCTCAAACTTCCCCTTGAGCAGAGAGTAGCTAAAGCAAATGAAAGAAAGGACAAGCTAAAAGAGCTGAACAGAAAATTCAAAGAGCAGCTCAAGCAGACAAAGCCAATTACTATAATGAAATGTGCAAAGACGTGGAGTTAGAAAAACAAAAGGGAAGAACATGCTTGGCATTTCTCAAGCTGAAAGAACTGAGGAAAATTTTAAGTCTCGAGTTGCAATATTGAAAGATTCCATGGGAAAAATATTGAGTGATGTAGGAAGCATCAAAAGAAGATGGAAGGAATACACAGTCTCTGTACCAAAAAGAATTGGTCAACGTTCATCCATTTCAGGAGGTGGTATATGATCAAGAACCAGTGGTACTGAAGGAAGAAGCTGAAACTGCACTGAAGGAATTAGTGAAGAAGAATGCTCCAGGAATTGATGGAATACCCATTGAGATGTTTCAACAAATGGATGCCCCGCTGGAGGTGCTCACTTGGTTTTGCCATCAAATTTGGAAAACAGCTACCTGGCCAACTGACTGGAAGAGATCCATATTTGTACCCATGACAAAGAAAGGTGATCCCACAGAATGTGGAAATTATTGAGCAATATCATTAATATCACATGCAAGTAAAATCTTACTAAAAACAGTTGCAGCAATATATTGACAGAGAGCTTCCAGAAATGCAAGTTGGATTCAGAAGAGGATGTGGAATGAGAGATATCATTGCTGATGTCAGATGGATCTTAACTGAAAGCAAGGAATACCAGAAAGATGTTTACTTATGTGCTATTGACTGTGCAAAAGCATTCTATTGTGTGGATCATAACAAATTGTGGATAACATTGAGAAGAATAGAATTCCAGAACACTTGATTATACTCATGAGGAACCTGGACATAGATCAGGAGGCTGTCATTTGAACAGAAAAGGGGATACTGCATGGTCCAAAATCAAGAAGGGAGTATGTAAAGGTCATATCCTTTCACCATATTTTTTAACTTGAATGCTGAACAAATAATCTGAGAAGTTGGAATATATGAAGATGAACATGACATCAGGATTGGAGAACAACTCGTTAAAAATCTGTGATACACAGATGACACAGCTTTTCTTGCTGAAAGTGAGGAAGACTTCAAGCACTTACTGATGAAGATTAAAGCCTGTATTCTGAAGTATGGATCACACCTCAACATAAAGAAGAGAAAAATCCTCACAACTAGACTAATAAACAGCTTCACGGTGGATGGAGAAATGATTGAAGTTGTCAAGGATTTTATCTTACTTGGTGCTACAATCAACACCGATGGAAACAGTAGTCAAGACATCAGATGACTTATTGAATTGGGAAAATCTGCTGCAAAAGACCTCTTTCAAGTGATGAAGAGTAAAGATGTCTCCTTGAAGATTAAGGTGTGCCTAACTGAAGCCATGGTATTTTCAATCACCTCTTATGCATGTGAGAACTGGACAATGAATAAGGAAGACTGAAGAAGAGTTGATGCTTTTGAGTTGTGGTGTTGGAGAAGAATGCTAAGAGTTCCATGGTCTGCTAAAAGGACTAACAAATCTGTCCTAGAAGAAGTACAACCAGAATGCTCTTTGGAAGCGAGAATAGCCAGAATTCATCTCACCTTCTTTGGTCATGTTGTCAGAAGGGACAATTTTCTAGAGAAAGATATCATGCTTGGTAAAGTGGAGGATCAACAAAGAAGGGGATGGCTCTCAATGAGATGGATTGGCACAGTGGCTGCAGTGATGGGCTCAGGTATAGCAAGGATCGTGAAGCTGACACAGGACCAGGCAGTGTTTCATTCTGTGTGTCACTATGAGGTGGAGATGACTCGATGGCACCAAACAACAACAACTATCTCGTCAGAGATTAGTCTCTCCAGATAGCATACACAAAGTAAGTGAAATGAAGTCTTGCCATTTTCAAAAAGGAGTATTTTGGCTGTACTTATCCTAAGATAGATTTGTTTGTTCTTCTG
>NW_006921633.1:10023888-10029624 GCF_000298275.1 Orycteropus afer afer
TTCCTTCCGAGGAGTGGCTGGTGGGTTTGAACCACCAGCCGTCTGGTTAGCAGGCAAGTGTCTTAGCCACTATGCTACCAGAGCTCTATTATTATTATTATTCACAATTACTCATTATCAAGTTTTGAATGCATATGAGGCAATTGAAGATATCTTGGCTAGGGTCAAGTGCACTTTAATCCTCAAACTGATATATTTGTTTTTAACAGTTTAAAGTTGTCTTTTGTCACAGATTTACACAGTTCAGTACATTGTTTGATTTCCTGACTATTACTTCCATGGGAATTAATGGATCCAATTAGTGGATCCAAGTGAAATGAAATACTTGACAACTTCAAACTTTTTTCTATTTATCATGATGCCACTTACTGGTACAGTTACGAAGATTTTTGTTTTCTTTATGTTGAGGTGTAACCTATGCTGAAGGCTGTAGCCACTGATTTTCATCAGTAAGTGTTTCAAGTCCTCTTCATTTTCAGAAAACAATGTTGTGTCATTGTCAATTGGAGGAATCCTGATGTCACATTGTTCTTTATATTGCTCTCTTTATTGTCCAGCTTCTCAGATTATTTGCTCAATATTCATATTGAATAAGAGTGGTGAAGGATACAACCCTGATGCACACCTTTCCTTATTTTAAAGCACACAGTATCCCCTTGTTCTGTTTGAATGAGAGCCTTTTGGTCTATGTACAAGTTCTGCATAAGCACAATTAATTATTCTAGTATTCCCATCTTTCACAATATCTTCTATAATTTGTTATGACTCACACAGTTGAATACCTTTGCATAGGCAATAAAACACTGGTAAACATCCTTCTGTAATACTCTGCTTTCAGCCAAGATCTCTCTGACATCGGCAATGATATCTCTTGTTCCAGACCAGGAGTCCTGGTGCTGTAGGGGGTAGGTGCTCAACTGCTAACTGGAAGGTTGGTGGTTCAAACTCACCAGCCACTCTATGGAGGAAAGATGTGGCAGTCTGCTTCCATAAATATCACAGCTTTGGAAACTTTATGGGGTAGTTCTACTTAGTTCTGTAGGGTCACTATGAGATGGAATCGACTCAAAGGCAATTGACTTTATATTTTTAATAATAAACAATAGACACATTAAATTGTTGCCTCACTGTCTATCATTGAAATCCATTCCAAATAAGAATAAAACAAAATCTCAATAATCTCTGGGTGATATTTTTTAATGTTATCTTTGAAGATAGAAGGTGGAAATATGTTATGTCATGGTAGAAGTGTTCTGTAGCCATTGTTTTGTGCTGTCAAATTGATTCTGACTCATAGCAACCCTACAGGAAAGAGGAGAACTACTTCATGGGGTTTCCTTTATATCTTTTTAACGTTTATGGAAGCAGACTGCCACATTTTTCTTCCATGGAGTAACTGGTGGGCTTAAATTGCCAACCTTTTGATTGGCAGCTGGGTGATTTAGCACTGTGCCACCAGGGCTCTTTTTTTCTATACCTATCTGTGATATTTACTCTTTTAGTATATACTTACACTTATGTCTATCTGAAAGGGGTCCTGGTGGTGCAGTGGTTAAGCAATTGGTTGCTAATGAAAGTTTTGCAGACTGAATTCACCAGCTGCTTCAAAGGAGAAATATGTAACAGTGTGCTTTTTTAAAGATGTACAGTCTTGCAAGCCCTAAGTGCCAATTCTACTCTGTCTTACAGGGTTGCTATAAATTGGAATTGACTCGAAGGCAATGAGTTTTGGTTTGAGGTGTACCTACCTGGGGCCACACTCCTCCATCATATCCCTCATCTCTGGTCCATCCTTAGTAGCTGAGGCGGTAGGGAAGGAAATGGATCCGAGTCATATGGGAACCAGAAGGGAAAGAGCCCCAGAGCACAGGACAGTGGACAGGCAGTACACAAAAACAAGGCAGGATACTGTAAAGTTCCTCCAGTCATGGAAATAGCCCAGGAATTTCTGGTCAAGAAATTAAATTAAAGATAGTTCAATGTAACTGACTCTTGTCTTCTATTTGTGAATAAAAGCATAATGATTCAGCATAAAACAAGCACACCTCTTACAGTGGGTTAAGCAGTATATTTACTAGTATATTTATCTTTCCAGTCTTTTGGCATGAATCCCTTACATAATGAACATGCTGTTTGTAGTGAGAACAATAATACTAAGTAGATTATATCATACATACTATATGCCAGGCACTGCTTGCTCTAAGCTCATTTTATCTAATAAGTAGTTTAATTCTCTCAAAATTCCTTTGTAATGGGTACCATTAATAATCCAATTTGAAGATGAGGAATCAGTCATAGAGAGCCTACTAGCTTAAGTAACTGGCCCAAGACCATACAGCTAATAAGTGATGAGGACAAGATTTGAACACAGCTCACTTTAAATATGTTTTTTTAATAAATAAATAAATAGATAGATAAATAACTCTGCTAACATAAAGTGTCAATTGAGTCTAAATCTTCTTTTGATACAAGGAGTTTCATCCATGCCATGCTTTGATTACAACTAATAACAAACATCAAATACGTACCTTGCCAAAGAGCAGGTTGTACGCAGTTTTGTATTTGCCTTAAATTTGCCAGTTGTTACTGAGAAGCAAAAGCGGTTCCCACTACTAAAACCCAGAAGCTCCAAAAAAACTTTCTTCTCATCAGTGCGTAGACAACCTTGGCCTAGGAGAAAAAGGTGAGCCCCTCAACCATGGCCTCTCCCTGTAGAAAGGAGAAGAGTCCTGATTTGCCTCAGCCCAGGAGATTTCCCCAGCCTGCCCTCCTCACTTCCATTTTCAGAAACTTTTTTTTTTTTTTTTAATTTCACCCTCTTGATAAACAAAAACAGATTTCTGGTGGAAAAAATAGCATAACAACTTTATTTTTTTCCCCCAGAAAACCACTTTCACAGCAGATGGAACTCAGCATGCTATCGCCCAAATCTTTAGCAAACCTGAAATACGAAGAGTCCCTCATACCAAGGTCTGTGCCTTATCCCATTTTGTGTCTCTTTAACTGACACTTTGAACCAGTGTACACTTCCTTAATCTGGCTCCATTATCAGCCTAATAATACCTCCCGATACTCATAAATGCCTAGCAAGACTTTCAGCTATTTTGTGCAAAGAAGAAATATCCAGCTAAATTGAGAAGATTACCACATCACCACATACATCAGTGACAGGTTCTGTGCTATTACAGTTGATTTTTGTTGACAGTTGGCTGTAGGCAGTTGTGTTTCAAATGCCTTTTTTCACTGAGAAATTAAACAAAATCCCATGCAAAATGCAGCCCTCCAGTTCAAAAACTGTAAATCCCAAATTAGCATTTCATACTTTAAAAGGTAGCACAGCACAATTTTCCATTGAAAGGTCTGTATAGTTGACACAAATGGGTGCTTCAGACATGACACTAATGCTACTGGTGCCTTTTAAGAAAGCCACCTTTTTCAGATATTATTTTCCTCTCCTAATAATCTGCATACACTATAGTTCTTGCCTATAGAAGAGAATAAGGGAGGGAGAAAGAAAAGAAAATCTCACTTACTGCTTTAAGCAAATTACATTCTCAAAATTTCTGACCAATAAGTTAAATTTAGGAAGGATGGGCTAGTTAAACCTTTAGAAAGAGAAGAAAAGAAACCCAGGTACCATAAAGTTCAAAATAACTTCTTCCACTAAATATTATGAAGAAAATGGTAACTCTATAAGCTAGAAAATCTCCTGAGTCTAGAATAATCCTGTTAACAGAGCTTCCAACTTTACTCTGAAACTGGTTAAAGCCCCATCTAACAAAATTTCAACATGCATGGGGAAAGTCGTGGGACTGGCATTGACTAGGGCCATCTGACTCTTAAACTAGAAATCTGTTTTTCTTCATACCCAGGAGACTCTTCAGAGTGAAAGAATTTTAAACAGTGTCATTCCTCCATCCAGAATAATTGCTATTTAACTGGAAAACTGGAAGAAAACAAAAGTAATAATAATAGATGTCAATTGGCTATTGAGAACACAAATATATTTAGAGAAAGAAATGTAGTGTTCAATTCTGGACTGATACAAAAGCATAAAATACTACAAAGGCAATTTCATCAACAGCACTTGACTCTTGGCCATAAAAAGTCAAATGTCCAGTGGTCAAAACTATTGTGCTAAGCCAGATAGTGATGGACTCTAGCTGTGTCTCTTGATCCTTTGAAGTAAGAGCTTGCATCCCATAAATCTGCATTGTTGTTGTTGTTGTTATGTGCCGTCGAGTCAGCCCCGACTCATAGCGAACCCTCCTTGGGTTTCCGAGGCAGTATCACTACGGAAGTAGGATTGCCCAACCTTCCCACTTCCCAACCTTCCTTCCGAGAAGTGGCTGGTGGGTTTGAACCGCCAGCTGTCTGGTTAGCAGGCAAGTGTCTTAGCCACTATGCTACCAGAGCTCCCATAAATCTGCATAGCCAAAGAAAACCATCAACTCACTTCTAAATGAAGAAAACATAAATATTAAAGACCAGAGACTCTTTTCAATTAAAACCAAAAACCAAACCCACCATCGAGGCGTTTCCACTCACAGTGACCCCACTGGGTTTTTGAGGAACTAAATCTTTACAGAAATAGATGGCCCAGTCTTGCTTCTGCAGAGTGGCTGGTGGGCTTGAAACACCAGCCTCCTGGTTAGCAGTCAGATGCCTTAGGCATTGTGCTACCAAAGCTTCCCTTTTCAATTAGTGGGTAAATGCAAGTGATCAAGTTCATATGAGAAATGAAAAATTCATTTTATCAAAGCTGCTACAAACTCCAACCCTCCAACACCTCCTACAGAATCATTCCGGACCAAATAATCTACATGTAAATCTCACTCCAATTTTGTAGTTCTTTGTTAAACAAGTTCTAAAGTAACTAACTAGCCTAGGACTTCCAATATACCTCAAAATTTTGGCTTACCAGAACTGAAGAAGTTGACTTGAATAAATGACTCAGTTTTGCCTTGTCTTTGATCTCAAGCACATAGTTGGTCTCTCCACAAAAGAACTTAACTTTAAAGATGGACTCAAGATATGATAGTCATGCAAACGAATCAATAGTGAAGGAAAGCAGATCAATGATTTGTCTGGGGCTGGACAGTGTGGAAATGGACTTCTAAGAGGAATGAGAGAATTTTGGAAGATGGTTGGAAATGCCCTGTATCTTGATTGTGGCGTGGTTACACAGATTTTGCATGGGTACGGTTTATTGTACACGCAGTAAATTTTGGTCATGTTGATCGAAAAGAAAAGAAAGAAAGGACAATCAATACAGAAGTGTTCTTTTCTCATGAGAGAATTTTATACAGAAGAAAATAAGGTGCTTAAACAGAAGTTCAGCTCCACATAAGTTTCTTCATAGAGGGGAAAATCTAAATACCCTAATGGGAGAGTACTCAAAGCCCAAATTGCATTCTGTCCAGGTAAGGACCAGAAGTATCCTGATAACATATGGGTAATTAACATCATAGGCCCTGGAGTCACAAAGATTACGAACTCTGCTGCTAACCAAAAAGTTAGTAGTTCAAAACCATTCAGAAGCTCCATAGGAGAAAGATTTGGAAAGATTTTTCACTAGGAGCCCTTCAGTCAATTTCAACTCATAATGACCCATATGATGGAATAGAACTGCCCCATAGGGCTTTCTGGGATGTAATATTTATGAGAGCATATCACCAAGGAGGGAGCTCTGGTAGCATAGTGCCTAAGGCACTTGA
This sequence comes from Orycteropus afer afer, assembly GCF_000298275.1. Classification (NCBI taxonomy): domain Eukaryota; kingdom Metazoa; phylum Chordata; class Mammalia; order Tubulidentata; family Orycteropodidae; genus Orycteropus; species Orycteropus afer. The sequence goes on from NW_006921633.1 coordinate 10,029,606, forward strand.
CTACTAACCAAAAGGCTGG
>NW_006921633.1:10029724-10031541 GCF_000298275.1 Orycteropus afer afer
AGCCACTCCTTGGAAGGAAGATGGGGCAATCTACTTCCATAGTGATACTGCCTCAGAAACCCAAGGAGGGGTCACTATGAGTTGGGTCCAACTTGACAGTACATAACAACAACAATACAACATCACCAAGGATATATAGGAGGGCTTGCTTTAAAATAATGATATTACAAAAAATTCTTAATTATAAGCCACAAATAAGAAGGAATTGTTCCCCTTCAAAATGATTCTCCATTCTGAAAAATGGTAGATTCAACCAAACATGTTGCTGTCCAGTTTGTTCTGACTCGTGGCAGCCTCGTGTTTTCCAGATTAGAACTGTGTCCCATAGGGCTTTCATGGCTGTGATGGGATTGCCAGGTCTTTCATTTGAGTCACCTCTGGATGGGTTCAACCACCAGACTTTCAGTTGGTAGTTGAGTGCCTGAACATTTGTGCCACCCAGGACTCCAATAAATAAAAATAAATTCCCTTTGCAGTTTTTGTTATTAGGAGTGTCAAGTCAGCTCCAATTCATAGAGACCCTGTGTATAACAGAACGAAACACTACCCAGTCCTGTGCCAGCCTCACAATCTTTGCTATACCTGAGTCCATCATTGCAGCCATTGTGTCAATCCATCTTTTTGAGGGCCTTCTCCTTTCTCGTTGACCCTCCATTTTACCAAGCATGATATCCTTCTCCAGGGAATAGTTCCTTCTGACAACATGACCATGTTACTGAATTTTAAATTATTTAGAAGACTTTTCACGAATATTTTGGGTATAAAGTAATATATGTCCTTGATTATAAACAGATACAGATCTATACCCTACGAATACATAACACACCTTATTTAAAAAAAAAAAAAAAGCAGTAGATATTGCATGATGGCTCTAATATTTGTCTCTGTGATACTGCTAATGAGACAGGCCATGGGTAAATATAGCTTGCCTCATTTTTGGATGGAAAGTTAAGTTGCCAAGAGCTTATGTGATTTTCCAAGAGGAAAAATAATACCTTATTTTCTTCTTCCAAATAAAGAGCTCTTTGGCTAGACAAATACTTCTTTCTCTAGCTATAATTAAAGAGTAACATCTTATATTGCACATTATCTTTTATTTTTTCTAAAGAGCTTCGCATATATTAGCCGTTCACTCATTCAAGAAATATTTATTAAGACTCTACTAACAACCAGCCCCCAAAATAAATAACACATGTCCTCTGTTTTCAAGGGTCATAGAATGTAGTTGGAGTAAAAGACACATTAAATACAACAGAGTTCAATTGTATAGGTAGGCATGGAGTATTAAGAAAATGCATAGACCTACTTAAGCCAGACTGAGGTCAAGAAGAGGAATTAGAGAAGAGAAGACGTTTGGGAAGAAATAGCATCTGATTTGTGTCCTGAAGACCTTGTAAAAGTTAACCAGAAGGAAAAAGTAATAGAAGGTAAAATGTGTGTTGTGTGTGAGAGTGGGAGAGAAATAGGATAAATGTAGATGAGACATCAGATTATAATATTTCTAAGGAACTTTGGAAATACAGCCTTTGTACCTGAATGATAAAAAAAGGTGTTAAGAAATATGCATAAACTTCCACAGTTAATCAATAGCATGGTTTGGGCATTTAGCAACAACTTAGCTCTCTTTCCACTATTCTCCATTGTCTATTCGTATGAAAACAATAATTAAATATTTCTTTGTTCACTGGAAAGTACCTGGCTACTGGTCATATTTCTTCTTCTTTTTTTTTTTTTTTTTTTTTTTTTTTTTTTTTGGGGGAAGATTTACAGAGCAAATTCACTTTCCATAAAGATTTATAGCCTTGGAAACCCAATGA
>NW_006921633.1:10036338-10054777 GCF_000298275.1 Orycteropus afer afer
TACTTCTGTAGTGATACTGCCTCGGAAACCCAAGGAGGGGTTGCTATGAGTCAGGGCTGACTCGACGGCACATAACAACAACAACAACAACAATGAGGGTGGGAGTCCCATTGTAGTAAAGAGACACAGATACTTCATAGGTTCCAATAGCAGCTACCAGTGTTTGTGTTAATGAAGTTATAATGCTACAGTTAAAACATGCAAAATGGTAAGATATATTTCTGACATTAGAGAAGAATAGCTATTATCCAAATTCATTTGAAACCTGTATATTCAATAGTTCTCATTTAAGACTCAGATAAAAAGTAATGTGTGACTTATTTTGGTTCCATAAATTTGGGGAAAGAAACTATTTCACTCTTATTTTTCAGTCACTCAATGAAATCCAACTTCCTTTTCACATTGATGCTATTCTCAATTCAACACTGCTAAATTTTAACTACTCTCCCTTTCAATTAGCTGGGTTTCCATTTGCTTACTTTGTCCATGGTTATAGTATGCCCTCATGGACCTAAGATCACTGTTTTCCTTTCTCTTTATGCTCTGTGAGCAGGTATCATGGAGGCATGTGTGTAATTGTCATTCAATGTGAAAAAGCCAGCTGATATCACGATCATGTCACTATAACACTCAGAAGAAAAACTCCAAGCTGATTGTTTTCTATTTATATATAATATTACATAGATTGAAAATAGTTACTTCTGCAAACTACTGAGTGGAATAGCCATGTTTTCCATATTTTTTCCACAGTAACTAATAAAAAAAAATATGTGTAAGCATGGATGTATACATACATGCACACACTAAATTGTACCAAACATAATAAAAGCCACAATACACATGGAACACATGCAGAATCAGAAATTATCTAATTATCATGAAAGATTTAGTGTTAGGGCTATGAGAGGCCATGAGAGGTCACCTGGATCAGACCAGTTCATTGTTCTCTTCAAGAATTGCACTGAATTCCACACAGTGCAGACTGTTGTTCACTGCCAACAGAAGATTCTCTCTCCAACCTTAGAGGACTTCTTGTCACTGTTGTTGTTGTTGCTAGGTGCTATTGAGTTGTCTCCAACTCATGTTGTTGTTGTTGTTGTTGTTGTTATGTGCCATCGAGTCGGACCCAACTCATAGCAACCCCTCCTTGGGTTTCCAAGGCAGTATCACTACGAAGTAGATTGCCCCATCTTCCTTCCGAAGAGTGGCTGGTGGATTTGAACCATCAGCCTTCTGGTTAGCAGTCAAGTGCCTTAGCCACTATGCTACCAGAGCTCCCCTCACCCTCATTATTATCCCAGTAATAATAGTTATGGTTTTAAAGATGATGAATACTATGTATATATTAAAGAAATAATAATAATTAAAAATAGCCAGTGACTTATTAAAGATGAAAAACTAAAACTCCTCTTTTGCACGTTTCTCTAAGGTATTGGAATAATACGAAGAGACCTTGGTCCAAAGATTAAGAAGGCCTGGGTTCTGCACTCTGTCACTTATACACTATGTGACTTTATTAAGTCACTTTTCTTCTTTTGGCTTTTTATTTTTTTCCACTATTACAAAGAAGACAGCACTATCTCTTCCTAATCACTATGCTACCAGAGCTCCCTCTCCTAGTGACCCTATGTACAACAGAATGAAACACTGCCCAGCCTTGTGCCAGCCTCACAATCCTTGCTATACCTGAGCTCATCATTGCAACCATTACATCAACCCATCTCATTGAAGGTCTTCCCCTTTCAATTGATCCTCCACTTTACCACTTTACCAAACATGATATATTTCTCCAAGGAATGATCCCCTCTGACAATGTAACCTAAGTAGGTAAAATATAGTCTGGTCATTCTTATTTCCAAGGGGCATTCCAGTTGCACTTTCTCCAGGACAGATTTTTTAGTTCTTTTGGCAGTCCATGGTACTTTTCAGTATTCTTTGTCAACACCACAACTCAAAAGTATCAACTCTTCTTTGGTCTTCCTTATTTATTGTGCAGCTCTCACATGCATATAGGTGATTGAAAATACCATGGCTTGGGTTAGGCCTACTTTAGTCTTCAAGGAGACATCTTTGCTCTTCAGCACTTTAAATAGGTCTTTTGCAGCAGATTTGCCCAGTGCAATATGTTGTCTGATGTCTTGACTGCTGCTTCCATTGATGATGATTGTAGAACCAAGTAATATGAAGTCTTTGACAACTTCAATCTTTTCTCCATTCATTGTGATGCTACTTAACAGTCCAGTTGTGAAGGTTTCTGTTTCCTTTATATTGAGGTGTAATCCATACTGCAGACTGTAGCCTTCAATCTTCATCAGTAAGTGCTTCAAGTCACCCTCACTTTCAGCAAGCAAAGTTGTGTCATCTGCATATCACAGGTTGTTAATGAGTCTTCCTCCAATCCTGATGCCACAGTCTTCTTCATATAGTACAGCTTCTCAGATTATTTGCTCAACATACAGATTGAATAAGTATGGTAAAAGAATATAACCCTGACACACTCCCTTCCTGATTTAAAGCCATGCAATTTTCCCTTGTTCTGTTCAAACAACAGCATCCTGGTCTATGTACAGGTTTCCCATGAATACAATCAAGTGTTCTGGAATTCCCATTCTTCTCAATATTATCCATAATTTTTTATGATCCACATAATTGAATGCTTTTGCGTAGTCAATAAAGCACAAGTAAATATCTTTCTAGTATTCCTTGCTTTCAGCCAAGATTCATCTGACATAAGCAATGATATCCCTCATTCCGTGTCCTCTTCTGAATCCAGCTGGCATTTCTGGAAGTTCTCTGTCTATATACTGCTGCAACAGTTTTTGAATTATCTTCAGTAAGAGTTTACTTGCATGTGGTATTAATGATATTGTTCAATAATTTCCACATTCTGTGGGATCACCTTTCTTTGAGATGGATACAAATATAGATCTCTTCCAGTCAGTTGGACAGGTATCTGTCTTCCAAATCTCTTGGCATAGCCAAGTGAGTGCCTCCAGTGCAACACCTGTTTGTTGAAACATCTCAGTAGGTATTCTGTCAATTCCTGGAGCCTTGTTTATCCCCAATTCCTTCAGGGAAGCTTCAACTTCTTCCTTCAATACCATTGGTTCTTGATCATATGTCACCTCTTGAAATGGATGAACATCGACCAATTATTTTTGGTACAGTGACTCTGTATATTTCTTCCATCTTCTTTTGATGTTTCTAGCATCATTCAATATTTTGCCCACAGAATCTTTCAATATTGCAACTAAAGGCTTGAATTTTTTCTTCACTTCTTGCAGCAGAAATGCTGAATTTATTGTTTCATTTTGGTTATCTAACTCCAGGTCTTTGCACATTTCACTATAATAATTGACTTTGTCTTCTCCAGCTGCTCTTTGAATCTTCTGCTCAGCTCTATTATCTTGTCATTTCTTCCATTTGCTTTAGCTACTCTCCATTCAAGGGTAAGTTTCAGAGTCTCTTCTGACATCCATTTTGGCCTTTTTTTCCTTAACTGTCTTTCTAATGACCTTTGGCTTTCTTCACAGATGGTGTTCTTGATGTCATCCCACAATTCCTCTGGTTTTTGGTCATTTATGTTCATTGCATCAAATCTATTTTTCAGATGGTCTCTAAATTCAAGCTCGTGTTTTGGCTGTCATGGACTTGTTTTATTTGTCCTCAACTTAAGTTGAACTTGCATATGAGCAGTTGATCTGTTCTACAGTCAGCTCCTGGCCTTGTTTTGGCTGAAGATACTGAGTTTCTCCATCACCTCTTTCCACAGATGTGGTCAATCTAATTCGTGTGAACTCCATCTGGTGAAGTTTACATGTATAGTGCAGTTTGTGTTATTGAAAAAAGATATTTGCAATGACTAAATCATTGGTTTGCAAAATTCTATCAAGTGCTCTCCAGTGTTATTTGTATCACCAAGGCCATACTTTCCAACTACTGATGATTCTTCTTTGTTTCCAACTTTTGCATTCCAAACCCACTGCCATCAAGTTGGACCCAACTCATAGCAACCCCTCCTTGGCTTTCTGAGGCAGTATTACTACGGAAGTAGGTTGCCCAACCTTTCTTCCAAGGAGTGGCTAGTGGGTTTGAACCTCCAGCCTTCTGGTTAGTGGTCAAATGCTTTAGGCACTGTGCCACCAGAGCCCCTTTGGCATTCCAATCACCAGGAATAATCAACACATCTTGATTGCATGTTTGATCAATTTCAGACTGCAGAAGTTGTTAAAAATCTTCAGTTTCCTCATCTTTGGCTTTGGTGGTTGGTGTGTAAATTTGAATAATAGTACTATTAACTGGTCTTCCTTGTAGATGTATGGATATTATCCTCTGACTGACAGCATTGTACTACAGGATAGATCTTGAAACATTCTTTGTGACAATGAATGCCACACCATTCTTCTTCAGTTTATCATTCCCAGGATAGTAGATCATATGATTGTCTGATTCAAAATGGCCATAACTAGCCCATTTCAGCTCACTAATGCCTAGGATATCAATCTTTATGTGTCCCATTTCATTTTTGACAACTTCCAAATCTCCTAGATTCATGCTTCATATATTCCATGTTCTGATTACTAATGGATGTTTACAGCTGTTTCTTTTCATTTTGAATCATGACACATCCTCAAATGGGGGTTCTGAAAGTTTTACTCCATCCATATATTAAGGGTGGCTCTACTCTGAGGAGGCAGCTCTTCCCCAGTCATACTTCAAGTGCCTTCCTACCTGAGGGGCTCATCTTCTGGTACTATATCTGACAATGTTTCAAGGCTACTAATAAAGTTTTCCAATAATATATCAGACAGTATTTCACTGCTATTCATAAAGTTTTCACTGGCCAGTTATTTGAGAAGTTGATGAACTCTTCCTTCTCCCAAGTCTTTCTTAGTCTGGAAGTTCCCCTGAAACCTGTCCACCATGGGTGACTCTGCTGGTAGTTGAAATACCAGTAGCACAGCCTCAAGGCTCACAGCAACATGTAAGCCACCACAAAACCAAAAACAAAAACAAAAACAAAAAGCCACCACAATTGAACAAATTGACAGTCATGTGGTGGACCTCTCTTCAGGCCCAACTTAACAACATGTTTGGGCTTCCTTGTCTTTCCTAATTGTCGGTGTCTTGGTCAAATAAACATGTAAGTTCCTTTCTGTTGCTCAAAAAAAAAAAAAAATGGAAAAGAGGTTTATTGCCACCACACACCTTTCTTGTTTGCCTGTATATAAGTGGAGATGGAAATTTAATAAAATATAGAAATTTGTACTATCTAGATCTCTTCTATGGCAAGAAAATATGTGGTAAGAAAGTGTGGTAAGAAAAATATATGTCAATAACCACTTAAAAGAAGGTGGAATATGAGATGAACTCCCCAAAAGGGCTTTTGATAGGAACAATAGATGGCTGACATGTTGCCTTCTAAGGAGGTTCAATTTGCTCAATTGTTGTTGTTATTGTTAGGTGCTATCTGACAGTCATCTCTGACCCATAGTGATCCTACTTATAACAAAATGAAACCCTGTTGAGTCCCCATCATCCTCACAATCATTGCTAAGCTTGAGCCCATTGTTGCAGCCACTACATCAATCCATCTAATTGAGGGCCATTCCCCTTTTTTACTGATCATCTACTTTACCAAGCATGATATCCTTCTCCAGGGACCAGTCCCTTCTGACAATGTGACCAAAGAATGCAAAACAAAGTCTGCCATTCTTGCTTCCAAGGAGCATTCCAGATGTACTTCTTCCAAGACAAGTTTGTTTGTTCTTTTGGCAGTCCCTAATATTTTCAGTATTCTTTGCCAATACCACAATTCAAATATATCAATTCTTCTTTGGTCTTTGTTATTTGCTGTCAACCTCTCACATGCATATGAGGCTATTGAAAATACCCTGGCGTAGGTTAGGAACACCTTAGTCTTCAAGGTGATTATCTTTGCTCAAGGAGTCTTTTGCATCAGATTTACCCAGCACTATATGGCTTCTTATTTGTTGTCTGCTGCTTCCATGGGTGTTGATTGTAGCTCCAAGTAAAATGAAATCCCTGATAATTTTAATCTTCTCTCCATCAATCATGATGTTGCTTACTAGTCCAGTTGTGAGGATTTTTGTTTTCTTTATATTGAAATAGAATCCATACTGAAGACTACAGTTGTTGTTGTTGTTGTTGTTTTTATCTTCATTGGTAAGTGTTTCAAGTTTTCTTCACTTTCAGCAAGCAAGGTTGTGTCATTTGTGTATGCTCCTGGCCTTGCTCTGACTTGTAATATTGAGCTTTCTCCAATCCTGATGTCATGTTCTTCTTCATATAGTCCAGCTTCTTAGATTATATAGTCAGCATACAGATTGAATAAGGATTGTGAAGATACCTTCACAATCTTGATGCATATCTTTCCTGATTTTAAACCATTCAGTATTCTCTTGTTCTATTCAAAAAATATCCTCTTTATCTATGTAAAATTCCTCATGAGTGTAATTAGGTGTTCTGGAATTCCCATTCTTCACAATGTTATACATAGTTTGTTGTGATCCATACAGTTGAACATATTTGAATAGTCAATAAAACACAGGTAAACATCTTTTTGGTATTCTCTGATTTCACCCAAGATCTATCTGAAATCATCAATGATATCCCTTGTTCCATGCCCTCTTCTGAATCTGGCTTGAATCTCTGGCAGTTCTCTGTCAATATAGTACTGCAATCATTTTTTTTTTTTTTTAATTGCATGTGCTACTAATTATTTATTTAGTTCAATAATTGCATGTGCTATTAATTAATTATTTAGTTTTATAATCCATATTCTTTTGGATCACTTTTCTTTTGAATGGGTACAAATATGGATCTTTTCCAGGCACCTGTCTTCTAAATTTCTTGACCTAAACAAGTGAGCACTTCCAGCACTGCATCTGTTTGTTGAAACATTGCAATATGTATTCCATCAATTCCTGGAAATTTGTTTCTTTACCAATTCCTTCAGTGCAGCTTGGACTTCCTTCAATACCATTGGTTCTTGAACATATATTACCTTCTGTAATGGTTGAACGTCAACCAACTCTTCTTGGTAGAATGACTGCATATTTCTTTCATCTTCTTTTGACATGTCTTGCATTGTTCAATATTTTGCCCTTGAATCCTTCAATATTGAAATTTGAGTCTAGCATGTTATTCCCTTTTAGTTTTCTAATTCCAGGTCTTTGCACATTTCATAATAAAATTTCACTTTGTTTGCTCGAGCCTCCCTTTGAAATCTCTGTTCAGCTCTTTTATTTCATCATTTTTCCATTCATTTTAGCTACTTTCTTCAGAGTCTCTTCTGAACTCTATTTTGGTCTTTTCTTCCTTTCCAGTCTTTTTAATGACCATTTTCTTTCTTCACATATGATGTTCTTAGTGTCATTCCACAACTTGTCTGATCTTCAGTCTCGGTGTTCAATGCATGAAATATATTCTTCAGATGGTTCTCTAAATTCAGGATATAATCAAAGTGGTATTTTCGTTCTCAGGTTTGTTTCAATTTTATTTAGCTTCAATTTGAACTTGCATATGGGTAATTAATGGTCTGTTCCACAGTCAGCTCCTGGCCTTGCTCTGACTGATGACATTGAGTTTCTCCATCATCTCTTTCCACTGATCTATTTAATTTTATTCCTGTATATTCCATCTGGCAATATCCATATGTATAGTCACAGTTTATGTTGATGAAAAATGATATTTACAAGGAATAAATATTGGTCTTGCAAAATTCTGTCATGCAGTCTCTGGAGTCACTTATATCACCAAGGCAATATTTTCCAAATACGAATACCTTTGTTTCCAACTTTATCATTCCAATCACCAGTAATTATCTTGATTACATGTTCAGTCAATTTCAGACTGCAGAATTCAGTAAAGTCTTTGATTGCTTCATCTTTGGCTTTAGTGGTTGGGGCATAAATTTGAATGAATAACAGTAATATTAATTGGTCTTCCTTGTAGCTATATGGATATTATCCTATCAAGGACACCATCATACTTCAGGATAGAGCTTGAGCTGTTCTTTTTAGAAAATGAATGAGATGTCATTCTTCTTTAATTTTTAATTCTCAGCATAGTTGACCATATGATTGTCAGATTCAAAATGATTAATACAAGTCCATTTCAGCTTACTAATGCCTAGGATATTCATCATTACGCATTCCATTTCATTTTTTACAACATTCACATTTCCTAGATTCATATTTTGTACATTCCATGTTCCAATTATTAATGGATATTTACAGTTGTATCTTCTCTTTTTGAGTCATGCAATTAAAAATCCTGAAAGCTTTCCTCCATCCATGTCATTAAGGTCAACTGTATTATGAGGAAGCAGCTCTTCCCCAGTCATATTTTGAAAGACTTCCAACCTGAGGGCTTATTTTCTGGCACTATATCAGACAATGTTTCTGGGCTATTCATAAAGGTTTCCAGTAATAAATCAGACAGTGTTCCACTGCTATTCATATGGTTTTGAGTGGCCAGTTTTTTTCAGATGTTGATGGCCCCATCCTTCTTCCCAGTCTCCCATAATCTGGACATTTTGCTGAAACCTGTCTGCCATGGGTGACTCTGCTGGTGTATGAAATACCAGTGGCATAGCTTCCAGTCTCAGAGCAACACACAAGCCACAAGAGTATGACAAACTGACAGACAAGTGATGGTGCTCAATTGTAGTGCCTAATTTCTCTAAGATGAGATTTTGGGTTCAGAATTGGATTGCTTAGGACAATAAAAAATGGATTGCTATTGAATGCAACAATCTCATCCTATCTTCATCCCCACTATGTAGTTATATGTTGAGCAAAAGCACCATGTCAACCTGTCAAACAATCCACTTATCTAGCTGGGTAGCTGGGAAGCTACACTCCAATAACCTAGCAGGATAGCTGGGAAGTTGACTTTGGACAAGTAACATAAATTTTCTTTGCTTAGCTCTAAATTAAGCACTTGATATAGATCAATGGTTGTCAAAATTTTTTTAAGCCACAAATTCTTTATTCAAATAAAAGCTTATCATTTAAGAAAATAAAATAAGGAGGAGTTCTAGTAAGATGGCGGAATAGGCACAAAGACTGCACAGATCCTCTTCAACAAAGAAAAGGGGAACCAATTAACACAGATACAGAAGATAATCCTGGACCCCTGAGCCTTGAAGGGAAGGATGTAGAAGTGGACTAAACTCCAACTAGCAGAAGAATTTGCATGAAAACACCAAAACAGAAGACATAAGGAGCTATGGTCTGGCAGAGATCCTGATGGCACAGACAGCTTGGATATTGCCAAGTGGTGTTAGGATCTAAGAATTAACATAAAAATCAGCCCTGTGACCCAGGGGCTGCATGGAGGTCTGCCCTAGTGGGTGGTGAATAGAAGGGGAAGCAGCAAAGAAGGCTGGCTGAACTACGGATTTTTGCCTGTCTGGAGGGTGCAGCCATTCGGAATATTTATAAGCAGTTTGACCATTTTGGATATTTAAAGCAACAGCCTTCTCCCAGATTCCAGGGAATTAAGAACAAGCTCCACTTGCCAAGAACCCCAAGGACATTCCGGACATGAAAAACTGGAAAGGTGAGACATTCTCCTTGTTACTCTTATACCCCACACCCTCCTGGTGAATGGAGGTGTGGTCATCCCTCACTCCCACCCATTGTCTGGGCCAGCAGGAATTCCATCCCAGTCTGTGTGCTCAGACAGAGCCTGGGTGTCCTGCCCTGCACTGCCCCGATTTTATTTTTCTTTTTTCTATTTTCTATTTTTCAGTTTGTTTGTTTTTGTCTGTTTTAAAACTATTACTATTATTATTACTTTTGTCCCTTTTACTATTATTCTTTATTCATCCCCTCAGAAGGAGGTTGGGCAATCTATTTCCATAGTGATACTGCCTCGGAATCCTAAGGAGGGGTTGCTATGAGTCAGGTCTGACTCTACAGCATACAACAACAACAACCCAGGTTCTAGCTTTCAGCTTTTTTTTTTTTTTCTTTTCCCTGTACGTGGTTGCAATTTTTTTTTTTTCCTCATGGTTAACCCCATTCCTTGCTTTTCTTTCTGTGTTTTTTGCATTTTTTCTTCATTATTCTACTTCTCTACCTTTTTTCTCTTCTTGCCCTCTCCCCAGATAGTGTGTTTATCCCCTCCATTTTTCTCTTATTTGGTTACTGTTCCTGTGTGATTACATAGTGTATTTTTTGTCCACTTGCTTTTACTTTTTTGATAGTTATTCACTTGTTATTTTTGTCTAACTGAGAGGAAGACAGCAACAGTCCCCATATGACACAACTACAGCCACATCTCCAGTGAGAGCTGCCATTTCCTTCTCCACCAATGGGGAAACAATACACAACCAACAAGAGACTGACTCACCCTTAGCTGCTCTTCACAAACGTTAACAGAGATCTAAATACAATGTCATGATGTCTCGGAGACAACACCACACAACAACCATTAATGCTAAATTGTAAGAATTAGATAACACATTGAAAGGACAAAGGACTAGCACTGATGCAATGGAAGACAGAATTAGTGAGATTGAAGATAAATATCTGAATACTTGTTTGGAAAAAGATCAATCAGAAAAAAATATCAAAACAAAATGAAGAAAGCCTAAGGTTCATGTGAGATACCATCAAAAGGAATAACCTACATGTCACTGGAATTCCAGAACAGGAAGAGAAAAATAAAACCACTGAGAAAATTGTCCAAGATTTGTTGGAGGAGAAATTCCCTGATATGATGAAAGATGAGAGTATATCCATTCAGAAAGTCCAATGAACCCCAAACAGGATAGAACCCAAAAGAAAATCACCAAGACATATCATCATCAAACTCATTAAAACCAAAGACAAAAAAAGAATCCTGAAAGCAACACAGGAAAAACAAAAAGTTACTTACAATGGACAGCCAGTAAGAATAAGCTCTGATTTCTCAGCAGAAACCACGAAAGGTAGAAGGCAATGGGATGGTATATATATAAAACCCTGAAAGAGAAAAATTTCCAACCAAGAATTATATACCCAGCAAAATTGTCCCTCAAATATGATGGTGAAATTCAGAGATTTCCAGATAAGCAGAAACTAAGGGAACCTCACAAGAGATAATAAATGGAGTCCTTTGAAAAGAGAACCAAAAATAGCAAACAACAACCAACCATTATTACACAAGGTGACATAACCCAGAAACCACAGCTATGGACATATCCAAAATAAAATAAGCTTACAAGATTGTAAACAGGGAGTCGGAGACATCAATTGACAAGTGAGGACAACTACAAACCAAAAAGAGGGAAAATACTGTGTGGTTACAGAACTTCTAAATGGTGAGGAAGTCAAGAGAGTTGCAAGATAGAATGGACTGCACAAAACTGAGGGAGAAAATTATAAAGCACAGGTTAACCTCAAAGAAAAATTATAAACCTTCACATCACAATAAAAAAGAGGACAAGAACAAATATCTAGCAAACAGTAAAACAACAGCAAAAAAGGAAATGATAACACAATTCATAAACATAATGAGCTCAGCACAGAAAAGAATATGGAACAAAGAAACCAAAGACACCATGAAAAGACACATGAAAAAATGACAGTAACCAATTCATACTTGTCGATAATTACACTGAATGTAAATGGATTAAATGCACCACTCAAGAGACAGAGAGTTGCAGATTGGATAAGAAAACAAAATCCACCAATATGCTATCTACAAGAGACACACCTTAGAGACAAAAACAAAAATAGACTAAAAATCAAAGGATGGAAAAAGATATATCAAGCAAATGGCAACTGTAAGAGAGTAGGAGTGGCAATATTAATTTCTGATCAAAATGAATTTAAGACAAAAACCATCGTACAAGACAAGGAAGGGCATTATACAATGATTAAAGGATCAATTGAGCATGAACATATTGTTAGGCTGAAGCAAACCCAAGCCCCAAAATGTCAGTTGGCAGCTTCCTCCAGATGTCAGGCCCTGATGAGACAGCCTGTTAAGACAACTGCAGTGACAGAACCCGCCCAGACTGTAAAGTCCCATGCAGTGACAAACTTCCTCTTCTGAAGCCCCCTCATGCTAATTAAGTGCAGACCCATACTAACAGCTAATTGGACCCTGCCATTTCCTTAGAGGACCCTGTCACTCCCCTGGTGTCCCCAAACAGGTCCTCTCTGTGTCTATAAAAGTCCATGCCCCCTGCCCGGGGGTGCGACTTCTCTGGCCCTGATGCTAGGGCATGAGAACCTAACCTAGGCACCAATAAACTGCTGCTCTGAAACAACTCCGTGTCCTGGTGTCTAGGCAGCTCTGCATTACATTTTGGCGCCAACACCCGGGAACAGGAGTAGAACTCAAGGGAGTTCCAACTCCCCTTCTCCCTCTTCCCTCCAGACCAGGGAATTCCGGCCCCCCACATCCACCACTGGTAAGTCACATCTTACCCTTTACTCAATGTCCACTGGAGAGCATACAGTTTGTATTCTGTTGTCCTCCATCCTATGGGCCATTTTAATTTTTTGGCTCTGGGTGATGAACCAGTGCCTACTACCAGACGGTTTGAATTGGTTTTGCTGTAATTTGTCTCCATCTGACTGAGAGGTTGTGTGAATGTTTTTGTGATGCTCCAAGATCTAGGTCGCAGAGCCTGAGGGTGCCCTCAGTTGATTTCCGTGTGAAGTCACATTGGCATAATGGTGTGGCTCTGCCCTCCGCTCCGGGGTTTATATGGAGACACCTTAGCCAAAGACTCACTTAAATCCCCGAGAGGGGAGCAGACAACCAGACATCTGACTGGTCCTTGGGACATGTCTCCAGTGTGATTACTTTTGGGGAATTGACTTGCTGGAGTCTGGGTGGGCCCTCAGTTGATTTCTGCATGAAGTCAGATCGGCATAATGGTGTGGCTCTTCCCTCTGCCCCAGGGTTTATACGGAGACACCTTAGCCAAAGACTCACTCAAATCCCAGAGAGAGGAGCAGACAACTAGGCATTTGACTAGTTTTTGGGACGTGTCTCTAGTGTAACTACTTTCCTTTTGTAATACCTCTTGTGTGATTATTTTTGGAGAGTTGACTTGCCCAAAAGTCTGAGTTTTGTCCCAGAGTTTTCTGCATCATTGGCACAGGGTTCCAGGAACCCCAGAAAAATTGTGGTACCATGTCAGAAACTCCTCACAGTCCAGGAGTTTGGTTGCTCAGGGACGCCTGACATCCTATCTCCCTTGAGGGTCATTCCTCAGAGGGTCACTCCTCGTCCGGCTGTCTAATGTCAGGCAGAGACATCCACCTGCGTAAAACAGTCCCACCAGCATAGGATTCCAGGAACCCTACTGGAAAACTCAGAACCAATGGGCAATCAAAACTCCAAAATTGATCCAACAACCCCTCTGGGGTGTTTATTAGAAAACCTTAAGCCCTTGCTACTAGACCAGGACATCCATCCCAAATGCCTCATCTTTTACTCCACCACGGCATGGCCCCAGTACACACTGGACAATGGCTCTCGCTGGCCAGAGCACAGGACTTTTGACTTTAACATCCTTACAGACTTAGACAATTTTTGCCAACGCACAGGCAAATGGCCAGAAGTCCCCTATGTCCAAGCCTTCTTTTATTTGCATTCCCAACCCTCATTGTGTAAGAAATGTAATACCACCCAGATTCTCCTTGCCCATGAAAACCCCAAACCTCGTAAACCCACACCTCTCTCCCCCTTAGAAACCAACCCAACCATCTCTTCTTCCTCCTTTTCTGACCCACTGGAAAACCTGTCCTTACCCCCCAGACCTCCTCCTTATGCTACAGCCCAACCCTCTCTCCCCCAGATAGCACCATCATCCCTTCCCCCTGCCCCGACAGTCCCCTGTCCTCCCATCTCACCCACTTCCCCAGATCCCTCCTCCTCTACCTCTCCCATCTCACCCACCTCCCGAGATGCCTCTTCCTCCATCTCTCCCACCCTTCCCTCTTCTATGAGCCACCATACCAGCTCCGAACAACTTCTTTGCCCCCTGCACGAAGTGGCTGGATCTGAAGGAATTGTACATGTCCACGCTCCCTTCTCCCTGGCTGATTTGTCCCAAATTGAAAAACGCTTAGGCTCTTTTTCTAATGACCCTACTACTTACATCAAAGAGTTCCGATACCTCTCTCAGATCTATGATTTGACTTGGCATGACATATATGTCATCCTCTCCTCTACCCTCCTCCCAGACGAAAAAGATAGAGTCCTTAGTGCCGCCGAGAACATGCTGACCAAACCCACCTAACAGATAACTCCATACCCATCGGAGCAGACGCTGTTCCAGCACACAACCCAGGCTGGGAGAACCAGCCTGACACCCAATCCGGAGGGACTGGGAGAGGCCTCAGGGATAAAATACTCCAATGCCTCCTGGCAGGCCTACAAGCTGTCTCTCATAAAGCAGTTAATTTTAACAAACTCCAGGAGATTACCCAACTTCCGGGTGAGAACCCAGCCACCTTCCTGAACCAATTAACTGAGGCCCTTACCCAATTTATCCATCTAGACCCCTCCTCTCCAGCTGGAGCCACAGTCCTAGCCACTCATTTCATAACCCAATTAGCTCCTGATATTAGAAATAAATTAAAGAAAGCTGAAGAGGGACTCCAGATTCCCATCAGAGACTTAGTAAACATGGCTTTTAAAGTCTTTAACACCCGGGAGGAGAAAGCGGAGACAGATAGGGAAGCCAGGACCCGCTGGAAGGCCACCTTGCAGGCCAATGCCTTGCTAGTGGCCCTGAGGCCAGCACATAGTGACAGAAGACTTTCCTCCTCGGTGGCTCCCCAATCCTGCTTCAGGTGCGGTAAAGAAGGGCACTGGACCAAATCCTGCCCTCAGCTCCCCGGCCCATGTCCAGCATGTGGTTTACATGGACATTGGAAGAGTGACTGTCCCTCTGTGTCAAAGCACAGAGGGCCATCCTCCCCATCCACCAACATGCTGTCGACAGTCTTGGGCCTGGCCACTGACGACTGAAGGAGCCCGGACTCAACAACCCCGATCACTCTCGCTGAGCCCAGGGTCACTATCAAGGTAGCGGGGTAAGTCAATCTCCTTTTTAATTGATATGGGGGCTACCTATTCTGTACTCCCCTCCTTCTCGGAACCATGTTTCCCTTCCTCAGTCTCTGTTATGGGAATTAACGGGCAACCCTTGAACCCCCCCATGACAGGCCCCCTCACCTGTTTAGTAGATAACAAAATTCTTAACACACTCATTTTTTATTATACCAACCTGCCCTACGCCCCTGTTAGGGTGAGATTTCCTCACAAAAATTAAAACCACTCTCACTTGGGCTCAAGATAACTCTGCCTCTCTCCTGCTATCACTAACTGCTACATCCCTGCAAGCACCAACTTTTCCCATACCCCCTGACCTTGTTGATCCATGCATGTGGGATACTTCTTCCCCATCCATTGCCTCTCACCACCCCCCTGTTACGGTAAATTTAAAGGATCCCACACAGTTTCCATCCAAGCCCCAATTTCCCATTTCTTGCACACACCGACTCAGCCTGAAACCCCTTATACGGCGCTTCTTATCTAAAGGACTCTTAATCCCCACCCAATCCCCATGCAATACCTCTATTTTATCAGTAAAAAAACCTAATGGGTCCTACCGACTAGTCCAAGATCTTCGTCTTATTAACAGTGCCATAGTTCCCCTGCATCCCGTTGTCCCTAACCCCTATACCTTACTCTCCAATATTCCCCCTACTACCACTCATTTTTCTGTTTTAGATCTCAAAGATGCTTTTTTCACAATCCCCTTAGACCCCAGGTGTCACAACCTTTTTGCCTTCACTTGGGAAGATCCCGACACTCACACCTCCTCCCAACTCACATGGACAGTGCTCCTATAAGGATTCAGGGATAGTCCAACTCACTTCAGACAGGCACTGGCTAGAGACCTACTAGAATGCAACCTCTCCCCATCCGTTCTCTTACAATATGTCGATGACCTTCTCCTATGTAGCCCCTCCTTAGAACAGTCAACTACACACACTGCCACTCTTTTAAACTTCCTAGCAAAAAAGGGGTACCGGGTTTAACCCTCTAAAGTCCAGTTATCTACTCCCTCTGTCATTTACCTTGGCCTTAAACTAACACCCACCACCCGGGAACTCACCCTAGATAGAAAGCAAGTAATACTACTACCCCCTACCTCTGCCGACCAAATCCTATCATTCCTCAGACTAGTTGGGTTCTTTAGACATTGGATCTCTAACTTTTCCCTTCTAGCTAAGCTCCTCTATGATACAGCCAAGGACACACCCATTGGTCCCCTCCAATCACCACAACTCATTAAGGCCGCCTTCACCACCTGAAAAATCACCTTTTATAATCTCCACCTCTTCATCTCCCCAATCCTACCAAACCTTCCTCTTTATTCACTGATGAACATCAAGGGATGGCTCTAGGGGTTCTTACCCAACCTTATGGTCCCTTCCCCTCCCCAGTGGCCTACCTATCCAAACATCTAGATCCCACAGTATGAGGATGGCGACCCTGCCTGAGAGCACTAGTGGCAGCAGCAGTTCTTACACAGGAAACATTCAAACTGACCCTCCACCACCCTCTTCATGTGTTTTCCTCACACAGAATAAAAGACCTGTTATCTCACCGTTCTCTTTCCCTCCTAACCCCATCTCGTCTCCAACTTTTCCACCTTACTTTTATCGAGAATCCCAATGTTCATTTAGCCCAGTCTCCACCCCTCAACCCAGCCACACTGCTACCAACTCATGACCCACCACACTCCCACTCTGGCACAGAAATTTTAGACACCTTACCTACGTCTCTTAACTCCTTATATGACCAGCCCCTAACCCACCCAGATATCACCTTCTTTGTTGATGGCAGCTCAGCCATAGACTCCCATAGACGACGTAGGGCAGCATATGCCGTAGTCACCCTGACTAACATTGTAGAAGCCCACACCTTCCCTGAAGACACTTCATCTCAGAAAGCCAAGCTAGTCGCCCTCACCAGGGCCTTACAATTAGCAAAGGGACGGGCGGCTAATATTTACACAGACTCCAAGTACGCATTCCTCATAGCACACTGTCACAGCCCAATATGGGAACAACGTGGGTTTCTAACAGCCAAAGTTTCCCCCATAATTAACACCAAGCTCATTCTCCAACTCCTAAATGCCCTCCAACTACCATCCAAAGTAGCCATCATACATTGTAAAGGACATCAAACTGACAGTTCCTTGGTCACCCAAGGCAACAACAAGGCAGATTCCACAGCCCGGAACCTCACCAGGAACTCTCTGAACCCACCAACCCCCATCCTGTTCCTCTCACTCCCCTCCATCCATCCGCAGTACACCCCTGAGGAATTGTCACATTGGGAAACAAAAGGAAGGAATTGCTCCCCCGAAGGATGGTTCTTCCTTCACAACAGACTCATTCTTCCTGACTCCCAAGTAGAGCCTCTTGTCCGCATGATTCATAATTCCTCCACATAGGAACCAAAGCCCTGAAACATTTCCTACAACCTCTTTTCATGTCGCCCTTACTCAACACCTCTATTGAATCTGTCTGTTCCACCTGTACTGTTTGTGTATCCACAAGTCCCCAAGGAAACCTTAAACCAAACTTCCCCACTCATCAGATGAGAGAACACCTACCTGGTCAAGATTGGCAAATCGATTTCACTCATATGCCATCTCACAAGTCTTTCAAATACCTTTTTACACTTATAGACACCCTAACTGGGTGGCTGGAAGCCTTCCCCACAAAGAAGAAACTGTAGCTACAGCAGCCAATATCTTAATAACTCACATCATCCGTAGGTTTGGGCTGCCATCCTCCATACAGTCAGACAACGGGCCAACTTTTGTTTCACAGATTACCCAACAAGTCTCCTCCTCCCTAGGGATCCACTGGCACCTCCATATCCCCTACTGACCTCAAACATCAGGTAAAGTTGAAAGAGCCAATGGCCTTATCAAAACACACCTTACCAAACTCTCCTTAGAGCTCGGTAAATCCTGGATAGAGCTCCTCCCATTTGCCTTAGCACACATAAGAGCAACTCCTAAAGCACCAATCTTTCTCAGCTCTTTTGAATTGATGTATGGCCGATCTTTCCTCCTAAACCGTAATTTACCCATGCAACCTCCTCCCCTATCTTCCTATCTCTCGTACCTTTCTCTCCTTAGGCAGTTGCTGTGAGAACACACAGACAGGTATCTACCACAACCCTTAGGGACTGATTCTCCAGGACCACCAATAACAACTCATCTACAACCCAGAGTCACAGTGCTTCTGAAAACTTTGCATGCAGAGCCACTGAAACCTCGCTGGACTGGACCACATACTGTTATCTTAACCACTCCCATGGCGGTAAAACTCCTGGGTGATCCCTCGTGGCACCACCTCTCTTGTCTCAAAAG
>NW_006921633.1:10056091-10061541 GCF_000298275.1 Orycteropus afer afer
CAGAAGGTGGAACTTGCATCTTCCTGGGAGAAGAATGTTGTTATTATGTTAATGAATCTGGATTAGTGGAACAGAATATTAACACATTAACTCGACTAAAAGAGGAACTACGCAACCAACGCAATGCAGAAACTTCACCGTTTGGATGGTTCCAATCACCACTGACTGCCTGGCTATTACCCCTTATCAGACAACTTGTACTAATAACTCTCCTTTTTCTCTTTGCCCCTTGCCTCCTCAAGTTTCTCCGAAGCCGACTGGAAGAAATATCTCGAGTCGCAGTAAATCAACTTCTCCTACATCCTTACATCAAGTTTCCAACTGATGATCCCAGTTTCTCAGGCTCCAACCTATGAAACCCCTCTCCCTCTCTCCGACCCCATTCAGTAGAAAGAAGCTAAGAGAATACGTCACCCTTTATCCATTAAAAGAGGTTGGAATGTTAGGCTGAAGCAAACCCAAGCCCCAAAATGTCAGTTGGCAGCTTCCTCCAGACGTCAGGCCCTGATGAGACAGCCTGATAAGACAACCACAGTGACAGAACCTGCCTAGACTGTAAAGTCCCATGCAGTGACAAACTTCCTCTTCTGAAGCCCCTTCATGCTAATTAAGTGCAGACCCATGCTAACAGCTAATTGGACCCTGCCATGTCCTTAGAGGACCCTGTCACTCCCCTGGTGTCCCCAAACAGGTCCTCTCTGTGTCTATAAAAGTCCATGCCCCTGCCCGGGGGTGCGACTTCTCTGGCCCTGATGCTACGGCATGAGAACCTCGCCCGGGAGCGCCAATAAACTGTTGCTCTGAAACAACTCCGTGTCCTGGTGTCTAGGCAGCTCTGCATTACACATATCACCATAATAAATATCTATGGACTCAATGAAAGAACCCAAAATACATAAATCAGACTTCAAAAGAGTTGAAAAGGCAAATAGATGACTCCACAGTCATAGTGGGAGATTTTAATACACAACTTTCATTGAAAGATAGAACAACTGGAAAGAAACTCAAAAAAGATGCAGAAGAGCTGAACAATGCAATCCACCTTTAGACATGACCTTTTAGACATCTACAGAGCATTTCACCCAATAGCAGCACAATATACATTCTTCTCGAGTGCACATGGAATATTTTCCATGATAGACCATATGTTAGGCCATAAAGCAAGCCTTAATAAATTTAAAAACATTGATTGCAAACATCTTCTCAGATCATAATGCTATCAAATTAGAAATCAACAATAGGAAGATCAACAGAAAAAGAACAATATATGGAAACTGAACAACACCCTCCTTTGAGAAAGACTGGGTAAGAGAAGAAATCAAAATTGAAATTCAAAAATTCCTTGAACCAAATGAGAATGAAAACACAACACTCTAAAATCTTTGGGACATAGCAAAAGCAATGATCAGAGGCCAATTTATAGCCATAAATGCACACATCAAAAAAGAAGAAAGAGATAAAATCAACACTCAACCAACATCTCCAAGAATTAGAAAAAGAACAGCAAGAAAAGCTTACAGTGGCCAGAAGAAAGGAAAAAATAATGATTCGAGCAGAAATTGATGAAACAAAAAATAGAAGGTGAATAGAAAAAATCAACAAGACCAAAAGTTGGTTTTTTTAAAAGATTAATAAAATTGACAAACCACTGGCAAATCTAGCAAAGGAAAATAAGGAGAGAACATAAATAACACAAGTAAAAAGTGAAATGAGAGATATCACAACAGAGCCAACTGAAACAAAAAGGATATCAGGATACTATGAAGAACTGTACTCCAACAAATTTTAAAATCTGGACGAAGTGGACAGATTTCTAGAAACACACCACTTATCTAAACTAACATGTACTGAGTGGAAAAGTTGAAGAGATCCATCACAAAAGAAGAAATTGAACAGGTCAAAAAAAATTACTAACTATAAAAGTCCTGGCCCAGATGGTTTCACCGGAGAATTCTACCAAACATTCAGAGAAGAACTGACACTCATCCTACTCAAAGTATTCCAAAACATAGAAAAGGATGGAATCTCCATTAACTCATTTTATGAAGCAAGTATAACCTGATACCAAAACCAGGTGAAGACCTCACTAAAAAGGAAAACAACAGACCAATATCCCTTATGAATATAGATGCAAAAATCTTCAACAAAATCCTAGCCAATAGACTGAAACAACATATCAAGAAAATCATTCATTATGACCAAGTGGGGTTCATATCAGGTATGCAAGGATGGTTCAACATTAGAAAAACAATCAATGTCATCCACCACATAAATAAAACAAAGAAGAACCATATGATCATATCAATTGATGCAGAAAAGGCATTTGATAAAATCCAACACCCATTCCTGATCAAAGCTCTCAGCAAAGTAGGAATAGAAGGGACATTCCTCAACATAATAATGAGCATCTATGCAAAACCAAGGAGCTCTGGTAGCATAGTGCCTAAGGCACTTGACTTCTAACCAGAAGGCTGGCGATTCAAACCCACCAGCCACTCCTCAGAAAGAAGATGGGGGCAATCTACTTCCATAGTGATACTGCCTCAGAAACCCAAGGAGGGGTCACTATGAGTTGGGTCCTACCTGATGGCGCACAACAACAATGACAACAACAACAACATGTAAAACCAACAGCCAACATCATTCTCAATGGAGAGAGGTTGGAACCATTCCTCTTGCGAACAGGAATCAGACAAGGATGCCCTCTATCACCACTTCTATTCAACATTTTACTGGAAGTCCTAGCCAGGGCCATAAGGCAAGAAAGGGAAATTAACCAAATTGGTAAGGAAGAAGTCAAATTATCCCTGCTTTCTGATGATATGATCCTATATCTAGAAAACCCAAGAGACTCAGTCAAAAATCTACTGGAACTAATTGAGATTATTAGCATCATTGTAGGATACAAGGTCAGCATCCAAAAATCATTTAGATTCCTCTACACCAGCAAAGAGACTGCTGAAAAAGAAGTATGGAAATCAATACCATTTAATATAGCTACCAAACAATAAAATAGTTGGAAATAAATCTTACCAGGGACATAAATAGCTGTACAAGGAAAACTATAAAAAACTACTTTAAGAAACCATAAGAGATCTACATAAATGGAAGAACATACCATGCTCATGGACAGGATGATGGAACATTGTGAAAATGTCAATTCTACCCAAAACAATCTATACATTCAATACAATCTATACATTCAATGCAATCCCAATCCAGATCCCATCAACATTTTTTAAGAATGTGGAAAAACCAATCACTAACTTTATATGAAAAGGAAAAGTCCTCGAATAAGCAAAGCACTACTGAAGAAGAACAAAGTAGGAGATCTCACACTGCCAGATCTCAAAACCTACTATACAGCCATAGTAGTAAAAAATGCCTGGTATTGGTTTAATGACAGTGGTACAATGACAGACACATAGACCAATGAAATAGAATTAAGAACCCAGAAACAGATGCATCAACATATAGTCAGCTCATCTTTGACAAAGGGCTAAAATCCATTAAATGGGGAAGAGAATGTTTGTATAATAAATGGTGCTGGCAAAACTGGATATCCATTTGCAGAAAAAAAAAAAAAGATCTGTACCTCACACCATACACAAAAATGAACTCCAGATGGATCGAAGACTTAAATGTGAAACCTAAAACTATAAAGTTCTTCAAGGAAAAACTAGGGGCAAATTTAGAGGTCCTAATATATGGCATAAATAGACAATCAAGCAGAACCCAAAATGTACAAACAGCAGAAGAGAAACTAGATGAATGGAACCTTCTAAAAATTAAATTCTTATGTGCTTCCAAACACTTCTCCAAAAGAATCAAAAGAGAATCTACAGATTGGGAAAAAATATTTGGTAATGAAGTATCTGACAAGGGACTTATCTCTAGAATTTAAAGAAAACTTCAATACCTCAATAACAAAAAGAAAAATAATCCAATAAAAAAAATGGGCAGAAGACATGAATAGACACTTCACCAACAAGGATATTCAGACAGCCAACAAACATATGAAGAAATGCTCACAATCATTAGCCATTGTTGTTGCTGTTGTTGTTATGTGCTGTTGAGTCGGGCCCAACTCATAGTGACCCCTCCTTGGGTTTCTGAGGCAGTATCACTATGGAAGTAGATTGCCCAAACTTCCTTCCTTCAGAGCAGTGGCTGGTGGGTTTGAACCACCAGCCTTCTTGTTAGCAGTCAAGTGCCTTAAGCAATACACTACCAGAGCTCCTTAGAGAGATGCAAATCAAAACAACAATGAGATGCTGTCTTGCACCAGCATTAGTAGCAAAGTTCAACAAGACAGAAAATAACAAATGCTGGTGAGGATGTAGAGAGATTGAGACTCTCATACACTGCTGGTGGAACTGTAAAATGGTACAACCACTGTGGAAAGAAGTATGGCGATTCCTTAAAAGGTTGGAATTAGAAATACCATTTGACCCAGCCATTCCATTACTAGGTATATATCCTAAAAAAGTGAGAGCCATATCAAGAACAGACATATGCACATCCATGTTCATCACAGCAGTATTTACAATAGCCAAAAGATGGAAACAACTTAGGTGTCCATCAACTGAGGAATGGATAACCAAACTATGGTACATACACACAATGGAATACTATACAACCCTAAAGAATAACATAGAATCTGCAAAACACCACATAACATGGATGAACTTTGAGGACATTTTGCTCAGTGAAATAAGTGAATCACAGAAGGACAAATATTGTATTAGTCTGTTATTGTAAAAGTCAAGGAACAGTTTATATAGGGAAGGAAATTTTCTTTGTTGGTTACCAGGGGTGGGAGTGGAGGGGAAGGAACACTGTTAGGTAGGTAGAGATACGTATTGATTTGGACGAAGAGAAGGGCAATGTACCAAATGTGAGTGATCAACGTGGTGGCATTCAGGAAGAGGAAGACATAGAGAGCTACATGGGAGGTACAGACAACAAAGATGAACCCTTTTGCACATACATTACTGCATTGTTAGTGAAGGCAAACATGGGAACACGGGTGGATACATGGGTAGAGAGGCTGAACTATTAGGTATGTCTATGAAGTGGGGAGTGTACCCAAGACCATATATAGGGTTAGCAGACAATGGTCCTATAAGTGTATTTGTATGATCTGAAAGAATTCCCAGGTGTATAGTAGAGCTGACAAGGGAAAAGGTTGTAGTCACTTCTTGGTCACAGCCAGGTACCCAGAGGGACCAAGTAGTTGAACCAGTGGGCTCGGGACCATAGTCACAGGGGACATCAAGCTCAATTGGCATAACTAACTACACAAAACATGTTTCATATCCTACTTTGGTGAGTAGAGACTGGGATCTTAAAAGCCTGCAAGCAGTCATCTAGATGCAACAAGGGGTCTCTCCTCATCCAGAGCAAAGAAGAATGAAGAAAACCAAAGATTCATGGAAAGAATTAGTCCT
>NW_006921633.1:10061916-10097352 GCF_000298275.1 Orycteropus afer afer
TTGGAGAGATCAATCATGGGAGAAAGAAGGACTGTTTATGCACAGAGAGACAGCTCAGGGGGCAGGAATGCATGAAGGAATGGACACAAGGAAGAGGTAACTATGGGGAGGAAGTGGGAGGGGAGCTGTTGCACTGGGGTAAATTGTAGTCAATGTCATGAGACAATGTGTATGTGAACTGTTGTATGGAAAGTGAATTTGCTCTGTAAATTTTCACCCAAATCACAACTGAAAAAAAAAAAAATAAGGGGGAAAGAGTAATTCTGCATGAAGATGGGTAAGAGGTATTGGCCAGAGTCTCAAGTGTTCTGAGGTGGCCCATTATAAAGTACAGAAAACATGGTATCAAAAGCTCCTTTCAGCTCTTAAATTGAAGGAGTCTCTTCAACCATTTCAAAAGGGTTAAAGGTTAAACTTTAGGGTGAGGCATAAGGAGGCTGTATAATATTTCTTTGCATTTCATTTTTACTTCTGCTTGGTACCACTTGAGAGTTAGTGGAGCCTGTTTGGTATATGCAACAAGCTAGCAAAATTATACAATAGTTAGCCCATTAAAAGAAATAAAAAATAAATCCAGGATTACATATATACGTACATATAGTAAAAACCAAACCCACTGTCATCAAGTTGATTCAACTCATAGCCCTATAGGGATTCTAAGACTGTAAATGTTTACAGAAGCAGACTGCCTCACCTTTCTCCCACATAGCAGCTGGTGGGTTCAAACCACTGACTTTTGGTTAACAGCTGAATGTCTAAATTACTGTTCCACCAAAGCACCTGTGGTAGTTCAGTTTGTGTGTCAACTTGGTTAGGCCTGGCTGAGTGGCTGGGCAGCTGGATGTAGTATTCCCCATGATGAGGCTGGTAACCAACTCCATGGTGGAATCTACTGTGAGCAGCTGAGTAGCTGCCTTTGGGTATGTGGTCTGCTTCCCATATATAAGTTAGCAGCTTTGGGAACAGTCTCTAGCTTGTGGCATGCTTGGACGTTGCATGTAGCCTTGTCATTATTCAGCAGCCTGCCATGCTCTGCCAACCTTGGGACTTAAAATGGACTTGAATTAATGGCCTACCATGTGATTTGGTAATATCGGACTGTGCCTTGTTACTTGTCAACCTTGGGCTTGGCAACCTCAGCAGCCAGCACTATTTGAGTGAAGAAAAGCCTCTAGCTTCAGTGGGGTAGGGGCTGGAGGCAGAGCTGAAGCCCAAGGCTGAGGGGCTTTCACCCAGCCCCTAGAGCCTGGCACTTTGAACTTGGACTTAGAGCCTCCAAATTGTAAGAATAAACTCCTGTTTGTTAAAGCCATCCTATTTGTAGTATATTTTTGTCAGAGCAGCACTAGGTAACAAGAACAGCACATATATATGGAGTGACTGAAAAAACCATGAAAACTGGACAATGAATAAGGAAGAAGTAACATATCTATCTTGGAAGAAGTACATATAGAATGGTATTCTTCATCTCTCATATATTTTGGGCATGTGTTAAGGAGGATCTAGTCCCTCCTAAAAACATGTACATGGAGTGACTGAAAATATGATGATTTGCATCAGACCCACCTTAGGCCTCAAAGTGACATCTTTGCTTTTTAAAAGTGTAAAGACCTTTTTTGCAGCATATATGTCCAATGCAGTACATCATCTGATTTCTTGACTTTATGGATAGATTGCCTCATCTTTCTCCCATAGAGCAGCTGGTGATTTGAACTACTTACCTTTTGGTTAGTAGCCCAAAGCTTTAACTGCAGCATCACCAAATCTCCATATGTATATGGAGGGTAAAAGGTATTTGGAGTTTGAACCAAAGATCTAGATGGGCATATATATATGCCCACTCTTTTACATTAAAAAAAAAAACTATTATTCATAAAGCAACATGTTGTTGTTGTTGTTGTTTTGCCATCGAGTCGGCCCCGACTCATAGCGACCCCTCCTTGGGTTTCCGAGGCAGTATCACTACAGAAGTAGGAATGCCCAACCTTCCTTCCGAGGAGTGGCTGGTGGGTTTGAACCGCCAGCCTTCTGGTTAGCAGTCAAGTGCCTTAGGCACTGTGCTACCAGAGCTCCAAGCAACATAGAAATGAAAAAAAGTACTCTATAACTACATTATTTATATAATTATATATATATATATGTAAATGCTCTCTCTATAAAAACAACAATATATAGAGCAAAGGGTATACAATGTTTTTCTCCAATAAAAATTGTTATTTCAATTGAGCATAGGTATTGCTGCTCTTCACCACTTTTAACTAATCTTATCATGGTATTTTCCCCTCTTGTTTATTCTCTGCATAGAATCAACATGTTAAATACATCAACACTACTTTGTTGCTTAGAAGCAATGTTTCAATGAACTCCATTAAGATTATTTTCTTGGTTTTATTTAAAGAAACTTCTAGGGATATTTCCTGCTTTCTTCTCTCTTCCGATAGCAACCTCTTTGCCTAGGGTTCTCCATGTGATCAATATTGGATCTTTGCCTACCTTAAACTACTCCTAATTCACACTGCTCTCTCTGAGCAAATAGGTCAGCCACAGACAACTTGACTAAAAAGCAGTATCATTTCTCATAAAATCTAACATAAGTTAAATAAAATATCACCCAATACACCAAAAGCATCATTGCTAAAGGATAACTTTTTTTTTTTTTTTAAATCATCTACAAAAACAAAGAAAGGTAAGAAGAGTAGAGAGGTGAATCATCTAGGTCTTTGGTTCAAGCACCAAATAAATTTTACCCTCCAAATATTCATGAAATTTAGTGGAAATTTCCTGGGAGAGACAAAGGTGTTAGAAACAGAGAGTTGATAATGGAAAGGAAAGAAATAGAAAAAAATATGATAGATGTTGGTGACAAATAATTGATAAGTCCTATCAAAGATTAGATATGAACAATATGAAAATAACAGAACTCAAAGACAAGATCAAGATTTTAGAAACTAGGAGAAAGTTATGCTGGTTGGTAAAAGCTGCTTTATTTGGATACGAGAAGAAGGTGGAGGTAGAATAAGTTTGAGGTCTTAAGGGTATATTTTAGGGGAAGTGGTATAGTAGGTCATTGGGAATCAACAGCTGAATCCCAGGACAGAAGACAGATCAAAGGATTCAAAAAGAAGAATATTATATTAGAGGTAGGAAGACCAAATTATATTAGAAAATTGCATTAGAGGTAGGAGGAACAAAATGATAGCATGGAAGCTTAGGACAACATGAGAGGTAAGAAAATACTCCATAGAATGAAAGGTGTCAGGAGTCACTTGATTTAACAATGACAAGGGTATAGTTCTTATTCAAGAAAGTAGTTTCTTCATGGTCCTGAAAATAGGGGTCACTGATAAATGGTATGAGGGTGCTAAAAAAGGTAGGGATGTCAATATATAAACAAGTCCTTCCAAAAGGCTAATGCTTTACTTTGCTTTTTTTTTCCCCCCCTTAACTTTTTTATTGTGACTTGGGTGAAAGTTTACAGAACAAATTGATTTTTCATTCAACACTTCATACACATTTTGTTTTATGATATTCATTGCAATCTCCTCAATGTAACAGCACCCTTCACACTACCTCTCTGTGTTTATACTCTTTCCATTCATTCTTCTTTCCTATCCCTTCCCATCTTCTGAGCTTTATCACTGGGCAAATGCTACCACAAAAGGTCAATATTAAAAGGCAAATGGCAAGAGGAAAATAAATAGCTGGTAGAGGCAACAAGGAAAAATATAATCTTTTATTTTATTATTAATAATATTTTAAAATATAAAGATAGGAGGAATAAAACTCATGGAGAAAAGTTTAAGTGAAATCATGAAAAAGAAGGGCTAAATCAACGGACTTGAGAACCTGGAACAGGTAAGAATGAATGGGATCGGGCAAAGCTGATGACCTAACCTTGGAAAAGAGGAAGATAACTTTTAAAGCAGAGACAGGAAAAAAAGAAGATGGACAGGAATCATCTGGAATGATTTTAGCAACTTCAGTTAGGTGGGCCTAATGTCATTAGCTTCATATGGAAAGGGAAATGATAGGCTTAGAGGTTCAAAGGCAGAAAAATAATTTGGGAGCCCAAATGAATACTGTAAGGAGTAAGCAAAAGGTGAATGAAAGACCCACCCAAATAATAAGCAAGCATCTCCTCTGGAAACAATTGGGGGTGAGGGGTAGTGCAATGAAGCCTAGATTTCATTAAGGCCAGTTAATGGGAGATTCACATGAGAAAAGGTTTCTAAGGGATGGACAGATGAGCAGAAAGAAGAATAAACCAGGAGATGTTCTGCACCTAGGAAGAAAAAAACATGGCTGTCTTATTTACCAGCATAATTCTACAAACTTGGTGGGATTTCATTGAAGTGGTGCAATTCAGTAAAGCAAAGGCTATCTGGTTTCTGATTGGCAAGTCCAACTTGCCATCCCTTCTCCTAGGCTCAGGAGAGGAATGTGTGGTGATGAAAGGGACAGATTTTGTTTTCACTCCTGTTGGCTGTCGGCATGGGACCCAGCAAAAGCAACAACAGCAGCGGAGTCATGCAAGTGCAAACTTGCTGCTTTTTAAGCAATGAGCTGGCAGGGATGAGAACTTTTCTTTATCATGTATTTATTTATTTATAATTTGTATAGCATCCATATCCAAATGGATTTGAGGAAGTTTGCAATAAAAATACATGTACACATGTCATAGGATACTTAAAATAAAGGTCAGGAAGAGTTTCAAAAAAAAAAAAAGAGAATAAATCCTGTTGATCATATTGCAGTGTTAGAGATATGTGTTACATGTCCCTGAAGTATGTGTGTGTGTGTACATAAACTGATTTGAAACCAGAATCCTGTGCACTGGACATATCTGGTACTTTGGTAGTTTGGGGCAATAATAGGGTGATCTCTGCTCATATCAGTAAATAAGGTTTTGTTTCCAACTTTGCTTCCTGTGTTTAAACCTCAACTCTAGTAGTGGGTGTTATGGGTTGAATTGTTTTCCTTTAAAATGTGTATTGGAATCCTAGCACCTCTACCTGTGGGTATAATCTAACAACCTGTAGAAGTAGCTAAGTAGCTGCAGAAAAGCTAGCCAGGAAGAGGGGACAGACTGAGCACAAATTGGAAAACAAGCACTTTTTGTAAGGGGCCTGTTCCTACTGTGATTTTTGCCCACCTCAAAGAAAAGGTACAAAGCCCTCAGGGAGAGTGGAGGGAGGGTGGGTATTCTGTGGGCAGATGCTGTTGAGTGTATGTGCATTCCTCCCGCTGTTCCCAGCCCAGGAGGCACCGCTGCTGAGAACGTGAATGGCCATCCTGAAGTGAGTAGAGGGGACTGATCTGCTTTCTGTCCCCAGGAGATGTATCACATGAAGCTCTTCAATGCCAAAGCCAATGTAAGCCAAATGCAAAAGAACCAGACCCCAGGGCCTTGGAATCAGCTCCATCTCACCACTTCCTTTACACATAACCTCCTCTTCATGCACATAAAAATCACACCAAGGCTGGTTTCCAGTTCTGCACAAAAGACCATTGAGTGCCATCCAAGAAGTCCTTGCTCTCCAAGAATTCTAATAAAGAAAGAAAGAAAGAGTCCTAATGGAGCAGCCCCAAAGTGACCACACACAAGGCAGACACAATGACCAAGTAGAAGGCACAGAAGCTTGCCATCTAATTCCATCGGGTGTCTGTAACCTCAGTCTGTGCTCCCACACACTTCTTTTGATATGGGACATGACCCTCCAAGAAACTGCAGTGAGAGCCCTTCTCTTCCCACACTCCACACCCTTGCCATGGCCCACCTGCCACAACTGAAATTACTGCTGCTGACTACAGCTAGAACATGTGCTCACAAGCCACGCAGAGATGAGAGTAGGTGGTAGATGCCAATGGTTTGTCATTTTCTGTGGCATTGACACACAGCCCACAGATTGCTACAGCTGTAGTTTGGATTTTTTATAACAGGCAATGGAGATCGTTTTAGGGTCTCCCTGAAAGAGCTCTGAATCTCCTACCAGTAATTCGCAGAGGCAGATATGTTTATTAGTGAAAAAGAGAAAAAGCAAAAGTGAACTTACTACAATAACACATAGAGTACTGACACCAGAAGGGATGAAAGTTAGACGTACATTAGCAGCTGTTGCCTTTTCTTTCTCTTTTTCTGTTCTCTTGAAGGAAATAGCTCATGTATTTGATCATAGCACAGTTGAAGCCACCTGTGGGGTTAGAGGCAGCATTTCAGGATCATTGTATCTCTGGGAAATGCAAAGATGTAGGTGTCAATGGCATAGAGAAGGGTCAGATTTTGGCTCACTCCCACTTTTTTCTGTATTCTATCTTGTAACTAAAGAAATGAGTGAAATGGGAATTGACAGAGAGTAGTTCACTTGGATCAGCTTCATCAGCAACACAAGTCACAGCATGGTCAGTTCATGCCATTCTACCTGTAAACCACCAAGGTCAAAGTTGGTAGGATGGGACATCATATTGTCTTTATCAAAAGGCCTATTTTCACTTCATGTGGCCAAGATTTATTTATTTTATTTTTTTTTTTTTCTGGTATACTGGGCACTGCACTAATTCCTAATTCTCAACAGGAAAACAACATGGGTAAGGATGGAAAGGAAGTACAGCCTCAGGTGTCAATGGAAATCGTCCACCAAGAAGCTATTGATATTGGTTCTTACCAATATTGGTAAGCTATTGGCTCTTACTATATCTGGTACGGGAGCTCTGGTAGCATAGTGGCTAAGACACTTGCCTGCTAACCAGACGGCTGGCGGTTCAAACCCACCAGCCACTCCTCGGAAGGAAGGTTGGGCAATCCTACTTCCGTAGTGATACTGCCTCGGAAACCCAAGGAGGGGTCGCTATGAGTCGGGGCCGACTCGACGGCACATAACAACAACAACAACATATCTGGTACAGAAGTCCATGGGTCATGCAAAAAGAGAACTTTCTAGGCTGATAACACAAAAGTTGGAACTTCAAGTCCACCAAGGGGATACTTGAAAGGGAGGCTGGTGATCTACCATTGAAAAATCAACTATTGAAAACTCTATGGAGCACAGTTCTACTCTGACACACATGGGATCACCATTAGTCATACTTAACTCAATGGTACTTATTTTGCTACATTAAAATTTTCTCCTAATACTCCCACCCACCCTAATCACTAGTTGAATTTGTGTATCTTTCTTTTGACATTTGTCTCTTTCTCCCTACCCAGCCTGAGAGGGAGGTTTGCCTTCCCTCCATTCCTCTGCCATGATCTATAGTAATAGGTTCAAGAGGGCGGAAACATGGTTCCAGCCTCCCTGATGCTTTGACTCACCCTCGTAAAAAGTTATTGGTGTCAGCACTGGTCTAGCAATTGCCTCTCCCCCCATGCCCCCTGGCTTCTATAATTTCACTTCCCCCTGCTGCACCGTACAATAAACCCTAATGAGCTCTCACATTCCTTCACCAAGGACCCAATATCAAGTCAAACAAGGAGAGAAAAATAACTTCCTGCAGAAAATCCACATGGAAGTGAAGTCTAAGCGACTGCACTAGCATGCTGGAAACACATCATCCTTCACAGAAAGGGGACCCCCTTAAGTGCTAGGAACAGAGAGAACAAGAGCTATGCTCAGGAAGAGCATCAGCCCAGCCCACCAAAAAAATAGGGGGCAGACGTGGTGGGGAGAATCTGAGCTAAAAATAACTTTGAAATTGTGTCATGCATTTTAGGAATGTAACAGGTATCATAATATATGTGACATTGTCACCTTTTTTGCAGTTAATCTCACCAGGAAATGAACCAATGTTCCTTAGCCCCCTACTATGTGTAAGTATCAGGCCCAATTGATTATCCTATGTTATTTCAGACTGTAAGTATGGGCTTAGAAAGTTTTCTCTCTTCCCTCTTTATCACTTATTTTCTGAAGAGTGCCATCAAATATGTATATACCATTAAGACACATTGATGCACATTTATTTTTCCCTCCCTATGTCTTTGTCCCTTTTTCTAGGTCACATCCAATTGATTTCAGTTTAAAATACTGTGGAACTGCCACATACTGTGTAGAAACTATTCTGCATGGAACCCCATATTCTTTGCCTGAAGTAGAAAGACGGAGGACTATGAGTCTGGTGGGAGTGGGACATGCTCTTCTTCCTTGGGTTTCTGTGGACCACAGTGACCCCTTGAGCACTCACTGCCCTTCTCCTCTTGGGGCCACTGCAAGAAAAAGGGGAAGGAGTCTATATAAAAGGGTATGAAGCTCACATGAATACCAGTGTCAGAGAGACCATGGTTGGGTGGGGCTGATTTCCAGAAGGAAAGCTGACAGATGGGTCCCCAGAAAATCTGAAAGGAAGCCAGGAAAGTTAAATTTGAAGATGAGAAAGAATAATAACTGAAAATCCTTTTTGCAAAACTCTCACGTGATTGTTAATTTTCTCCTCATGTGTCCCCCAGAGTAAGAACTCAAAAAGAAAAAAAAGAAAAAAACTTAGAACATTCTTCAAGATTTTCATACTTACAAAGAGATAACTAGTGATAGAGAAAATCCAGGTAAGTGTGTTCTTGTGTGCCCTGAACAAATAAGAATAACACAGTGGGGTGAAGCAGTGATTGCAGTGTAGAAGACAAAGAGGCATATTCTCATTTAAGGGACCACGTAGTGTATAAGAAAGGGGTTCAGAGAGCAAAGAAATGTGTCCACAGGCACAGAGCAACTAATTGGGAAAGCCAAAAGATGAACATATGTCTTCTGGTTCCAACTCTCATGTTGGCTGCATTAAACTTCATCCTTAAAAGTGGACTTTTGCCCTGCATTATGTCCTGTTAAATTCTCTCTGAACCTGAGTTCACTGTAGAAAATTACTTATTTTCTTCAAGGATTCCCTCATTTGAAATTTCAATGATCTCAGGACCAGTTACTTACAGCTGAGATTGTCAGGTATTTCCTCTACCCTTGGACATCTGAAGAGTGATGTTCAGACATGTTGTTGTTGTTGTTAGCTGCTATCAAGTCATCTCCGACTCATAGAAATCCTATGCACAGAAGAATGAAACAGTGATAGATCTTGTGCCAGCCTCACAATCTTTTCTATACCTGAGCCCATCATTGTACCCACTGTGTCAATCCATCTCATTGAGGGCCTTCCCCTTCTTCACTGACCCTCCACTTTACCAAGCACGATGTCCTTCTCCAGGGAACAGTACCTCCTGACAACATGACCAAAGTAGGTGAGATGAAGTCTGGTCATTTCTTGCTTCCAAAGAGCATGCTGGCTGCACTTCACCAGGACAGATTTTGTTAGTCCTGTTAGCTGACCATGGTACTTCTCCAACACCACAACTCAAAAGCATCAACTCTTCTTTGGTCTTCCTTATTCATTGTTCAGCTCTCACATGCCTGTGAGGCCATTGAAAGTACCATGGCTTAGATTAGGCACACCATAGTCTTCAAGGAGATATCTTTGCTCTTCAGCACTTGAAAGACGTCTTTTGCAGAAGATTTGCCCAATGCAATAAGTTATCTGTTGTCTTGACTGCTGTTTCCATTGATGTTGATTGTAGAACCAAGTTAATATGAAATCCTTGACAACTTCAATCTTTTCTGTTTATTGTGATGCTGCTCATTGGTCAAGTTGTAACCATTTTTGTTTTCTTTACACTGAGGTGTAATCCCTACTGCAGGCTATAGTCTTTAATCATCAGTAAGTGCTTCAAGCCATCCTCACTTTCAGCAAGCAACGTTGTGTCATCTGCGTATCACATGTTGTTAATGAGTTTTCCTCTAATCCTGATGTCATGTTCTTCTTCATATAATCCAGCCTCTTGTGTTATTTTCTCAGCATACAGATTGCATAAATATGGTGAAAGAATACAACCTAACACACTCTCTTTCTGCTTTTAAGCCATGCAATATCCCCTTGTTATGTTCGAATGACAGCCTCCTAATATATGTACAGGTTCTTCATGAGTACAATAAAGTGCTCTGGAATTCCCATTCTTCTCAATGTTATCCATAATTTGTTAAGATTCACACAATCGAATGCTTTTACATAGTCAATAAAACATAAGTAAATATCTTTCTGGTAGTCTTTGCTTTCAACTAAGATCCATCTGACATCAGTAATGATATCCCTCATCCCACATCTTCTTCTGAATCCAGCTTGCATTTCTTGAATCTCTTTGTCGATATACTGCTGCAACCATTTTTGAATGATCGTCAGTAAGATTTTACTTGCATGTGATATTAAATGATATTGTTCTATAATTTCCACATTCTGTGGGATCACCTTTCTTTGGAATGGAAACAAATATGGATCTCTTCCAGTCAGTTGGCCAAGTAGCTATCTTCCAAATTTCTTCACATAGCCAAGTGAGTGCCTCCAGCATGGCATCCATTTGTTGAAACATCTCAATGGGTATTCTGTCAATTCCTGGAACCTTGTTCTTCACCAATTCTTTCAATGCAGCCTCAACTTCTTACTTCAATACCATTGGTTCTTGATCATATGTCACCTCCAGAAATGGATGAACATCAACCAATTCTTTTTGGTACAGTGACTCAGTATATTCTTTCCATCTTCTTTTGATGCATCCTGCATCATTCAATATTTTGCCCATAGAATCTTTCAGTATTGCAACTCAAGGCTTACATTTTTTCCTCAGATCTTTCAGCTTGAGAAATGCAGAGCATGTTCTTCACTTCTGGTTTTCTAACTCCAGATCTTTGGACATTTAATCATAATAATTGGCTTTGTCTTATTGAGCTACTTTTTGAAATCTTCTGTTCAGCTCTTTCATCTTGTTATTTCTTCCATTTGCTTTAGCTATTCTCCGTTCGAGGGCAAGTTTCAGAGTCTTTTCTGACATCCATTTTGGTCTATTCTTCCTTTCCTGTCTTTTCAATGACCTGTTGCTTTCTTCATGATGATGTTCTTGATGTCATCCCACAATTCCTCTGATTTTTGGTCACTGGTGTTCAGAGCATCAAATCTATTCTTTAGATGGTCTCTAAATTCAGGAAGGATATTATCAAGGTCATATTTTGGTTCCTGTGGAGTTGTTTTAATTCTCTTTAACTTCATATTAAGTCTCATGTGAGCAGTTGATGGTCTGTTCCACAATCAGCTCCTTGTCTCATTTTGACTGAAGATATTGAACTTCTCCAATACCTCTTGCTATAGATGTTATCAATCTGATTCCCATGTATTCCATCTTGCAAAGTCACATGCATAGCCAGCATTTATATTGTTGAAAAAAGTATTTGCAATGAATAAATCATTGGTCTTGCAAAATTCTATCATGAGATCTCCAGCACTATTTCTATCACCAAGGCCATATTTTGAATTACTGGTGACTCTTCTTTGTTTCCACCTTTTGCATTCCAGTCACCAGTGACAATCAACACATCTTGATTACATGTTTAGTCAATTGCAGACTTCAGAAGTTCATAGAAACCTTCAATTTCCTCATCTTTGGCTTTGGCAGTTGGTGCATAGATTTGAATAACAATAGTATTAACTGGTCTTCATTGTAGGCATATGAATATTATCCTATCACTGACAGTATTGTACTTCAGCACAGATCTTGAAACAGTCTTTGTGATGATGAATGCCACACCATTCCTCTTCAATTTGTTATTCCTGGCATGGTACATCACATGGTTATCTGATTCAAAATGGCCAAAACCAGTCCATTTCACTTCACTTATGCCTAGGATATTGATTTTTATGCATTCCATTTCATTTTTGACAACTTCCAATTTTACTGGATTCCTACTTCCTACATTCTATGTTCTGATTATTAGTGGATGTTTGCAGCTGTTTCTACACATTTTGAGTCATGCCACATCAGCAAATAAAGGTCCCAAAAGCTTTACTCCATCCATATTCTTAAGATCATCTCTATTCTGAGGTGTCAGCTCTTCCCCCAGTCATATTTTGAGTGCCTTCCAACCTGAGGGGCTCAAATTCTGGCACCATATTGGACAATGTTTCAGGGCTACTCATAAAGTTTTCCAGTAATAAATCAGATAGTGTTTCACTACTGGTCTTAGGTTTTCACTGGGCAATACTTTGAGAACTAAATATATGCTCAGACATACAGCACTGGATCTCCTATGCTTATACACAACCTGCCTTCTACCTCTAATTTCACCTTCCTTCTGTACCATTCAGTGATCACTTTGGTACACAATAGCATTCACATTCTCTTGCAGTCAAAGTGATCTCAAAAATGAGTGTGGCTTTGGCAGGAAGTGAAGTCCCCTACAAATATTCTCTCCACCTGCTGCTGCCCCCAAATATTTCCAGAAACCTCCAGAGTATCTTACAGCACCTAGACTGCTCCTCATGCCTCACTCTTTCCAGCTACTCCACTAAGCACAGTAGTTCTCTGTGGACTATCTTACACTTTCCGGGAGCAAAACTAGTGAAGAGATAGATGGTAAAGCATTTTCTCCACTCCATGTGGTGCTCTGTTAGAAAAACTCAAAGACAGTGTTCCCTAGGCTCTGATGTGTGACATTTATTTATAGCCTCTTCTTCTCAGGACCCAGAAACTCATCCAGGGGCTAAATCAGAAGCAGATTCCAAGAACAGCCACCACCACATATAGGTTTCTTACTGAGTCATACTTTATTACTGGCTCATTCTCCTATAGATTTATGCCCTTCAGACCCATGCAGATGAATATCATTGATGTGGCACTGGATGTTACTCAGTCCTGATCCATACGTTGGCCAAGCTGGCCCAGTTACACCTAAACCTCAGCAGTGGACACTAGAAGGCTTCATAGCACACTGAGATCCCCACCACACATTATTACAAACTTAAATTAACTTAACACAACTTTAATTTGAATAAAACAAATACAAGTCAAGCAAAACCTCCAGGAGTTATTTTCTCTAGAATCAGAGGACAGCTGACAATGGCAGGTCGGTGGGTTGCAACAATACTACAGGGAAACGTGGCCCACCTGAAGGAGGAAAGCAAAATTGTCAACTGGCACTGCTTGCTCTCCTCAAGTGGACATGTCTAGCCTTACTTCACATTTCTTTTTATTGTGGTTGTTCAGTGGCCTCACTTCAGCTCATGGTCAGAGCACTGCACCAGCCAAGGCTAGTGCTTTGGTCATCTCTGCACTATTGATAAAGCTATTCCAAAACCTAAAATCATCCCCCAATTCCATACCCACGCAGTGACTGTCCATATATTAACTACCATTCAAGGCCCAAGTGCTACTTCCACCAGGAAGCCTTCCTAAATACACCAACCCACACTATTTATCTCATCAGTGTCTGTAGCGCTCAATGGATGTGCAGGGACATCATGGAATGGCATGGGAAATGTGTCATTTGGTGGATTAAGATTCCAGGAATGAAAAAATTGCACTGGAGCTCTGAACTTTTATTGTCACCTAGAGTCCAGAGTTGAATTTCACTGTTTGGTATTTTCTTTACTAAATTTCATTTCCACTATAAGTGGTACAAAATAAAATTTCTCACAATCACCTATATGAACAGTGTCATATTGAAATCAGTTGAACATTGTATATATTCATGTGTCTACCTAGAAATGCTTTTCAAAGATTCAATACTTGTTTTTCGATTAAATAAATGTAGATTATACAGAAAACATTTACATTTACAATGTGAAAATGGTTATCTTCACTAATCCCAGAACATATAAAGTTGTATATCTGTTGTATTATCTGTCTGTCTTTCTAGAGAGAAATATAGTATATTCATGGCTGGAAATACAACCCAACCATGCTCTGCAGTAAGGAGCAGAAATTGAATGTTCTGTAAGGTAACCATGTTGCCTGAAAGCAGATTCACAGTAATTCCCATTTTCATAGAAATTTATAATGCCTCATGAATCCTAGTGGTGTAATAGCTACCACCTCTTCTTTATATTTCACACTAGAGTTGCTTTTGTGCCTTTCTTTTGGGAGAGGTAAATTTGAGGGTAGTAGCCACTATTTACAGTAAAAGGCTGTTATAGCATTTTTCAAGGGACCAAAATAAGAAAACGTTGTAAGTGGGGGAAGTGATGAAAGCAAGAAACAGTGTGCCTTGGGGAGCTTCTTGAGGGCATTCAGAATTGAATAACATCCTTGGGGGAGGACTAGATGTGGGATGAGAGTAATGAGATTTTCTTGTACCTTTTTGACTAAAAGAATAAGGGTAGGCAAATGGATTACAGTTTGCTTCAGGGTATACACCATCACCCATACATGTTTACTGAGATCTAGTGTCATCCGGATGCTAGCTATGCTATTCTAAAACCTAGGCTTCCTGAACTGAGCTTCAGGTAGATGTGAAAACAATTTCCCAGAGCCCCTACCACACCCAGGATTCCACTGCCACTGGGTTAATTGTGTGCTCACTCATGAATGTTGTTAAGCATGGCCTTATTCAGAGTCATCTTTTCCATAAATTTGTATCCTTTACTTATCCACCAATATTTATTAAGAGATTATTATGAGAAAAGCAGGATATATACCTAAAGATGTTTGTAAAATATTGAGAGTTTATGAGCAAGCTCGAATGATGATCTCATGCAGTTAAAAAGAAGTTACAAAGTAGACAGAAAAAACTTTATTTTTCAGTTTGCCTAAAAAATAAAGGGAAAGATGGGGGACTGGGGGAGAGAAGAGAGTAGAAGAGAGAAGACATGGAGACATTGACTACCAATATTGAGAAAACACTTAAGCCGAGTTCCACCTTAACTGGGTGATCAGATCAGAGAAGGATTCCTGGAGGAAGCCAATAGATTCAGCTTGAAGAGGAGGATTGAAGTGGTCTATAGGCTTGTCTGACAGGACAACTCAAGAAGCATTTCCTAAATTGTTCTCTGCAGCGGATTTTGTAGGAATTATAAAAGTGTGATTATATATATATATATATATATATATATATGAAGGAGGAGATGAGGACTGTAAATTAAATAAATTTGGAAAAACTTATATTATTCGGTATTTGGTTTCTTTTAAGGCAGAATTAGGATGTTCTTGAGTATGTGTACCATGCTGTGAATCTGCAATACAGGACTATAGAGAATAACATTTCCTAAATCTGCTTAATCATTTTCTTTTTTTTCTTAATGAAGAACTTCATAAGACTAGTGCTCCATAAGCCACATTGTAAGGAATGCTGGAATTAAATGAATTACATCAGGATTGACAAGATAGAAAAGTCATTCTCCTTGGGCCTTCTCCTATGTTGCAAAGGAATCAACTGTTGAGTCACTTATGAACCCAAAACATCTTGACATATTCTCTTCCTTGACTTTTGATGTGAAATTTGACTTCTAAGGTAAAATAACAAAACTATTATTTCTACTGACCAAAGAATGAAAGCTTCAGTGGCAGTGGAAAGGATGGAATTCTGACATACACCACATTTGTTGGCCTCCATAAAGCATTTTATTCACTAGCTAGCTCTTAGGTATATGAACATAGGTGGAGAAATACATGTCCCCAACACCATCAGAGTAATAAGAAAATCCTCTGCAGATTAATTCTTTTAATTCAAGGTACTATCAAACTGACATAGTGCACAATTCCTGTGCTGCCTCCAAATTAGGTGATTGGAAACAATATTCATTCTATTTCAAATTTTGTCTTTTCTACCTACAGCACAAACATCCCCCCTCCCTGCTTCCTTACCATGGATAGTGCTGGCTTCTGACTTTGATTTCCAAGTCAGCTTTTTAAGACATCGTGTTCATGCAAGTGGACTCAAGGCCCTCAGAATTAGGTCAGGCACTTGCTGGAGGTCATTACAAGGCTACAAAATAGAGCATGCTTAATTCTGTTATTTCTGAAGATTTTTTTTCTCCTCTCTCATGTGCATAGAAGACAATCAGTACTTAATTAAATTTGGAAGTGTTCCTGAAAATTTCAAACTGTCAAAGATGCATGTGACCTCCTTTCACCCAAGCCACCCAAGAGAGGTTTAAACAAAGCATGTAAAAGGAATGAAGTGGGCTTGTCAACCCAAGACTTGAGCAATGATATAAATTGTTATACTTCTATTTTAAACACAAATGCTTAAAACTTTGCAGCATTTAAAAAAATCCTTAATATACAGAATTCAGAAGTGGAAGTGACCTAGCCATTAGTTCAGTCTTTTGATTTTAGATAAAAGTTGAGTAATTTAACTGAGATACCTGGTAATTCAGTGATACTCCAGTAAATATTTCAGTTAGAATACAATTGGCAGGAATATTATCAGTCTTAGAAGTAATAAAACTGGGATGCTCCTTAGAAACAAAGGTGGCAAAACTTCCATCTTTCTTTCTCAGGAAACATCATCAAGAAAGATCTGTTACTAGGACATCATAGTTGGTAGAGTAGAGGATCAGTGAAAATGAGGGAAACCTTTCATAAGATGAATGGACACAGTGTCCACAACAATCAACCAACCATCATGAAGAGTGCAATGTTTTATTCTGCTATACCTAAGGTCACCTAAGGTCACTTTAATTTACACTATGTAGTAAGTAAACTTCATGGTGTTCAAGTCCTGCCCTCCAAGACTGGGGACACTCAACTCCCAAGTTACAACATGTGTGATGAGTGACAATTGAGAAGCCCTGCTCAGAGTGGCTGACGACAGCCACTTCATCAAGGGCAGGCCCAGTTCCTGGGGCACTCTGTATCCAATGCAGGTTCTAAAGAACCTTCCCCTTGCTCCAAGTTAGTGACAACTCAACAGTGCCATTCCAACTCCAGAGCTACCCCATGGATCAGAGAAGACCTTTGTTGTGATTGCATTGCAGCCCTGGAACACCTTCCTTTGGCCTTAAACCAGGTTGTTGTGGCCCTTCTAGGTCTTGTTTCAGAAAGCCTTCCCCAGTAAACTATTTTCATACTAATCTGTATCTCAGAGCCACCATCTCAGAAAACCCTATGTGCAATCTTTAGAATTCAAAGTGCCACAATATTCTTGATATCTCTACTCTAAAGTTTTAAGCATTCGATAGCATGTGATCCAAAAAATCAAGCCAGTTGCCATTAAGTCAATTCTGACTCTGAGTAGACCTCAGAGTAGACTTGCCCTCTATAAGATTCCAAGGTTCCTCTGGGTAGTTTCAAACCACCAACCTTTTGGTTAGTGCCTGAGCGTTTAATCATTTTCACCATCCGAGGATTTTTCAGTCACTTTTGAGTCAGTTCCAACTCATGGTGACACCATGTGTTTCATGACAGGATAGGCTTTTTTGTTGCTGTTGTTTAATTTCCTGATTGCAGAATTTGTGAAGGAGGACAGAATATAGAGTGGACAATTAAGGAGGTGTCAAAAATAATTTCCAAGCCAGGGCTGTCAGTTCAATATGATTTTCTCTCTCCTCCTCCCTCCTGGATGGCAACACAGAAATATGAAATGAATACAAGAAGTAGAAGACAATGTTTCATTATGAAAACTTTCTTTTCAGTGAGTAAGAAGACATTTATCAAAGTGAGCTGCAACAACAATCAAGCCTGAACTGCAGCTACCTTATTAATGAAAGGAAGGTGACAATATTTAATCTGTCTGGGGTCTCTTATCAATTGGTTTCATGTGATTTACTAGGGGTTTTATTGGACAAGAATTATGAGCTGTTTCCATGCCTGCAAAGACCCAATATTTTTATTGCATGGCATTATCCCCAACTCTACTCCACTCCAATTTGACATTAAAGCATGTTCTCCACTCACAGAAACTGGCCAACATTGCTTCGTTTCAACTTGCTATTGTTACCTGTCTCCACATACTCACACTGGCTAGGTCATTAGGTCATAGAAAGATGTATATTCATCATGTTGCAGTAACTGGGGAATTAGCACCACATGTAAATCATTACAGAAAACTTCTGCATATGTTCTACAAACGTAGACTTTTAGAAGTGGTAGAAAGCATAAGGGTCAAATGCTGAGAATTCCACGGTTTGCATGTAATTGTTACTTAAACCAACCAGTACCTAGCTGAACATTTTAAAATATAGCTGCACTTGGTACAAGGCCCAACCAACTAAACCAAGCATCCTGGATGAGTCACTCCTCTGGAGGAGTAACTCAAGATGCTGTTAGCATGTATCACAAGGATGCTGCTGGACATAGGATCCAAATAATGGTAGTTACATGTTTGGAAGGGATTTCTTTCCCGTGCTGGTGAATTGCCTCCTTCCATAGACAAACTATCTACTTCTGCCTAACCTAACAGGCTCAGTGAAGTAATTTACAAGGGAAGATCCTCTTCTTTTGGAGGTTTTTAAAATTATTTTTTATGCAAATGACATTTGAATATATTCTGATGTTTTGCAAGAAAACCACATATAAGTATAGTTACAGTTATGGTTATTAAGTAAATAATCAGTACACAGAGTAATATCCTTGCTTGCACACTCCAATCCCATTTCCCTCACTAAAGGTAACTACAATGATCACTTTGACATTTATCCTTCAAAGTTTCTACTATGTATTTATGTACCTCAAAAAAAAAAAAACCTCACTGCTGTTGAGTCCATTTGACTCGGAGTGACCCCTCCTTGGGTTTCTGAGGCAGTAACTCTATGGAAGTAGATTACCCAAATCTTCCTTCTGAGGAGTGGCTGGTGGGTTTGAACCACCACCCTTTTGGTTAGCAATCAAATGCCTTAGGCTCTGTGTTGTTGCTATGTGCCGTCCAGTTGGATCCGACTCATAGAGACCCCCCCTTGGGTTTCC
The DNA here is from genome assembly GCF_000298275.1 of Orycteropus afer afer. Taxonomy (NCBI): domain Eukaryota; kingdom Metazoa; phylum Chordata; class Mammalia; order Tubulidentata; family Orycteropodidae; genus Orycteropus; species Orycteropus afer. The sequence goes on from NW_006921633.1 coordinate 10,080,608, forward strand.
GAGGCTGTATCATTATGGAAGTAGATTGCCCCATCTTCCTTCCGAGGAGTGGCTGGTGGGTTTAAACAGCCAGCCTTCTGCTTAGCAGTCAAGTGCTTTAGGCACTACGCTACCAGAGCTAGAACTCCCATTTATATATGCAGTCATGAATATATAAAAATATGTAATGTATTTTTTTGTGTGTTGTTTTCATCTTCTTTTTTAAAAAAAAAAAAACTTCTTATTGAGATTTGGGTGAAAGTTTACATAGAAAATTGGTTTTCCATTCAACAGTTCATACACTTTTTGTTTTATGGCATTGATTGCAATCCCCAAAATGTAACAGCATTATTCCCGCTTCTTACCTGTGGTTACCATTTTCCTTTGTCCTTCTTTCCTATTCATTAGTGCCTTCTGAGTTTTTCCCTGAGCAAATGCTTCCCTTTTGATCCTATGGTTAATTTTTCTAAGGAGCACTTACCTTCCTGCTGTTATTGTTCACCTCATAGGCCTGTCTACTGGTTGGCTGAAAGTTGAGCCATGAGAGTAAGTTCAATTCCAGGCTTGAAGGTTAAATAAGGGTCATAGTCTTAGGAGTTCTACCAGTCTCTCTAAGACCATTAAGCCTGGTCTTTTTTGATATTTAGAGGTTGGTTCCACATTGTTGTCACCACTCTATCCAGGATCTCCTATTGTGATCCCTTTCAGAGTCATCAGACACCATCTAGTTCTTCTGATCTAAGGCTAATGCAGGCTGAGGTTCACATGGTCCACTAGTCCCTTGGACTAATTGTTTCCATGCTTCTTTGATTTTCTTCACCCTTCTTTGCTCCAGATGAGGAGAGACCAATAGTTGTACTTTAAATGGTTGCTTGCAAGTTTTTAAGATCCCAGTCACTACTCACCTAAGTAGGATGTAGAACAATGACTTTGTGGACTCTGTTATGACAACTGAACTTGATGTTCCCTGTGACTATGGTCCTGGGTCTGCAGGAACCACTTCTTCAAAGGGTTTGGTTATGGCTGAAAAGTTTTTGTAACTCTGTCCCCTGTTAGTGCTAGTATATACTTGGACATGTTTATAACACATACAAATACATATGTAGAAATATCATCTGCCAAAGCTATATATGGTCTTGGGTATAGTCTCATTCACCTACCCGTACCTGATCATCTTGTCTGTCTACCTATGTATTCACTCATAGATTAATGTTTATTATTATAGATGATGCAGGCTTGTGTATGGAATAGTGTTTACCTTTGTTGTCTGCAACTTTTCTGTACCTGTCCATGTCTGTCTTATCTTTAATGATATTGTTCTGGTCACCTACTATTTGTATATTGCCTTTCCCTTCACCTAAATTAATATGTGTCTCTTACCTAGTTCCCCTCCCCTCTCATCTCTAGTGATTACCAAATAGTATTTCTTTCCATGTGTAAATCTTTCCTTGACTTGTTATTATAGTGGACTCATACAGTATTTGTCAATTTTGTGATTAACTTATTTCACTCAATGTAATATCCTCTAAGTTCATCAATATTATGAGGTGTTTCATGAATTCTTCTTTATTTTTTAATGTTGCATAGTATTCCATCCTGTGTATGTACCATGGTTTGTTTATCCACTCATCCATTGATGGGCATTTAGGCTGTTTCTATCTCTTTGGTATGGTGAATAGTACTAGGATGAACATAGGTGTGTATTTATCTATTTGTGTCCTGGTTCTCACTTCTGTAGGATATATACACAGTAGAGGTTTGCTGGATTAAATAATATTTCTATTTCTAATTTTTTAAGAAAGTGTCATCCATTTTCCACAGTGATTACACCATTTTACAGTCCCACCAGCAATGTACGAGAGTTCCAATCTCTCCACAGCCACACCAGCATTTGTTGTTTACTGCTTTGTTGAACTTTGCTATTAATGCTGGAGTGAGACATTATCTCATTTGATTTGTCTCTCTAATGGCTAATGAGCATGACCATCTCTTCATGTATTTGTTGGTCATCTGACTACCATCTTTAGTTAAGTAACTGTTCATGTCCTCTGCACATTTTTAATTAGATTTTTTTTTTGCATTTTCAATCTTGAAGTATTGAAGTTTTCTATAAATTTCAGAGATTTGTCATCGCTGATTTTTTTCCCAAAATCTATAGATTTTTTATTTTTAATTCTATTGGAGAAGATTTTTGATGCACATGAGCATTTAATTTTTAGAAGATTCCAGTCATCTAGTTTATCTTCTGATGTTTGTGCGTTTTTGGTTATGTTTGATAGTCTATTTATGCCATAAATTGGGCCCCTAAGTTGGCTCTTATTTTTTTCTTTGATGATCTTTATAGTTTGGTGTTTTCCATTTATGTCTTTGATCTGCTTGAGTCAGTTTTTGTGTATGATATGAAGTATGGATCTTGTTTTATTTTTTTTCAAATGGATATCTAGTTTTGCCAGCACCATTTGTTAGACTCTTTTACCCATTAAATGGATACTGGTCCTTCATCAAAGATCAGTTGTCCATAGGTAGATTGATCTACTTCTGAGTTCTCAATTCTATTCCATTGTTCTGAGTCTGTCATTGTACCAATACCAGGCTGTTTTGAGCACTGTGACTATAAAGTATGTTTTGAGATTAGGAAGTGAGAGAATGCCTACTTTGCTCTTCCTCTTCAGTGGTGCTTTGCATATCTGAGGTCTCTTTCCTCTCCACGTAAAATTAGTAATTGGTTTTTCCATCTCCTTAAAGAATGTTGATGGAATTTGGATCAGACTGCATTGTATATATAGATTGCTTCAGGTAGAATTAACATTTTTACAATGATCAGTCTTCCTATCCACAAACTTGTATCTTCTTCCATTTATGTTTGTCTCTTAGTTTCTTCTAGTAGTGTTTTGTAGTTTTCTTTATATAGGTCTTTTGTGTCTCTGGTAAGATTTATTCTATTTTACCTGTTTGGTAACTATTGCAAATAGTATTATAAATGGTATGTAAATGGTATTTTTTTCCTTATTTCCTTTTCAGAGATTTATTTGTTGATATAGAGGAATCTGTCTGATTTCTGTATGTTGATCTTGTACCCTTTGTACCACTTTGATGAATTTTTCAATTAGTTCCAGTAGGTTTCCTGTTGAATGTCTAGGCTTTTTAATGTTTCAGATCAGATCCTCTGCAAATAGAGATAGTTTTACTTCTTCCTTACCAATTTGTATGCTTTTTATTTCCTTTTCTTGTCTTATTGTCCTGGCTAGGACTTCCAATGCAATGTGGAACAGGAGTGGTGAGAAAGGGTATTCTTGTCTGCTCCCCATTCACAAGGGAAATGCTCTCAATTTCTCTCCACTGAGAATAATGTTGGTTATTGGTTTTGCAATTATGCCCTTAATTACGTTGAGGAATTTCCTTTTATTCCTATTTTGTTAAGTGTTTTTATCAGAAATAGGTTTTATCAAATGCCTTTTCTATATCAACTGATACAATTATGTGTTTCTTTTCTTGTGTTTTATTTATAGAGTAGGTTATGTGGATTGCTTTTTTTTTTTTCCAATGTTGACTCATTCTCCCATACCTGAAATGAATCCCACTGGTCATGATATATTGTTTCTTTGATATATTGTTGGATTGTATTGGCTAGGATTTTGTTGGTTATTTTTGTGTCTACATGCATGAGGAATACTAGTCTATAATTTTCCTTTTTAATGGTATCTTTGGGTCTTTTCTATCAGGGTTATGCTTGCTTTATAAAATGAATCTGGGAGTTTTCCATGTTCTGAGACATTGAATAGCATTGGTTTTCATCTTTTCTCTAACGTTTGGTAGAATTCTCCAGTGAAACTATCTGGGCCAGGACTCTTTTTTTCTTAGGAGGTTTTTAGTTTTGGTTTTGATTTTGTTTTTAATAATGACCTGCTCAATTTCTACTTTTGTCATGTATCTCTTCAAATTTTCTACCTTAGTCTGTATTAGTTTAGGTGGGTCATGTGTTTCTAACAATTTGTCCTTTATGCCTAGGATTTCATATTTGTTAGAATACAATTCTTCATGTTTGTTGTTGTTGTTATGTGCCATAGAGTCAGACCCAGCTCACAGTGACCCTTCCTTGGGTTTCCGAGGTGGTATCACTATGGAAGTAGATTGCCCAATCTTCCTTCTGAGGAGTGCCTGGTGGGTTTGAACCATCAGCCTTCTGGTTAGCAGTCAAATGCCTTAGGCACTGCGCTACCAGAGCTCCCACAATTCGGCATAGTACTCTGATATTATGTTTTTAAAAATTCTGTTGGTTCTGTTGTAACATTGCCCATTTCATTCCTTAGTCATGCTATTTCCGTTCTTTCTTTTCCTTAGTTAAATTTGCCAGTTATTTTTCCATTTTGTTAATTTTTCAAATAATCAATTTCTAGTCTTATTGATTCTTTCTATTTTCTGTTTTCTATTTCATTTATTTCTGTCCTAATCTTTATTATTTGTTTTTTTTCTGAAGACTGTTGGCTTTTTTTTCATCACTTTTTTCTCATTGTTGGAATCCTTGGATAAATGTATTGATTTTGGTTGATCTTTTTTGATGTGTGCATTTATTGCTACAAACTTACATTTAAGTACTGCTATTGCTGTGTCCCAAAGGATTTGATATATAGTTGTGGTAGTTAAGGTTAAGCATCAACTTAGCTGGGCCTGGTTTTGAGTAGCTGGGCAGCTGATTGTAGTTATCCCCCATGATAAGACTGTCAATCAACTCCAGGATGGAATCTTCCATGAGCAGCTGGATAGCTGCTTAAGGGATGTGATCTGCTTCCAGTTATACAAGGAGAAGCTTTGGGAATGGTCTTCAGTGTTTTTTGGCATGCTTGGAACCTGTAAGTAGCCGAGTCTTCATTTAGCAGCCTAACATGTCTGCCGAAATTTGGACTCTTAATGGACTTGAATCAATGGCCTGCTGTGTTAATAATTTTGGGACTCTGCCATTTTGTTTGTTGACCTTGGGTTTGCCAGCCTCAGCAGCCAGCAACTGCTTGAGTGAAGAAAGCTTCCAGCTTCAGTGGGCTAGGAGCAAGAGTCAGAGCTGAAGCCCAAGGTTGAGGTAATTTCACCCAGTGCCCAGAGTATGGCATTTTGAACTCAGACTTCTAGCCTCCAAAAGTATAAGAGAATAAATCCCTGTTTGTTCAAGCCATCTGCCAAGTCACCATTTTTGGTATATTCCTGTCAGAGAAGTGCTAGGTAAACAAAACTGTAGTGTTTTCATTCTCTTTCACTTCTAGGATTTTTTTTTTTTTCCCACACACACACTGTATTTCTTTTATTATCCAATGATTTTTGAGTGAGGCATTTTCAGTTTCATATATTTGATTCTTCTTTTCCCCTTGATCTTCCTATTATTGATTTCTCATTTTATGGTATGATGATCTGAAACAATGCTTTCTAGTTTTTCAATGTTAAGTTTATTGAAGCTTGTTTTGTCATCCAACATATGGTCTATTCTGAAAAATGACTAACATACACTGGAAAAGAATGTTAATTTATCTTTTGTTGGAGAATTTTAAAATGATATATATTATCTGTTCATTGGAGATATATATATATATATATATATATATATGCAATTTGAATATCAGTTTGCCATACTGTTGTGGCTTGTGAGTTTCTGTGAGCCTGGAGGTTATCCCACCAGTATTTCAAATACCAACAGGGTCACCCATTATGGACAGGTTTCATGAGAGCTTCCAGACTAAGACAGACTCTGAAGAAGAAAGGAATCATCTACTTCTCAGATAACTAGCCAGTGAAAACCTTATGAATAGCAGTGAAACACTGTGTAATATGTTACTGGAAAACCTTATGATTAGCCCTAAAATATTGTCTGATATAGGGCTGAAAGATGAGCCCCTAAGATCAGAAGGTACTCAAAATATGACTGGGGAAGAGCTGTCCCCTCAAAACACAGTTAATCCTAATGAGGTGTATGAAGTAAAGCTTTTGGGACCTCCATTTGCTGATGGGACACAACTAAAAATGGGAAGAAACAGCTGTAACATCCATAAATAATCAAACAGGGAATGCACAAATGAATCTAGGAAAACTTGTCCAAAATGAAATGGAATGCATAAAGATCAGTATCTTGGGCATCAGTGAGCTGTAATGGACTGGTTTTGGCCATGTTGAATCAGACAACCATATGATCTACTATGCTGGGAATGAAAAATTGAAGAGGAATGGTGTCATGGTCATCATCACAAAGAATGTTTCAAGATCTATCCTGAAATACAATGTTGTCAATGATAGAATAATATCCATTCATCTACAAGGGAGACCAGTTAATACTACTATTATTCAAATTTACATACCAACCACCAAAGCCAAAGATGAGGAAATTGAAGATTTCTACCAACTTCTGCAGTCTGAAATTGACCAAACATACAATCAATGTGCTGATTATCATTGGTGATTGGAATGTAAAAGTTGGAAACAAAGAAGAATCACCAGTAGCTGGAAGATATGGTGTTCATGATAGAAATGATGCCAGAGATCATGTGATATTATTTTCAAGACCAATGACTTATTCATTGCAAATACATTATGAACCTTGCCAGATGGAATACACAGGAATCAGATCAACTACATCTGTGGAAAGAGGTGATGGAGAAACTCAATATCATCAGTCAAAACAAGGCCAGGAGCTGATTGTGGAACAAACTATCAATTGTTCATAGGCAAGTTCAAGTTGAAGCTGAAGAAGATTAAAACAAATCCACAAGAGCCAGAATATGACCTTGATTATATCCCACCAGAATTTAGATGCCATCTGAAAAATAGATTTGATGCCTTGAATGTCAATGAGTGAAAAACAGACACTCATGTGAGATGGCATCAAGAACATCATACATGAAGAAAGCAAAAGACCATTAAAAAGACAGGAAAGGAAGAAAATACAAAAATGGATGTCAGAAGAGAAACTTGCTTTTCAATTGAGAGTAGCTAATGCTAATGGAAGAAATGACAAGATAAAAGAACTAAACAGAAGATTTCAAAAAGCAACTTAAGGAGACAAAGTCAATTATTATAATGAAATATGCAAAGACTTGGAGTTAGAAAACCAAAAGGGAAGAACACACTCAGCATTTCTTAAGCTGAAAGAACTGAAGATAAATTCAAGCCTCGAGTTGCAATACTGAAAGATTCTACAGGCAAAATATTGAATGATGGAGTCAGCATCAGAAGAAGATGTAAGGAATATGCAGAATCACTGTACCAGAAAAAAATTAGTGTCTTTGGTTTCAAAGTTATTAATCCTATTTCTAATGTTTACCATCAAACATTTAAGCCATATTTTTAAGAGTGTACTTTCCTATCAATATATAGAATTACTTACCATCAATGTCTTCTCCAGTAATATATCAGACAGTGTTTCACTGCTATTCATAAGGTTTTCAGAGGACAATTTTTTCAGAAGTAGATGGCCCCATCATTCTGAATCTATCTTAGTCTGAAATCTCCACTGAAACCTGTCCACCATGGGTGACCTTGTTGGTAGTTGAAATACCAGTGGCATAACTGCCAGCATCACAGTAACATGCAAGCCACCACAGCACAACAAACTGATAGATGAGTGGTGGAATTTGGAAGAAAGCTAACTGCCCAAATGACTGAAAGAGATCCATATTTGTGCCTGTTTCAAAGAAAGGTAATCGAATAGAATTTGGAAATAATCAAACAATATAATTAATATCACATGCAAACACAATTTTGAAGATAATTAAAAAATAGTTGTAGTACTGTATTGACAAATACTTCCAGAGATTCAAGGTGGATTCAGAAGAGGATGCTCAATGAAGTATATCATTGTTGGTGTCAGATGGATCTCTCAGCTGAAAGTAAAGAATACGAGAAATATATTTGCCTGTGTATAGTTGACTGTGCAAAGGCATTCAACTGCATAGATCATAAAAAATTATGGATAACATTTGAGAATAAGGGAAATTGCAGAATACTTCATTGTGCTCTTGAGGAGACTGTATGTAGACCAAGAAGTAATTATTTGAACAGAAGGGGATACTACATGATTTAAAACCAGGAAGGATTTGTGTCAGGGTTGTATCCTTCCACCACACTTCTTCAAACTGTATGCTGATCAAATAATCTGAGAAGCTGGACTGTATGAAGAATGTGGCATCAGGATTGGAAGAAGACTCATTAACAACTATGATATGCAAATGACACAACCTTGCTTGCTGAAAGTGAAGATGGCTTGAAGCACTTACTGATGAAGATTAAAGATTACAGCCTTCAGTATGAATTACACATTAACATAAAGAAAACAAAACTTTGCACAACTAGAAAAATAAACAACATCAAAATAAATGGAGAAAAGATTGAAGCTGTCAGGGATTTCATTTTATTTTGTTCCACAATTAATGCCAATGGAAGCAGCAGTTAGGAAATCAGATGTCATATTGTGCTGGGCAAATCTGCTGTAAAAGACCTGTTTAAAGTGTGAAGAAGCAAAGATGTCACTTTGAAGACTAAGATTTCCCTAACCCAAACCATGGTATTTTTAATTGTCTCATGTGTGTGTGAAAGCTGGACAATGAACAAGGAAGACTGATAAAGAGTTGATGTCTTTTAATTGTGGTGTTGGTAAAGAATACTGAAAATACCATGGACTGCCAGAAGAATGGACCAATCAATCCTGGAAGAAGTGCAGCCAGAATACTCTTTGGAAGAGAGAATAGCCAGACTCTGTCTCACCTACTCTGTCACACGGTCAAAAGGGTGGGTGCCTAGAGAAGGATATCATGCTTGGTAAAGTGGGTGGTCAGTGAAAAAAGGGGAAGGCCCTCAATAATTGACACAATGGCTCAATGATGTGCTCAGGCATAGCAATACTGTGAGGATGGCTTCAAGCACTTACTGATCAGGCAGTGTTTCATTATGCTGTACGTAGGGTTGCTGTAAGTTGGAGCCAAATTGACAGCACTGAACAACAAACAACAACAGCAGTATCCTCTCCCCAACCAAGACAAAAATCTGGGTAGGATTGTATTTTTCTCATGTTTTACTCCTCAATTCATCAACTCATGACCTAACATGTCATGAAATAACAGTTTATTTTCCTATATTGTTTCTCATATCCCTCACTATCCTCTTCCCTTTATATACTGTTTTGTTTTGTTGAATTGCATGCTTAAATCAATCTTACAAAATAGATCTGTAGATTATCTAAAGAGTCTACATTTTGCATTCCAACTTGAATGCAATTTTAAAACCTTGAGGTATTATTTTTCCATTGCCTTCTATTAACATTTTAGTAGATGACAAGTCTAATGCCCATTTGTTTTTCATCTCTTTGTATGTAGGTTTTCACTTGCCTCCTCCCTGCCTTCTCAGAAACTTTTTAAAGTTTTATATATATATATACCCTTGAGTATTTTAAAAATATATTTCACCAGTATCTGTTTAGATGTTGATATTATTTCATTAATTCTGCTTGATATTTTAGGAATCCTTTTTAAATTGAAAACTGTTCTGCAGAAAACTTTGTTTTTTGTATTTCCTCTGATATCTCCTTCAATAACTCCTTGAATTAGATATTAACTTCTTGAATTTATTTTTCTCTCATATTTTTCATATTTTTATCTTTTTCTTCTTATCCTGGTAGATATATGCAACTTTCTCTTCCAGATCACTAATTCGGGTTGTTTCTATTAAATTATTTAGCCTTTTTGTTTTGTCCTTTATACTTTCAGAAATTACATTTCTAACTCTTAAGAAACTTTTTTTGTTCTCTGATTGTTTATTTTTCATAGCAGCCTATTTTAATATTATGGATATAATGTCTTCTCAAAACACTCTGAAAATATTAATTAGATTAGATTTAAGGCTCTCTTCTGTTCCATGGATTATTGATATTCTCTCTGGGATCAATTGTTCTGTTTTTTTATCTGTTTGTTTGATATTTTTCCTTTGTATTTAGTCACTTAGTTTTGCAAAGTATATCCAGGGAAGCTTAGTTTTCCACATGCAGTTGTGAATAAGGGACCACATTGATTCACATAAGTAAATGGCATCAATATACTTTGTGCTGCATAAATTGTTAATCTCAATATCCATCCCCACAATATGGGTGAGTTGCCTGTGGGCTCTGAGTTCATGAGCACAGTCATAGAAAATATACAATTCTCATTTTTGTACTAGGACATAATTTAATCCAGCCATGTCTACCAGCACAGTAAAACAATGTTTTTTGAAGGAAGTTCTATGGAGCACCCAAACACATAAATATCACCTTTAGTGTTGGTAACAATTCATATATTTGACTCCTACTCCAGGTTTCCACCATCAGAAACTCTTGTCATAGAGCCTTGGAATCCACATTATTTACCAATACAGTATCTTTGGCTGAGGCACAATAACATTTGAGAATCACAGTATTTAATATATACTCAAGAGATGACCATGGATGCTTACATGATCTTACATAAATGCAAACACAAACACTGAATCCAGAAGTACTGAGTCATTGTCTAGATAATTCAATGTGACTATATGCATCTACATACATACATTCTTTAAGATTATCATTAAAACAAAAACCTTAACATTAAAAAATAGTAATAATTATTGTAGATAGCATATACATGGATAAACAATTTAATAATTACAGTTTCCAGGAGGTTTATTTAATCTTTATTTTTAAAATGAGAAAATAGTCTCCAAGAACTATGCTTGCTCTGAGTATAGTCAGTAAATGATAGAAGTGGAATCATGTTTAGTCTTTGGGCTCTGTGGTTCTAATCTCTAGAGCCTCTACATGTTGTCTTTATGGCAAAATGGACTTTGTAGATATGATTAAATTAAGAATCTTGAGACAGATTATCCTGTATTATCTTGGACCTTAAATGTAATCATAAGTGTCTTCATAAGAGGAAGATAGAAGGGGATTTGAATAAAGAAAAGAAGATAGAAATGTGAGGGCTGAAGCAAGATGTTACACTGCTCCCTTTGAAGATGGAGGAAGATGGAGGAAAAGATAAGAAATGAGTTCTATTTTACAGTATTTGGAGGGAACATAGCTTTGATATCCACCTTGGTTTTGGTCCAGTGAAACTAATTTGGACTTTGAAACTAATTTTGGACTTCTGACTTCTAGAACTCTAAGAAAATAAATGTATGTTGATTTAAGCTATCAAACCAAAATAATAAACCCATAGCCATCAAGTTGATTCTGACTCATAGTGTTCCTATAAACTATCAGTTTGTGTTAATTTGTTAAAGGAGCTACAGGAAACTAATACAGTGCTCAGGAGAGTTGTTACAAATATTTCAGTTCTCTTCCCAGGTCCATGGTGAAGGTTACTTCTCTGTCTTCATGTGAAGTTAGGAGTGACTATGTGACTTGTTCTGGGCAATAGAATGTGAGCAGAGGTGGTATGTGTTAGTTTTCAGTGGCAATATAAAGTGTCAGTGCACAATTTAAAATGTTCTTGTTTGTGTGTTTCACTGCTATTCATAAGGTTTTCACTGGCCAATTCTTTGAGAAGTGGATGGCCTCTTTCTTCTTCTGAGTCTGTCTCATCTGTAAGCTCCGCTGAAACCTGTCCAACATCGGCAACACTGATGGCATTTGAAACACTGGTGGCACAGCCTCCAGCCTTACAGCAACATGAAACCACCATAGTATGCCAAACTGGCAGACAAGTTCATCTCCCTTAGCTGTTCCAAAGCACTCTGTTCACTTCCTGGCCTTCCCCCTACTTTTTCCAGCTGGCCACTGGTTCCTGCTTCCTGCCTGGGACCCTCCTCTGACCCATTCCAGCCATTGTCCTGGCTTCTTCTTCCTGCCTGGGGTTCTCCCCTTACTTGTTCCAGCTGTCAGAGTAGTACAGCTGGAATGCTCCTTGGAAATGAGTATGGCCAAACTTTGTCTCACTTTGGTCATGTTATAAGAAGGGACCATTCCCTGGAGAAGGATATCATGCTTGGTAAAGTGGAGGATCAACAAAAAGGGGAAGGCCCTCAACAAGATTGAATGATGTAGTGGCTACAATGATAGAGTCAAATATAGCAATGATCATGGGGTTGGCACAGGACCTGGCAGTATTTTGTTCTGTTGTACGTAGGGTCACTATGAGTTGGAAATGACTCAACAGCACCTAACAACAACAACAACTTTTGTGTGAGGTGATGATCACAGAAGTATGTGTCATTTTGATGATGAGAGCCCCCTCACAATCTACACTGGACAGATAGCATGAAGAATAAGTCAATCTTTGTTGTGTCAAGCTATTAAATTTGAGGTTGTTTGTTATTGCAGCATACCTTATTATATCATGACAAATACAGATTATAAAGTGTATGCTCATACCACAGAACCCAGGTGCTTCCTACCAGTGCTTCTGACCCATTATAATCCTAACATTTGAAAATCACTTTTACTTAAATCCTCCGCAATTCCTAACCAATTGTGATGTACACTTGGAATTGTTGACTAATGGTTGAGGTGCATATCTTAAGATATGTATACACAAGCCTTTCTATATTCTTTAATAAAAGATGATCTTTGTTTATTTTACTACCATCATAAAAATTTTTCTTCTCCAAAAAATAATCATGAAGATGATACTGTTGTGTTGACATCAAATGAGAGGGAGACTTGAAGCATTTAGTTTCACTGTGGTAGTTAAGGTTAGGTGTCAACTTGCCTGGGCCTGGTTTTGACTGGCTGGGCAGCTGGATGTAGTGATTCCCCATGATGAGACTGGTAATCAACTCCATGGTGGGATCTACTGGAGCAGCTAAGTACCTGCCCTAGGAATATGGTCTGCTTCCAGTATATAAGAAAAAGCATTGAGAAAAGTCTCTACAGCTTTTTGGCATGTTTGGATCCTGTATTTGGCCATCAGTGAGTGGCCTGCTGTGTTGTCTAACAATCTTGAGACTGTCTTTGGACTTGAACTAGTAGCCAGCTCTGTTTGATAATCTTGGGACTGTGCTATTTTACTTGTCAACCTTGGGTTTGTCAGCCGCAGCAGCCAGCAACTGTCTAAGAGAAACCTCTAGCTTCAGTGGGCTGGGAGCATTATTGAGCATTTCTCATTTTGAGTCACAGCCCATCAGCAAATGATGGTCCTTAAAGTTTACTCTAGACATGTCATTAAGGCCAATGATACTTTGAGGACTATTTTCAATAGCCTAATATGCACATGAAAGCTGGACAATGAATAAGGAAGACTGGAGAAGAGTTGACGCTTTGCATTGTGGTCTTGGCAAAGAATACTGAAAATACCATGGACTACCAGGAGAATGAAAAAATCTGTTTTGAAAGAATTGCAGCCAGATTCTCCTTGGAAGTAAGAATGGCCAGACTTTGTCTCATCTACTTAGGTTATGTTGTCAGCCAGGACCATTTTCTGGAGAAGGACTTCATGCTAGGTAAAGTGGACAGTCAGGAAAAAAGGGATGACCCTCAGTGCTATGGATTGACACAATGGCTGCAATGATGAGCTCAAGCATAGTGAGGATTGTGAAGATGGTGCAGGACCAAGGAGCATTTCATTCTGTTGTACATAGGATAGTTATGAGTCAGAGCTGATTCGATAGCACCTAACAAGAACACAATAACAAATAGACAAGATATTGAATTATGCAAGACACATCAAGGGAAGATGGAAGAAAAGCACAGAGAAAGTATACCAAAAGGAATTGGTGTACATTCAACCATTTCAGGAGATAGCTTATGATCAGGAACCAATGGTATTGAAGGAAGAGGTCCAAGCTTCACTGAAAGCATTACTGAAACATAAGGCTGCAGGAATTGACAGAATAATGATTGAGATGTTTCAACAAATGGATACTATGCTACAGGCCCTCACCCTTCTATGCCAAGATATTTAGAGGACACCTCCCTGGCCAAATGACTGGAAGAGATCCATATATGTGTCCATTCCAAAGAAAGGTCATCTAACAGAATTCAGAAATTATCAATCTATATCATTAATATCACACACAAGTAAAATTTTGCTGATGATAACTCAAAAATGACAGCAGTACATTAACAGGAAAGTGCCAAGAATTCAAGCCTAATTCAGGAGAGGATATGGAATGGATATAATTGTTGATGTCAGATAGATCTTGGCTGAAAGCAGAGAATATAAGATGTTTACTTGTGTTTTACTGGTGATGCAAAGGTATTCAACTATGTAGGTCATAAAAATTATGGAAAATATTGCAAAGAATGGGAATTCCAGAACACTTCATTGTGTTCATGAGGAAGTTGTGCATTGACCAAGAGGAAGGCATTCAAACAGAACCAGGGGATACTGCATGGTTTAAAATAAGCAAAGGTGTGTGTTATGGTTGTATCCTTTGACTATGTTTATTCAATCTGTATGCTGAGCAAATAATCCAAGCGGATGAACTCTATGAAGAAGAATGCAGCATGAGGATTGGAGGAAGACTCATTAGCAACCTACAATATGCAGATGATGCAGCCTGGCTTGCTGAAAGTAAAGGCTTGAAGCACTTACTGATGAAGATCAGTGACTACTGCCTTCAATAAGGATTACCCCTCAACATAAATAAAACAAAAATCCTCACAACTGGATCAATAAACAATATCATGATAAACAGTAATGACATTATCAAGGGTTTCATTTTACTTGGATCCACAATCAATGCCCATGGAAGCAGTAGTCACAGAATCAAACTATGTATATTACATTGGACAAATTTGCTGCTAAAGACCTTTTTTAAAAGTTAAGAAGCAAAAATGTCACATTGAGAATGAAGGTGCACCTCACCCAAGGCATGATATTTTAATTTTCCTTGTTTGCACTAGAAAGCTATCCAGTGAATAAGGAATACTGAGGAAAAATGCATGCATTTGAATTATGATATTGGCAAAAAAAAAAAATCAAATATACCATGGACTGCCAGAAGAAAGAAATCTGTCTTTGAAGAAGTACAACCAGAATGTTCCTTGGAAGCAAGGATGGAGAGACTTTGTCTCATGTTCTTTGGACATGTTATCAGAAGGGACCAGGCCCTGAAAAATGGATATCCCACTTGGTAAAGGAGAGGATGAGTGAAAAAGGGGAATCCCTTCAACAAGATGGCTTGACACAGTAGCTGCAATGATGGGCTCAAACATGGCAATGATTGTGTAGATGGTACGGGACCAGGCAATGTTTTGGTCTGTTGTACATAAGGTTGCTATGATCAGAACAGATTCAATGGAACCAACCAAAATAACAACATCAGTATTTATCATGGACTGGTATGTATGGTGCCACCTCCTGAATTTTACCCACATAACACCTGAAATCTAGAAAATTATTATTGCTGTTTGGTTCCTTTATCCTTTCTCTTGGAAAACCCAGGAGAGGTGATCCTGAAACTATTATCCTTCCTCTAAACTTCATCTTCGGTATTTTCCCAATACAACTTATTGATTAGCATTTATAGTAATTGGTTTTATTTAGGGGAATTAATGGGCAAATCATCTGAAACTGAAAATGCTACAGCTAACCTGTATGGATAGTGCAACCCTGAATCCCAACAAAAGGCACACTCTCCAAAATGCACCTGCATGGGGCTTTATGATACCCTGTTGTGATATAAAGATTTGTCTCTCCTGTAACTATGATCTGATACAGCCTTAGGAAGCTATAGAAAATGTCAGAAACAAGAAGCAACATGTTAGCAAAGACTTGCTTCAAATTAAAGCCCTGCTTTTATTGGTGAAGAGATCTGCAAAAAGCTGTTATTTGAAATATCTGTAGATAGTTTGGATCTGTGAATAATTGCAATCTGCATGTCTCAAATTCTTTACAGTTTTCTGTTAGACATATCTGAGGGAGACTATAAATAGTGAAGCAATGTCGCTCACTGTATAATACAGTCTCTCTGCTTTTACAACTCATCATGAACTTCTATGTAATTTATTTTTTATTGAAGAATTCCAATTAATGGCTTCCTGGTGATTTTAAAGCCTCAAATTATAGTCTCTGAAAACAAAGCAGAGAACATAATTATCATAAACTGAGAATTTTTCATTTTGAAGCTTATCTGTTTGTGCTAAGTATCTTGTCTGTAAGTAATTAGTGCCTTTATTTTTTTTCAGTAAAAATAATGACCATTCTATGCTACACATCCAAATTTTGTTAACTGCTAGATGTACTGTATGTATTATATTTGAAAATGGACCACCTTGGACCAGTTTTAAAGTATTTCATCAAATGATAATAGCTACAACAAAATACATCTGTTTGTCAGAATAAATTATGTGGCATGTATTTGAAAAACCTATTATATCCTTTTTGCTTTCTTTCTAAGAATAAAAGCCTCACAAAAATATGTACTTGCCATTTATTACCAGGGCTGTATAACAAGAAAAGACTCGTTTTATCTGCCATTTATAATTCCTAACTGCTAATCAAATTGATCAGCCAATAGCTTGGTTGTAGAGGGTCTTCCATGTGACCATTTCAAAATGGTTTACTAGAGATAAAACAAAATTCAATGAAATTAAACAAATCCGAATGACAATGCTGGGTAAACATTCCTGTAGGTATTCAGAGAACACGAATTCCTCTGATTAAAGAAATGAGGCTCGATTAATAAAACAGGAATTGCTACATTCTATTTGAGGTTTGGTGACTATCAGGCCAAATACTGTCCATGAGGAGGTTGACCTCTGAGGCTAGAGGGTCTATTTCTTCTGGAGTTAAAATCAATTTTCTTCCTCTGTAAGACAGGGGAAAAAAAAAAAAAAAAAA
>NW_006921633.1:10097957-10098466 GCF_000298275.1 Orycteropus afer afer
TATCACTACGGAAGTAGATTGCCCAACCTTTCTTCTGAGGAGTGGCTGGTGGGTTTGAAGCCCCAGCCTTCTGGTTAGCAGGCAAATGCTTTAGGCACTACACCACCAATATACATCCATATATATGGGTGTGTATATGTGCAATCATATATGCATATATCCCTGATAGTGCAAATGGTTAAGTTCTCCACTACTAACTGAAAGATTGGCAGTTCAAACCCACCCAGAGCCCCTCAGAAGACAGGCCTGGGAATCTGATTCCAAAGATCACAGCCTTGGAAATCCTATAGAGCAGTTCTACTCTGCATGCATGGGGTAGACATAAGTCAGAATCAACTCAATGTCAACTAATGAAAATAACATGGACATATATATTTATGCATATATATGTAGTTATTTAATTATCTATTTCTTTATATTAATTTTCTCATATTTTGAAAAAGGATTAGGATTCTTCTCATCTATTTGTAGGAGGTCATTATAATAAGTATGCTATGTGCCTCACATAA
>NW_006921633.1:10098886-10106413 GCF_000298275.1 Orycteropus afer afer
GAAACCCAAGGAGGGGTCGCTATGAGTCGGGTTTGACTTGACGGCACATAACAACAACAACAACAACTTATTTGCCTAAGACATTTGACTGCTAACCAGAAGGCTGGCTGTTCAAACCCACCAGCTACTCCTTGGAAGGAAGGTTGGGCAATCTATTTCCATAGTGATACTGCCTCAGAAACCCAAGGAAGGGTCACTATGGGTCAGATCCAACTCTACAGCAGTGAGTTTGATTTTGTTTTTGACTTATTGATGAACTTTTTTTTTTCTGGAGATATGCAATATCATGTTATGTGTATCACATTCTAAATTTCCATAGCTTTGGGTAAGGCTCATGGTTAGCTAGTTTGGGCTCTGGGTATCTATCTGAAACACTGTGTTGACTGTTTTAGTTTTGTATTAGGTTTCACTGCAAAGTAGAGAGTTCTCCACTCTTTTCTTTTACAAAATATATTAGCTATTCTTGACGAAGATTTTTCCCCAAAATACATCTTATAATAATTTTTTCACATTAAACAGTCTCCTTTTTGATATTGCAATACATTTACAAAAATAATTTGAGAAAAATTGACATCTTTACAATAATCAGCCTTCTCAACATGAACATGTTATACCTTTCCATTCATTGTTTAATGTGTCTCAATAAAAGTTTATAATTTAATTCATGTAGTTTCTTCCTCTAGCCTGTTCACTACTGAATTTCTAGGTCCTAGACAATAGAAGTAGAAGCTTTGGTGGTGTAGTAGTTAAGGCATTTAACTTATGACCAAAAACTCAGTGGTTCAAAACCATGAGCTGCTCTGCAGAAGAAAGATGGGGCAGTCTGCTTCCAAAAAGATTTACAGCCTTAGAAACCTATTGGGGCCTTTATGAATTGATTCAATGGCAGTGAGTTTGATCTGAATATTGAGACCATAAGTAAATCAAACCAAATTCACTGCCATTGATTCTATTCCAACTCATAGCAACCCCCATTGGATTTCCAAGGTTATAAATCTTTACAGAAGCAGACTGCCCCATTTTTTTTCTGTGGAGTGGCTTGTGGGTTCAATCACCAAACTTTTGGTTAGTAGCTAAATACCTTAAACATTACCCCACTGGAGCTTTTTTTTGAGACTATAGAAATATTGAATAAAGTAACTAATTTGTAAGTTCAAGTCCTTACCCTACCATTGCTCTGTGATCTTGAATGTGATCTCTGTGATCTTAACATCTCACAGTCTCAGTTTCCTCAACTGTAATATGTTGTCAATTGCAATTTTCAAATTGTATCATCTCAGTACAATTATAATGAGATTAATTTATTGAGATTAATTCATAAACTTCTGCACAGCAATGTATATGTATTAAGAGTCCAGTAAATATAAGTGACTATTATGACTACTGTTGGCTATACATGTGGACCTTGCCAAATCAAATACATGGGAATCAGATTGACAACATCTCTGGAAAGAGGAGATGGTGAAGCTCAATACTGTCAGTCAAAACAAGGCCAGGGGCTGACTATGGAACAGTCCATCAATTGCTCACATGCAAACAAGTTGAAGTTGAATAAAATTTTAAAAAGTCCATGAGAGCCAAATTTTAACCTTGATTATATCTCACCTGAATTTGAGATCATCTGAAGGGTAGATTTGATGCAGTGAACACCAATGACTGAAAACAAGGCAAGTTGTGGATGACATCAAGAACATCAGATATGGAAAAAGCAAATGGTCATTAAAAAGACAGAAAAGGAAGAAAACACCAAAAAGATTCCAGAAGAGACTCTGAAAATTGCTCTTGAACTAAGAGTAGCTAAAGTGAATGGAAGAAATTACAAGATAAAAGAGCTGAACAGAAGATTTCAAAGGGAAGCTCAAGAAGACAGTCAATTATCATAATGAAATGTGCAAAGAAGTGGAGTTAGAAAACAAAAAGGGAAGAACACATTCAGCATTTCTCAAGCTGAAAGAATGGAAGAAAAATTCAAGCCTTGAGTTGCAATATTGAAGGGTTCTATGGTCAAACATGGGGGCTCTGGTAGTGTAGTGCCTAAGGCACTTGATCACTAGCCAGAAGCCTGGTGGTTCAAACCCACCAGCCACTCCTTGGAAGGAAGGTTGAGCAATCTACTTCCGTAGTGATACTGCCTCGGAAACCCAAGGAGGGGTCGCTATGAGTCGGGTCCATCTCAACGGCACATAACAACAACAACATGGTCAAACATTGAATCATGTAAGAAGCCTCAAAAGAAGATGGAAGACACAGAGTCACTGTACCACAAAAAATTAGTTGATGTTCAACTATTTTAGGAAGTAGCATATGATGAAGAAACAATGGTATTGAAAGATGTCCAAGCTGCACTGAAGAAATTGCTTAAAAACAAAGTTCTAGAAATTGATGGAATACCCATTAAGATGTTTCAACAAATGAATGCAACTCTGGATGTGCTTACGTGTTTATGCCAAGAACTTTGGAAGACAGCTATCTACCCAACTGACTGGAAGAGAGCCATATTTGTGCCCATTCCAAAGAAATATGACCCAACAGAATTTGGAGATTTTCAAACAATCTCACTAATATCACACACAAGCAAAATTTTGCAGAAGATAATTCAAAAACAGTGGCAGCAGTATATTGACAGGGAACTTCCATATTCAAGCTGGATTCAGAAAAGGACAAGTGTGTTAGACTGGGTTCTCTAGAGAAGCAAAACCAGAAAAGCTTATAGAGAGAGAGAGAGAAAAAAAAAAAAAAAGAGAGAGAAATTTATCTTCAGAAAATGGCTCACACATTTATAGAAGCTGGCAAGTCCCAAGTTCTTGGATCAAACGTCAAGCTGGAGGCTTTTCCCAACACATGCAGCTGCAGGGGTTGAGGAGCTCAAGGTTGGCAGGCAATATACTGTCTATTGACTCCAACAAATGAGGAATCCAAGATCTTCAGGCCAAATGGTGGACTGTTCACTCACAGACAGTTGTAGGGAGCGCAACAGAATCCCAATCCACAGAAAAGTGTCTCTTATATTTTTCCATAAATATACTGGAAGCAGGCCACATCCCTAGGGAAACTCCCTTTCAACAGATTGGCTGCTCAAAACATATGCATCTGATCCCATTCTTGGAAAAACCCACATTACAATTGCCTAAACCACCCAGAATTGTGGTCCAGCCAAGTTGACACACAGCTCCATCTATCACAACATAGAATGAGGGGCATTACTGCTGCTGTCAGATGGATCTTAGGTGAAAGCAAAGAAATCAGAAAAATGTTTACCTGTGTTTTATTGACTATGCAAAGGCATTTGACTATGTGGCTCATAACAAATTATGGATAGCATTGCAAAGAATGGGAATTCCAGAATACTTAACTACACTCACAAGGAACCTATAATAGACAAAGAGGCTTGTGTTCAAATAGAACAAGAATATACTGCATAGTTTAAAATCATGAAGAGTGTTTATCAGAGTTATATCCTTTCAGCAGACTTATTCAATCTGTATTCTAAGCAAATAATCCAAGAAGCTGGACCATATGAAGAACACAATGTCAGGATTAGAGGAAGACTCATTAACAACCTGTGATATGCAGATAACACAACATTGATTGCTGAAAATGAAGGTAACTTGAAGCACTTACTGATGATGATCAAAGACTACAGTCTTCAGTATGGATTATACTTCAACATAAAGAAAACAAAAATCCTCACAACTGGACCATTAAGCAACATCACCATAAATGGAGAAAAGTTTGAAGCTGTCTGGGATATCGTTTTACTTGGATTTACAATCAATACCTATAGAAGCAGCAGTCAAGAAATCAGACATTGTTTTGCACTGGGCAAATCTACTGCAAAAGGCTTCACCTCTTTTAAAGTGGTAAGAAGCAAAAAAGTTACTTTGAACACTAAGCTTTGCCTAACACAAGCCATTGTATTTTTAATTGCCTCATATGTGCGTGAAAGGTGAACAGTGAATAAGGAAGATCACAGAAGAGTTTATGTCTTTGAACTATGGTGTTGGTGAAGAATACTAAAAATACCATGGACTGCCAGAAGAACAAACAAATTTGTCCTGGAAGAAGTGCAGCTCAAATGCTCCTTGGACGCAAGAATGCCAGCCAGACTTTGTGTCACCTACTTTAGTCATTTTGGCAGAAGGGACTATTCCCGGGAAAAGGATATCATGGTTGGTAAAGTAGGCTGTCAGAAAAAAGAGAAATACCTTCAACAAGATGGATTGACACAAGGCTACAAGGATGGGCTCAAGTATGGCAAGGATTGTGATGATGGCTCACCACTGGGCAGTTTCATTCTGTTGTAAATTAGGTAACTATGAGTCAGAATCAACTGGATGGCACCTAACAACAATAACAACATAGTTACCAGCGAAGCCCAGGTGGCACAGTAGTTAAGGCATTGAACCAAAATGTCAGTTGTTCAAACCCACCAGCTGCTTCATAGGAGAAAGATGAGGCAATCTGCTTCTGTAAAGATGCTATGCTATGTTTAAGCCCATCATTTCCACCCTGTGTCAATCCATCTCATTGAAGGTCTTCCCACTTTTCACTGTCCCTCTTCTTTACCAAGCATGATATCCTTTTCCAGAGACTAGTACCTTCTGACAACATGGCCAAAGTAAGTGAGACTAAGTGTGACCATTCTTGCTTGTAACCAACGTTCTGGTTGTACTTCTTCCAAGGCAGTTTTGTTCATTCTTCTGGCGGCCAATGGTATTTTCATCATTCTTCACCATCATAATTCAAATGCATCAATTCTTGTTTAATCTTATTAATTCATTGTCCAGGTTTATAGTGCATATAAGGTTACTGAAAATACCATGGCTTGGGTCAGGCATACATTAGTCTTCAAAGTGACATATTGACTCTTTAACATTTTAAAGAGGTCTTTTGCAGCAGATTTTCCCAGTCCAATACATCCTCTGATTTCTTAACCACTGCTCCCATAGACATTCATTGTGGATCTAAGTAAAATGAAATCTTTGATAACTTCAATCTTTATTCCATTTATCGTGATGCTGTTTATTGGTCCATTTATGAGGATTTTTGTTTTCTTTATTTTGAGGTGTAATCCATACTGCAGGCTACAGTCTTTGGTCATCATCAATAAGTGCCTCAAGTCTTCTTCACCATCAGCAAGCAAAGTTGTGTCATCTGTATATCGCAGGTTGATAATAAGTTATCCTGCAATCTTGAGGCACCATTCTTCTTCATACAGTCCAACTTCCTCACCAAACAGGTTAAATAAACATGGTGAAAGATACAACCATGACACATATCTTTTTATATTTTAAACCATGCAATATCTTCCTGTTCTGTTTAAACAATAGCCTCTTTGTCTATGTACAGTTCCCTCATGAGAAAAATTAATTGCTCTGGAAGTTCCATTCTTTGCAATGTTATCCGTAATTGGTTATGATCCACATGATTGAATGCTTTTGCATAGTCAATAAAAGACAGGTAAACTTCTATCTGGTATTCTTTGTTTTCAGCTAAGATTCATCTGACATCAGCAATGATACCCTCCATTTCAACTCTTCTTCTGAATCTGGCTTGAATTTTTGGCAATATACTGCTGCAACCATTTATGAATTATCTTCAGAAAAATTTTACTTGCATGTGATATCGTTTGATAATTTATGCATTCTGATGGATAACTTTTCATTGGAATGGGTATAAAAAATGAATCCCTCCCAGTTGCTTGACCAGGTAGCTGTCTTCCAAAGTTCTTGGCATAAATGAGTGAACATCTCAACTGTTGCATCCATTTGTTGAAGCCTCTCAATGGGTATTCTGTTAATTCCTGAAGGCTTGTTTTTCACCAATACCTTCAGTGTAGCTTGGACTTCTTCCTTCAGTACTGTTAGTTCCTGGTCATATTCTACCACCTGAAATGGTAGAACATTGACCAGTTCTTTTTGGTACAGTGACTCTGTGTCTTCCTTCCATCTTTCTCTGATGATTCCTGTCTCAGTCAATATTTTGCTCATAGAATCCTCCAATATCACAACCTGAGGCTTGTGTTTTTTATTCAGTTCTTTCAGCTTGAGAAATGCCAAACATGTTCTTCCCTTTGGTTTTCTAACTGCATACCTTTGCACATTTCATTGTAATTGTTTACCTTTTTCTTTTCTTTTTTCTTTTTTTTAACTCAAGCCACAGCTCCAAATCAAATTGATTGAAGGAAGACAAAAGAGCATTTCTGGACAAATGAAATACATTAGATTCATCCTTAACTCAAATATAGACCATCTTTAATCTATAAATAACATTAAATATTAAGGAAATTATCCAAATAACTCAAGTTCTGGCCAAAAACATCTCATACTTGCCTATAATTATTTGAATATACTTAGAGATTTAAGGTCTGAGTACCTAAATTACCTGGATAATAGTTTTCATTCTTGTACTTCTGGTAAGATGGTGGAATAGGCAGACAAGCTCAAAGACCTTCTTCAACAAAGAAAAGAGAAACTAATCAACACAGATACAGAAGATAATCCTGGAGCTCTGAGCTTTGAAAGGAAGGATACAGAAGTGAATTAAACACCACTAGTAGAACAACCTGAAAGAAAACAGTGAATAAGGAGACAAGCGGAGCTGCAGACTGTCAGCTATTCTGATGGCATGGACAGCCTGAATATTCCCATGTGGTGTTAGGACCTAAGAATTAACCTAAAAATCAGTCCTGCTCTCCAGGGCTACATGGATGACTGCACTGGTGGCTGATGATTAAAAAGGGAAACAGCAAAGGAGACAAACTGAACTGTGGACTTTTGGCTGTCCAAAGGGCACAGCCATTTTGAATGTTTACAAGCCATGGTCATTTGGGATATTTAAAGCAACAGTGTTCTCATTCAGATTCTAGGGACCTAAGAATAAGCTCACTTGCCAAGGACAGCACATACATACTGGAGGCAATAACTGGAAAGATGCAGTATTCCCCTTGTTACTCTTATACCCCATACCCTCTTGGCGAACAGAACTGCAGCCATCCTTCACTTCTACCCACCTTCTGGGCTGGCAGAAATCCCACCCCAGTCTGTGTGCTCTGATGGAGACTGGGTGCCCTGCCCCATTCCCCATGCCATGCTAGTTTTGCTTTGTGTTTGGGGGAGGTTTTGTTTTTTCTTTGTTCGTTATTAAATTATTCTTCTTTTGCTGTTCTTATTTTTTTCTTCCTTTTTATATTTATTCTTTGTTTTTCCCTTCCCAGGATATAGTTTTGGGCTTCCCTTTTCTTGGTTCCCATTTTTTTCTTTCTTGTGGTTTTTCCATCCCTTGTTTTTCTTTTTGCATTTTTTCCATTCTTTCTCCAAATTATTATCTTACTCTAGCTCTTTTCTCTTATTCTTTCTCCCAAGATATTGTGGTTTTTCTCTTCTTTTCTCTTTTGTTCTTTTAAAGTTTTTCTTTAAATATTCCATCTCATTTATTGCCTTTCCTCTTTTTTTTTTTTCCCCCCCTTTCTACTTTTGGTGATTTTCCTGTGTGTTTATACAGTGTGTGTTTTCTGTCTTCATTTTT
>NW_006921633.1:10114562-10115734 GCF_000298275.1 Orycteropus afer afer
TTTTAATACAAACACTACTCTGTCTCTCTTCCAAGTCCCCACCTTTTTTTAGGCAGCTTGCCAGATTAAGGCAAAAAGAAAGAATTCTAGCACATTGTACCCAAATTCCAAGCAGATCACAAAAATAAACTGTCCCAGAATGTATTCCTTTTAAGAAAAATTGCTTATTCAAGGCTTGCTTTTTT
Source organism: Orycteropus afer afer (assembly GCF_000298275.1). Classification (NCBI taxonomy): domain Eukaryota; kingdom Metazoa; phylum Chordata; class Mammalia; order Tubulidentata; family Orycteropodidae; genus Orycteropus; species Orycteropus afer. The sequence continues at coordinate 10,114,748 of NW_006921633.1, forward strand.
TGTTTGCCTTCCTTCTTCCCTTTCCAAACACTTTTTCTTCTAACATCATGCTGTAAAGTTGCCATCTGTCTCAAACACACACACATACACAAAAGGGAAATCCACTCACAATGAATACTGGGAAAAGAAAAATAAATTGGTTACAAGTGGGTTTTCTGCTGTGTACAACTTTTCCAAGCCATTGCCCAAGATTTAAATTACTTCCTAGTTAAATCCTGTCCAGTTCAGTTTATAGAGAAAAAAATTAAACACACACACATAAACAAATGTTACGTTTTTAAATTTAATTTACCTTTGCCTAATGTTCCCAAAGGAACACTTGATTTTCATAATCCCATGAGATATGGATGGTCAGGAACTAAATTTTACAAATAAGGAAACTGAAACATAGAGAGCCCAATCAAGTACTAAAGATCACACAGTAGTTGGGAGTTTCAAGGTGTTTGGTCTGAGGGTTCCTGAATTAGTACTACCTGGGACACTTGTTAAAAGACATCTCTTTATAAATTGGATCACATCTTTTCCCTGCTAAAAACCAGTCAATAGCTGCCCATCACAATTAGAAAGTAACCCATGCTCCTCACAACAGATGACAGAATCTGCCCACGAGCTGAGGGCCTACTCTTCTGCCTTGACCACTATCTCTGCCACCTCACCCTTCCTCTGGCCCTTGGTTATACACCTAGGGAGTTATTGTTTTGAGGCCTTTTCACAGGCTGTTCCTTCTGCTCTGATGTCCAAACAGCAAGTTCTTCTTCCTTAGTGATTCTCAAAAAAGTGTTCTCTGACCATCCTAGTACTCAAAACCCTCCACAACCATTGGTCTATTTACTTTTCTTACTTTTTATATTGTATAGCAAACTCTGAATATATTTTATTTATTTATGATACATGTAGGAGCTCTGGTAGCATAGTGCCTAAGGCACTTGACTGCTCACCAGAAGGCTGGTGGTTCAAACCCACCAGCCACTCCTCGGAAGGAAGGTT
>NW_006921633.1:10115834-10121136 GCF_000298275.1 Orycteropus afer afer
AAACCATACCCACACCTCCTGGAACAGAGTGAGGGCCACCATTTGCTTCTGCATCAACTGGCCAACAATACATGACAGCCAATATGAGCCTGACTCACTCTTAACTGCTCTTCACAAACAGATAACAGAGATCTGTGCACCCACTCTCATTATTTATTACACCTTAGAGACAGGTGGTGAATTCCTATGTGATGCCAACTAGCAAGTAGAGGAGCACAGTATCCAGCTTACTCAGATACGTCCAAACAAAGCAAAGAAAATGGAAATCTTGCATGAATCACTACAACAGACAATCACCAATTAAATATAAATGCAAAAGTGCCACAGTGTCTCAGAGCAACAGACCATCACAGTCCACACAAATAAGCAAGATAAAGCAGTAGAAACAAGGGACCAGGAATAGACCCAGAAAACATCCTTGAAGAAGAAGCAGCATTGGAACTCCCTAATAAGGGATTCAAAGAATTATTTTTAGGTCCTTCAATAGATTAAGAGACAGATCAAAGAAAACACTGACAACATTAAGGAAAACACAGACAAAATCCTAGAACAAATTCAGAAGACAATAAAATAACAAAATGACAAAATAAATGAAAAATTAGAAATGATACAAAAATCTACAAATAGAATCTAGAAAATTAATACCCAATTTTGAGAAATAAATAACACATTGAATGGGCAAAGGAGTAGAATTGAATCAATGGAAGAAAGAATTAGTGAGACTGAAGACAAATATCTCAATACTTCTTCGGAAAAGGGTTAATCAGAAAAAAAAGATCAAAATAAAATGATGAAACCCTAAGATTCATGTGGCATACCATCAAGAAGTAAAACCTACGTGTAATCAGAATTCCAGAATAGGAAGAGCAAAATAAAACCACAGAGAAAATTGTTGAAGATGTGTTGGAAGAGAATTTCCCTGATATGATGAAAGATGAGAATATATCCGTTCAAGAAGTCCAATGAACCCAAAACAGGATAGACCCCAAAAGATTATAAATAGGGAACCAGAGACACAAATTGGCAAATGAGGAAAACCACAAACAAAAAGAGAGAAAAAATAGTGTAGTTACAGAACTTCTAAATGTTGAAGAAGTCAAGACAACTGCAAGATAGAACAGACTGTTCAAATGTTGGGAAAGAAATGAAAAATCACAGGGTAACCTCAAAGAAAAATAAAAAAAACAAAAAACTTTCACATCAAAATTAAAAAGAGGACAAGCACAAATATTTAGCAAATACTAAAACAACAGCAATGAAGGAAATGATAACACGATTCACAAATGAAATGAGTTCAGTACAGAAAATTATATAGAACAAAGAAGTCAACAACACCCCCCACACACACACACAAAACACAACAAAATGACAGAAACAAATTCATACTTGTCAATAATTATGCTGAATGTCCTTGGATTAAATACATGACTCCAGAGACAGAGAGTTGCAGGATGGATAAGAAAACATAACCCATCAATATGCTGTCTACAAGAGATACACCTTAGAGACAAAGACAAAATAGACTAAAACTCAAAGGTTGGAAAAAGATATGCCAAGCAAATGGCAATCAAAAAAGAATAGAAGTGGCAATATTAATTTCTGTTAAAATTGACTTTAAGCCAAAAACCAGCATAAAAGAAAAGGAAGGACATTATATAATGATTAAAGGATTGATTGAACAAGAAGACATAACCATAATAGATATGTATGGGCTCAATGAAAAAGCCCCAAAAGACATAAATCAGACTTTAACAGAATTGAAAAGACAAACAGATGATTTCATAGTCATAGTAGGAGACTTAATACACCACTTTCAATCACAGATAGAACAACTAGAAAGAAAATCAACAGACACAGAAGAACTAAACAATACAACCCACCAACTTGACCTTATAGACATCTACAGAGCACTTCAGCCAACAACAGCACAATATACATTCTTTTTCGGTTCATATGGAACATTCTCCAGGATAGACCACATGTTAGGCCACAAAGTAAGCCTTAATCAATTTAAAGACATTGAAATACTGCAAAGCATCTTCTCAGATCACAATGCTATAAAATTAGAAATCAACAATAGAAAAATAAATAGAAAAAAGAGCAAACATATGGAAACTGAATAACACCTCCTTAATAAAAACTAGGTAAGAGAAGAAATAAAACAATGAAATTAAAAAATTCTATGGATCAAACAAGAATGAAAACATAGCATTCCAAAATTTTTGGAACATAACAAAAGCAGTGATCAGAGGCCAAGTTGTGCTAATGAATGCACACATCAAAAAAGAAGGATGAGCCAAAATCAATATTTTAACCCAACATCTCCAATAATTCTCCAATAATTAGAAAAATAGAAGCAAAAAAAAAAAAGGCTACAGTCACCAGAAGAAAAGAAATAATAAAGATTTCAGCAGAAATAAATGAAATAGCAAATAGACAATAGAAAAAATCAACAAGGCTAGAAGTTGGTTTTTTTAAAAGATTAACAAATTTGACAAACCACTGGCAAATTTAACAAAGGAAAAGAGGAAGAGAATATAAATAACATGAATAAAAAACAAATTGGGTGATGTCACAACAGAATCAACTGAAATTAAAAGGAGAATTTCAGAACAATATGAAGAACTATACTCCAAAAAATTAGAAAATCTAGAAGAAAAGGACAGTTTTCTGGAAACATACTACTTATCTAATCTGACACAGAGAGAGGTGGAAAATTTGAACATAGCTATAAGAAAAGATGAACTCGAACAGGTCATAAAAAAACTACCAACAAAAATAGCCCTGGCACAGAGAGTATAACTGCAGAATTCTACCAAACGTTCAGAGAAGAACTAACACCAATCCTACTCAAACTATTTCAGGACACAGAAAAGGATGGAATCCTCCAAATTCATTTAATGAAGCAAGCATAACCTTGATACTAAAACCAGGCAAAGACATCACTCAAAAAGGAAACTACAAACTAATATCTCTCATGAATAAAGATGCAAAAATCTTCAACAAAATCCTAGCCAATAGACTCCAACAACACATCAAATAAAGTAATACATTATGACCAAGTGGGGTTCATACTAGTATGCAAGGATGATTCAACATTAGAAAAACAATCAACATCATCCTTCACATAAATAAAACAAAGGAAAAGAACCACATGATCATATCAATCCATGAAGAAAAAGCATTTGATAAAACTCAATACACATTCCAGATAAAAACTCAGCAAAATAAGAATAGAAGAGATATGCATCAACATAATAAAGGGCATCTATGCAAAACCAACAGTCAACATTATTCCAAATGGAGAGAGACTAAAGCCATTCCCATTGTGAATAGGAACCAGACAAGGATGCTCTCTATCACCACCACCTCTATTCAACACTGTATTGGAAGTCCTAGCCAGGGCAATAAGGCAAGAAAGGGAAATAAAAGGTATCCAAATTGGTAACAAAGAAGTAAAACTGTCCATATTTGCAGATAATATGATCCTATACCTGGAAAAACCAAGAGACTCAGCAAAGAAACTACTGGAACTAATTGAGAGACTTAGCATAATGGCATTTAGCATAATAATAGACACAAGATAAACATCCCAAAATCGGTTGGATCCTTCTATACAAGCAAAGAGACTGCTGAAAAGGAAATAAGGAAATCAATACCATTTACAATAGCTACCAAAAAAAATAAAATACTTGGGACTAAATCTTACCAAGAACACAAAACACTTGTACAAAGAAAATTATAAAAAATTACTTCAAGAAACCATAAGAGATATACATAAATGGAAGAACATACCATGCTCGTGAATAGGAAGAATGAACATTGTGAAAATGTCAACACTACCCAAAACAATCAATATATTAAAAGCAATCCCAATCCAGATCCCATCAACATTTTTAAAGATAAGAAAAAAACAATCAGTAATTTTATACGGAAAAGATAGAGACACCAGATGAGCAAAGCACTATTGAAGAAGAAAAACAGAGTAGGAGATTCATGATCCCATATCTCAAAAACAACTATAAAGCCACAGTAGTTAAAACAGTGTGGTATTGATACAACAACAGACACATAGACTAGTGGAATAGAATTGAGAAACGAGATATAGATCCATCAACCTATGGTTAACTGATTTTTTACAAAGGGCTGAAATCCATCAAACGGGGAAGAGATTGTTGCTTTAAAAAATGGTGCTGGCAAAACTGCATATCCATTTGGAGAAAAATTAAACAAAATCTGTACCTCATACCATACTCCAGATAGATCAAAGACAGATGTGGAACCTAAAACTATGAAGTTCCTCAAGGAAAGAATAGGGGCAAATTTTGGGGGCCCTAATTTATGGCATAAATAGACTATCAAGCATAACCCAAAATACACAAACAGCAGAAAAGAAACTAGATGAATGGGACCTTCTCAAAATTAAATTTTTATGTGCTTCTAAAGATTTCTCTAAAAGAGTAAAAAGAGAACTTATAGATTAGGAAAAAAAATATTTGGCAGTGACATATCTGACAAGGGACTTATCTCTAAAATTTATATAAAACTTCAACACCTCAACAACAAGGAGACAAATAATCTAATTTAAAAATAGGCAGAAGAAATGAATAGACACTTCACCAAAGAGGATATTTAGGCAGCCAATTAACACATGAAGAAATGTTCATGATCATTAGTCATTCCAAAAAAAAACTCACCCTCTCTGGTCGATTCAACTCATAGCAAACCCTCCTTGGGTTTCCGAGGTGGTGTCTCTATGAAGTTAGATTGGTCAGTCTTCCTACCGAGGAGTGGCTGGTGGGTTTGGACCACCAGCCTTCTGGTTAGCACTCAAATGCCTTAGACACTACATTACCAGAGCTCCTGAGTGCAGATCAAAAACATCTATGACATACCATCTTGCCCCAGCACTAATAACAAAGTTCAACAAGAAAGAAAATAACAAAAGCTGGAAAGGATGTGGAGTGGTTGGGACTCTCATACACTGTTGGTAGAACTGTAAAATGATACAAACACTGTGGAAAGCAGCATGGCGATTCCATCAAAAGCTGGAATTAGAAATACCATTTGATCCAGCAATCCCATTACTAGGTATATCTCCTAAAGAAGTGAGAGTCAGGACAAGAACAGATAAATGCACATTCATGTTCATCACAGCACTATTTACAATAGCAAAAAGGTGGAAACAACCCAGGTGCTCATCAACAGAAGTATGGATAACCAAACTATGGTACATACACACAATGGAATGCTATGCAGCCCTAAAGAATAATGTTATTGTTGTTGTTAAGTGCCGTCGAGT
>NW_006921633.1:10125171-10134759 GCF_000298275.1 Orycteropus afer afer
GGAAGAAAAGGCCTAGATATCTGCTCCTTAAAGATTGCAGTCAAATAAGTCTTATGGAGCTCAGTTCTGTTCTGTTATACACTGGGTCACCATGAGTCAGAATCAACCTGATGACATCTAACAACAACAACAGGAGCCACTGTAGACCTAGGGAGTCACTTATCTAAGAGCAAGGGCTTAAAATCTTAAAATCTGCATTTCACATTATTCTAACGTACACTAATATTTCAAAACTCCAGATAATGCTTCGTCAGGCTAGAATGGACTCCTCTGACTCCTACTGCCACACTCTCAACTACACCAAGTAGTTTTAAAAAGGCTGTTCTATTTCAAATGGCTGCTCCAGTAGGAATGTTGTTTGGAAATTAACACTGGGGTTTTCACTGTTGATGCAGGGTAAGTGATACCTTAAACTGCATTTCCACAATTTAATATCTATGTCTCTAATGTGGACAGGGGTATTGATGGGAAGCCTCAGAAGTGTTTGTGTCAATTGGTGGAGAGAACATTCTACAAGGACCTGGGTTCCATTCTCAGCTCACTTACTGACTGTTTGTGGAAACTTGGGCAATTCAATTAACTTCTCTGAGTCTCATTTTCTTCCTTGGCAAAGTGAGAGTGTTGAATTAGATTCTCTCTGTGGTCCCTTTGCACTCAAAAATTGTGTGATGCCAAGTCATTCCAATTAGCATGAAAGAGCCCTTCAGCATTGTGAAAGGAACTCTGAACAGCCCAGCATTCATGCATTTGGCCATTGCCCAAGATTTGAATTACCTCCCAGTCAAATCACCCAACCTCTGTCTAATGCTTAGCATCTTGTCTGTGTCAGAAAGACAGAAAATATTCCATTCACATTGAAAAAAATACATTTGTGCAGAGTCCATCTGATTCCACTTAGATGCCAGTAAGAGATCTTTTGGTTGGGCACCTGGTAGGACACACAATTGTTCTGTTTGTTAGAAAATTCTGGCATCTGCCAATGAGCCAAATAGAGCATTCCATTGCCCCTCATGTATACTCTTTAGGAAGAGTTACTGAAAGGTGTCTCCAATTGTTCTTTTAAGGAACTCTAAATTCAGAGAGTCAAGCCTCAAGTTTCAACCAGAAAATAACGATGGAATAAAATCATCCTGAAGTTTCTAAGGGAAAGAGGAGGCTTGTGCGTATCTTCCAGAACTGGCACTAGGCAACCTCTGATATTCACTGCCAGGCAGTTCTTTAAAATAGGAGCCAGTTGGTGTACAATGGATCAGAGAAATGTTTTGGGCAAAGAGAGGGGGTGGCAGGTGGGGAGGGCCTACCATATACAGAAGACACACAGGATAGATGCTATTGGTTATATACACCAAGGGCACAGGGTTCAAAGAATAGAGTAAAACCACTATGAGAAAAAATTCCTTTACTAAACTTTAAAAAGTTTGGTTCTCAATCTTAGTTTTGTTTCCTTTCTGATCCTTTGTATTTTCAACACATTGAAACCATAGTACATAAAATGTCTCTAATATAGAAGGAAAACACATCATTTGAGGAAATTACAAGTCTACTCCCCTTTCAGGGTCACTTTATATTTAAATAAGTTTGATCTGATTAACTTAAATTAATTATATCTGCCAACTCAGGACCATAGTATTGGGGGACACCAGGTTCAACTGGCACAACATAAGACAGAAAAATCTTGTTCCACAACCTACTTTATTGAGTAGCAACTGGGGTCATAAAAGCTTTTGAGCAGCCATCTAAGATGCAGCTGAAGTGAAGAAGAGTGAAGAAAACCAAGGACATTTGGAAACAATCAGTCCTAGGATATGATGGACCTTGAGACTGAAAGAACTAATTGGTGCCCAGCTAGCAATGCCAACCACTCGGGATGGGCTCAAAACTGGAGATCCTGGATAGAGTGGGAGGAAAAACGTGGAACAAAATTCAAAAGCACAATAACGACCAGAATTACTGGTCAGATGGAGTCTGGTGGGACCTCCCCAAGACTATGGCCATGACATACACTTCGGGCCTGGGATAAAACTCTCTCCCAAGGGCCGGCTCTCAGCCCAACAGTAGTAAGACTTACATGCAAAATACCCAACCCAGGGCGATGCACCCACCTACTATATGAAGATTTATCCCTTGGAGCAATCGGCATTGGGGCACCAGAGGAGCAGCTTCACATGGGGGGAAAGCTGGACAGACTAGAGTGCATAACTAAGAAGGGCAGAGGGATGGGAAGGGGGTCACAGGGAAGGGAGAGGAGGAGAGTGGATTAGGTTTGGGGATAGTAATTGAGGAGTAAAACCTAATGTACACTAACTGTTGAATGTAAAAACAAATTCTGCTCTGTAAATTTGAACCCAAAGCAAAATGAAAAAAATAAAATAAAATAAGTTAGTTGGATGGTTTATATGCATAAATGCAAACATAAGATGCACAAGGTAAGGGCATGAGCAGACTACTTGATTTCTTAAACCTCACATATAAGTCGTCTCCTTACTTTAACTCTCGCTTATGAAAAAGCTAACTGACGGTACCACATTTCTAGGTGAAAAATGTGAATTAGTGAAAATGTAAGTGCTCATGTTTACTTTTTGATACCTGCGGATACTTCCTAGGATGAAGAGAAGAGGACTTCCCAAAAATTTCATGAGGCTACACCACCTAATGAAAACCAGTCAACCTTGTTTGTTCAAAAGATAAACAAGGGGATTGAGAAACAGGCTTGGGGCTCAACTCTCTCCAACCTATAAATGTACTCTCCTTTATCAAACTTTAATAAGTTGGCCAGTTAGCCACAACATAGATCCGGAGTTCCATTAAGACTTTGTGTACTTTCCAATTTCAACAGCTCACATTACAGATGGATCAAATGTGTCTGTAAACGTTATTTAAAAGGCTAACAGCATTATACAGCAGCGCAAAGCCCTACCCAAGGAGAAATGACTACCCAAGATTAGAGAGGGAATTATTGTATTCAGTGGCTAGCAGAAGTTTTGTAACCTGTATTGGCTGAAAGAAGAAAATCCATTGCCCATTAACACAAAGTAGGAGAGTTTTATTGATCAGTCCTATAGTGTAAGGGGGAGCTCTGGTAGCGTAGTGCCTAAGGCACTTGACTGCTAACCAGAAGGCTACAGTCCAAACCCACCAGCCACTCCTCGGAAGGAAGGTTGGGCAATCTACTTCCATAGAAACCCAAGGAGGGGTGGCTATGAGTCGGGCTGACTTGACGGCACATAACAACAACAACAACAACATAGGGTAAACTATTATGGTTAAACTGTTAAAGTTAAAACCTGCATAATGATCTAATGATCTCATAATTTATTTTCACATTCTCCTTAGCCAAGCCCTTGATAAGAATTGCCCCCAATGAAACTCCCTTCTATAAAAGCTACTGTTCGTAATGGTGTGTTGATAAGCTTTACTAATTCATTAGCACCTTAAGGGTGAAAGGGGACCATTCAAAGAGCCAAAGGGCTCTACTTTCTTATAGTTGTTCTTTCTGAGTAAGTAATGGTAAAGAGGATGAGAGAAGATGGGTAGTAAATAGACCTAGAATTTTCTAGGAAACCTATCTAAACAAGGCTCTGAGAAAAGTCACTGAAAATGTCAGCCCCACCAACAGAGAAAGGTCCAGGGAACAGCAAAGGCATGGCATATACTTTTTCATCTCTTAAATCTAACCCAAGGCCCATTGCCATAATCTTTTTTAAGGTTAGTAGTGGGAAAGCTGCCACCCGAATGTTTGCAGAGGTCTCCTAACATCCTCTGCAAAGGAAATTTAAACCTCAGGTACTATTTCAGAGGAAATGGACAACACAAAACACAGACAGAAATTAGCCACAACAGACCCTGGACCTAAATAATTCCCACTAGCCTTTCTGAAATAATTTAAAGCCTGGGGTTGTGGGGGACAATGGAGGAGGGGAATGGTTTGTGTGTGTGAGTTTCTCCAATGTGAATGCTTGCCCAAATATTTTAATATTTGCAGCACAGAGAAGAGAAAGAAGGGAAAAATAAATTAAAAAAAAACTATTTAGCTAAGCAATTTAAAAATTCTTTGCCAAAAAAAAATAATAATAAAAAGAAACACTTTAACAAAATTGCAGGTATAGCAGGTCTGTGAGGGTAACTTAGTAAAATACTCTGCGGATGGCTGCAAACCTCTAATGGAAAGTTGTGTAAGTGGCTGAGGCCAAAGTAGGCATTAATTACAATGAAAAATCAGTTTAGAGTAGGCCACAACTAAATTGGAAGCTGATCCTCTAGGTAAAACAAAGAAAGTGAACAGCAGCCTCAGATTTGATTACATGGCAATACAAGAAAAATGTGCTGTATGTTGTCTATTATTAAAGCTGCTTTGGGGCCCTGTGTTGGGTGCCTCAGGGATTTTAATAAAAAATTAGTAATAGGTCTGCTGCCCTGGCTCACTGTGGCTTTTTGGAGTATTTGTGGGTTCAGGGCTGGTCCTGCAGTGCAAATTAAGTCATTTCAGACAAGCAGCCCCAGAAAGTGTTATGTGATAGCAAAGTTCAAATACTGCACTTTGGCTTGGAAAGGACACAGCCCCACACTGGAGACTGATTCAGAGTTTCAAAGAAATAATAAAATTTCATCAAGAGGAGGAGAAGAAGGGGAAAATGAAAGGCAAGTCAGGGAAAATAAAAAGAAAAAGAAGCAACTGGTTGCCTCTGTGTGCCTTTGATTATCCCTGCCAAATACTGACCCTGGTACATAAACTACATAAATGCACAAAATATTGCCAACAAGTGAGTTAATGTCAGAGAAGCCAACTGTTAACCTGGGATTTCTTTTTCTTTTTTTCTTTCTTTCATTTCTTTTCCTTTTTTTTTTTTTTTGTTTGCCTTACAAATGTTAACTCTATAGCTCTTTTTATGTTGAAGTAGTAATATTAATAATATTGTCTTTATTATTAATATTACCACTGGGTCCATGGCATGAATGTGTATATCCAAGTCTTGAAACACTAGCAAAAGTTCACTCCAATTAAGAAATCAAGCCAATAAATCTACATTCTTTCAAATATGAAAATGGGACAAATTATTTTCTACAAGGGGAGCTCTGGTAGCGTAGTGCTTAAGGCACTTGACTGCTAAGCAGAAGGCTGGTGGTTCAAACCCACCAGCCACTAATCGGAGAGAAGATGGGGCAATCTACTTCCATAGTGATACTGCCTCGTAAACCCAAGGAGGGGTCGCTATGAGTCAGGTCCGATTCCACGGCACATAACAACAACAACAACAACAACAACAACTTTTTCTACAAGAGAGTTATGTGAAAAGGATATCTCCCAGCTTTTTCTAGGCATGTCATAGACCTGACAGCTGGCCTTTATTATCAGAGAGAAACAGTCCCTTGTTCAGTGTAAATAAAGAGAAATGCGTGTATAGAGTTGGAACCCTGAGGAATGCTATGCACATTTAATAAACTGTAGGTGCTTGAGTATGGGACACATTTGCAACTATTCTTGCCTAAATATCTGAGTAGCCCCAACGGACTGGAAGACTTAAGTGAGGATATATGATGTATATAAGAAGTGTGTGCCTGCATGAACATGTGTGCATGGGTGTGTGTGTGTGTGTGTGCACATACGTTCATGGATATGGTAGTAGAATCAAGGGGACCAATGGGTCAGAAGAGAAATAAACTTTTGTGTAAGTAATGTTAAAATATTTACAATCATTAATTTTTTCAAGTTTAATAAATATGGGAAATCCCAATCCATAACAGAATTTTTTTGTCTCCAACTTCAAATAATACTTTTAGAGCTTGTCTAACCTGTTGGCAAAGCATATGTCTGCATTACTCAGGTGATTTCAGGAAGTACTAGGAAATCCCAATTGGCCTGCACACTGTTTCCCTGACTGATGACTAATATTTTAAATTATATGAGTTAGCTTCTCCTTTAGTAAAAGCATTGTCTACTGTTAAAACGAAACTCTTCTGAAAAGTCTTCATAACGTTGGAGTAAACAAATAAACAGAAAGCACAGGGACAGAACAGGGTGGGAAAGAAGGCTGCTAAATGGGAAGGTGGTCTAAGAAGACTGAAAAGAAGCTTCATAAAAGCCATTTCTTCACCAAGAATCACCTCTCAGAACTTCAAACACTCTGTATTGCATCATGGAATATTCATCTTCTGTTTAGAACAGTTCTTACCCAGAGGCAGGTAAATAGAGACAGTGGTCTCCAGTTGGGAGATCACCATGATTTCAGACCACAGGGGTCACACACCCTTAAAAAACAATCAGACCCCTCCACTCAGTCTCAAAGCAAATATCTGTTGAGAACTTATACAGTGCCAGTCACATTTCAAGCTGTTGAAATCAGAAGGAAAAAAAAATGGTTCCCTTTGTCATTATCTCCTAGTTCCTAGTAACCAAAGTCTTCTCGTATAATTTCACTTTCTGCAAGCTGCTAAAATGATGGAGTTAAAAAGCAAAAGGAGGACAAGAGGGAATAAAAGTATCAGCAACATAGAAAAGATAGTGAGAGGGTCATAGTTTAGAACAAGCATACAAAGAGCTGATAATACTGACATTTGTTCAAAGTCACTGAGTGGAACATGCTAACAGGTGGCTTCAGTTCCTCCAGCACCTTGGTAGGGTGATTGTATCATGTTTCACTGCTGATTTTATATATATACACACACACACACATATACATATTATACATGCACCACACATACACACACATATGTAGTGACCCCTCCTTGGGTTTCCAAGGTGGTATCACTATGGAAGTAGATTGCCCAACCCTCCTTCCAAGGAGTGGCTGGTGGGTTTGAACAACCAACCTTCTGGTTAGCAGTCAAATGCCTTTGGAACTATGCCACCAGGGCTCCATATATGTTTGTGTGTGTGTGTGTGTATAAATATACATGTTTACGGCAAAGACTAATGTTCTTGTACTAAGCAATGAAGACAGTTTCAAGACAAACTGTGCAGTACTGTCTTTTCCTAATAATGTATCACATCATTTAAAATATTTTCAAATTAGACAATTCAATTTTATATAATGATCTTGATAAGGAGTTCCAATGTTATCTCTTGTTCAATAAATAGCATGTAACTGAGTTGTGAAATCTATCTATTCATCTGTTCTATCAAATTCAGAATTAAAACCTTAGGATGGAAAAATCACATACTGAGATTTAAAGCAATGATGTTATTGTATGATATCATCAAATCGGTTCTAACTCAAAGCCACCCTACATACATCCAGGATGAAGCAATGTTCATTCCTGTGACAGTCTAACAACGATTGCTATGTTTGAGTTCATTGTTAAAGCTACTGTGTTAATCCATCTCATTGAGGGTCTTCACCTTTTTCTCTGACCCTTGACTTTACGGAGCATGATGTCTTTCTTCAGGTACTGGTCACTCTTGACAACATGACCAAAGTACAAGAGATGAAGTCTCACCATCCTTTCTTCTAAGAAGCATTCTGACTATTCTTCTTCCAAGACAGATTTGTTTGTTCTTCTGGCAGTCCATGGTATATTATAGATATAGATATAGATATAGATATAGATATAGATATATTCACTTTTACTGTGGTGAAAACATACACAACAAGACATTTGCCAAGATAACAACTTCCCTATTTACAGTTCAGGGACATTGGTGACATTTTTCACGTTGTGACACAATTATTGCTATCCTTTTCCAAAATATTCCACCACCATTAGCATAAACTCAATGTCCCACAAACAAAAGCTTCCCCTTTTCCCCTTCCCCCCTACTCCTGCTAACCACTAATACTCTTTGAGGTATATATATATATATATATATATATATATTTAGCTTCCTCTCCCCTCACATCTCTGGTAACCAACAAAGAAACTTTCCTTCTATGTATGAACCTTTCCTTGACTTTTTACAATAGTGGAAAAATAAAATATTTGTCCTGTAATTGGCTTGTTTCACTCAGCATAATGCCCTCCAAGTTCATGCACGTTATGTGGTATTTATCTATATTCAGTATTCTCCACCAATACCATAATGCAAATGTGTCAATTATCCTTTGATTTTTCTTATTCATTGTCTAGCTTTCCCATGCATATGGGGCAACTGAAAATATCATGACTTGGGTAAGGCACACCTTAGTTTTCAAAATAACATCTTTCCTCTTTAACATAAAGAGGTCATTTGCAGCATATTTGCCCAATGCAGTATGTCATTTGAAATCTTGACTATGGCTTCCATGGGCATTGATTATGGTTCCAAATAAAATTAAATCATTGACAGCTTCCCTTTTTTCTCAGTTTATTATAATGTTGCCTATCAGTCCAGTTGTGGGGATTATTGTTCTCTCTGTGTTGAAGTGCAATCCATACTGAAGGCTTTAATCTTTGATCTTCATTAGTAAATGCTTCAAGCTCTCTTTGCTTTCAGCAAGCAAGGTTGTATCATATGCATATCAAAAGTTGTTAATGAGTCTTCCTCCAATTCTGATGCCACATTCTTCTTCATATAATCAAGTTCTTGGATTATTTGCTCAGCATTCAGATTGAGTAAGTATGGTGAAAAAATACAAACCTGACAAACACCTTTCCTGATTTTCAACCATGTAATAGCCTCTGGTTCTGTTTGAATGACTACCTGTTGGTCTATGTAAAGGTTACTCATGAACACAATCAAATGTTCTAGAATTCTCAATCTTTACAATGTTACCCATACTTTGTTATGATCCACATAGTCAAATGCCTTTGCATAGTCAATAAAACACAGGTAAACACCTTTCTGGTATTTTGGGCTTTTATCCAAGATCCATATGACATGAGCAATGACATCCCACATTGTCTTCTGAATCCAGCTGGAATGTCTGGCTCTTCTCTCTGTACTACTATGACCATTTTTGAAATATTTTCACCAAAATTTTACTTATGTGTCATATTAATGATATTTTTCAGTAATTTCTGCATTCTGTTGGATCACCTTTCTTTGGAATGGGCACAGGTATGGCTCTCTTCCAGTCGCTTGGCCAGACAGCTGTTTTCCAAACTTCTTGATATAAATGCTTGAGTGTTTTCTAGCATTGCATCTGTTTGTTGAAACTAACTCTCATGTTGAAACTAGCTTAATGCATAGTCCACCAATTCCTGGAACTTTGTTTTTTGCCACTGGTTCTTAATCCTATGTTACCTCCTAAAATGGGTAAATGTTGACCAATTCCTTTTGCTACAATTTCTATGTGCATTTCTTCCTTCATTTTTTGATGCATCGTTCTATATTTTGCCTTTGAATCCACCAATATTGCCACTTAAGACTTGAACTTTTCTTCAGTTATTTCAGCTTGAGAAATGCTGAACATGTCTGTCCTTTTTGGTTCTCTAACTCCAGGTGTTATAATATTATAATGTTGTACTTTATCTTTTAAAGCTTCCCTTTGAAATCTTCTGTCCAGCCCTTTTACTTTATCATTTCTTCTGTTTGCTTTGTTGTTGTTGTTGTTGTTATGTGCCGTCGAGTCAGCCCCGACTCATAGCGACCCCTTCTTGGGTTTCCGAGGCAGTATCACTACGGAAGTAGGATTGCCCAACCTTCCTTCCGAGGAGTGGCTGGTGGGTTTGAAC
>NW_006921633.1:10134859-10138023 GCF_000298275.1 Orycteropus afer afer
TCCTTCCGAGGAGTGGCTGGTGGGTTTGAACCGCCAGCCTTCTGGTTAGCAGTCAAGTGCTTTAGCCACTATGCTACCAGAGCTCCTTCTGTTAGCTACTCTAAATCAAGAGCAAATTTCAGAGTAACTTCTGACAGCCATTTTGGTTCTTTTCAATCTTCCTTGTCTTTTTGATGACCTTTTGCTTCCTTCACGTATGATGTCCTTGATATCATCCCACAACTCCTCTCATCTTTTGTAATTAGTGTTTGTACGTCATATCTACTCTTGAGATAGTTTCTAAATTTAGGTGGAATACACTCAAGTTTGTATTTTGGCTCTCATAGATTTCTTTTAATTTTCTTCGGGTTCAACTTGAACTTGCATATGAGCAATTGATGGTATGTTCCGTTGTCAGCCCCTCGCCTTGTTCTGACTGATGACATTGAGTTTTTCATCATCTCTTTCCACTGATGTAGTAGATTTGATTCCTTTGTATTCCGTCTGGCAAGATCCACATATACAGTCATCACTAAAGCCATTGAAGAAAAGGTATTTGCAATGAATAAGTCATTGGCCTTGCAAAATTCTATAATGCAGTCACCAGCGTTGTTTCTATCACCAAGGCCATATTTTCCAACTACTGATCTTCCTTTGTTTCCAACATTTGCATTCTAATTATCAGTGATTGTCATTGCATCTTGTATGCATGTTTGATCAATTTCAGACTGCAGAAGTTGGTAAAAATCTTCAATTTCTTCATCTTTGGTATTAGAGGTTGGTACACAAATTTTAATAACAGTAATATTAATAGGTCTTTCTTGTATATGTGTGGAATATAGACAATATTTAGAATAGACCTTGGAATGTTCTTTTTGATAATGAATGTGATGTCATTCCTCTTCAATTTGTCATTATTGGCACAACAGAAAATATGATTGCCCAATTCAAAATGGCTAATGCCAGTCCATTTCATTTTCTAGAACTTCCAGTTTTCCTAGATTCATACTTCATACATTCTACTTTCTGATATTTTTCTAGATTCATACTTCATACATTCTACTTTCTGATTATGAATGGATATTTGCAAATGTTTTTTCTCATTTTGAGTTATGCCACATCAGCAAATAAAAGTTCCAGAAGCTTTATTCCATCTATATCACTGAGGTCAACTCTGCTTAAAGAGGCAGCACTTCACTGGTGGTATTTTGAGTACCTTCCAACCTGATGAGCTCATCTTCCAGCACTCTATCACACAATGTTCCACTACTCTTCATAAAGTGTTAATGGGACAATTTTTTTCAGAAGTAAACCACTATATCTTTCTTCCTACTCTGTCTTAATTTGGAAGCCCTATTGAAACCTGTTCACCACAGGTGACCCTTCTGGTACTTGAAATACCAGTTGTGTAGTGTCAAGCATCATAGCAACACACCAGCCAGCCATGTCCATATGACAAACAGAGAGATGAGTGGTGGAAAGCTATTATGGACTGCTTTCTCTTTCTTTCTTTTTTTCTGGTATATATTTTTAAAGATGGCCTTGGTGATAGAAATGACACTGGAGATTGCATGACAGAATTTTGCAAGACCAATGACTTATTCATTGCAAATACCATTTCAACAACATAAATGGTGGCTATGCACATGGACTTCACCAAAGAGAGTACACAGGAATCATATTGACTACATCTATGGAAAGAGGCAATGGAAAAGCTCAATATCTTCAGCCAAAACAAGGCCAGGAGATGACTGTGGAACAGACCATCAGCTGCTTAGATGCAAGTTCAAGTTGAAGCTGAAGACAGTTAAAACAAGGCCACAAAAGCCAAAATTTGACCTTGATTATATCCCTCCTAAATTTAGAGACCATCAAAATAATAGATATATGCATTGAACAGCATAACCAAAAACCAGAGAAATTGTGTATGACATCAAGAACATCACCCTTGAAGAAAGCAAAAGGTCATTAAAAGACAGGAAAGGAAGGAAAGACCAAAATGGATGTCAGAAGAGACTCTAAAACTTGGTCTTGAATTGAGAGTAGCTAAAGCCAATGGAAGAAATGGCAAGATAGTATGAAAGGTGCAAAGATCTGCAGTTAGGTAACCAAAAGGGAAGAGCATGCTCAGAATTTCTCAAGCTGAAAGAACTGAAGAACAATTTCAAGCCTTGAGTTGCAATATTGAAAGATTCTATGGGCAAAATATTGAATGATTCAGGAAGCATCAAAAGAAGATGGAAGGAATATAGAGTCACTGTGCCAGAAAGAATTGGTTGATGTTCATCTATTTCAGGAGGTGTCATATGATCAAGAACCCATGGTATTGAAGGAAGAGTCGAAGATGCACTGAAGGAATTGGTGAAAAACAAAGCTCCAGGAGTTGATGGAATACCCACTGAGATGTTTCAACAAATAGATGCTGCTCTAGAGGCACTCACTCATCTCTGCAAATCTGTAAGAAAGCTACCTGGCCTACTGACTGGAAGAGATCCATATTTGTTTCCATTCCAAAGAAAGGTGATCCCACAGAATGTGGAAATTATCGAACAATATCATTAATATCACACACAAGTAAAATCTTGCTGAAGATAATTCAAAAACAGTTGCAGCAATATATTAACAGAGAACTTCCAGAAATGTAAGCTGGATTCAGAAGAGGACATAGAACAAGGGATATAATTGCTGATGTCAGATGGATCTTGGTTGAAGGCAAAGAACACAAGAAAGGTGTTTATTTGTGTGTTATTCACTATACAAAAGCATTTGATTGGGTGGATCATAACAAATCATGGATAACATTGAGAAGAATGGAAATTGCAGAACACTTAAGTGTGCTCATGAGGACCCTGTACAAAGATCAGGAGGCTGTTGTTCAAACAGAACAGTGGATACTGTATGATTTAAAATCAAGAAAGTAGTGCATCAGGGTTGTATCCTTTCACCACACTTATTCAATCTGTTTACTGAGCAAAGAATCCGAAAAGCTGCACTATATGAAGAAGAATGCAGCAACAGGCTTGGAGGAAGACTCATTAACAACCTGAGATATGCAGATGACACAACTTTCTTTGCTGAAAGGAAGGATGACTCAAAGTATTTACATGAAAGTTAAAGAATACAGTCTGTTATATGAATTATATCTCAGCATAAAGGAAAATATATATATATATATATATATATAT
>NW_006921633.1:10138731-10140057 GCF_000298275.1 Orycteropus afer afer
AGAAATATCTTTAATCATATTCATAATAATAAAAGTGCAAGTTAAAGCTACATTGTCTTAGGGACTTACAGTAAGAAGGAGAAATAGACAGACAAGCTACACTGACCCTTTTCAACAAAGTAAAGAGAAACCAAATGACAGAAATACAGAAGATAATTCTGGAGCCCTGAGCTTTGAAAGGAATTATACAGAAGTGGATTAGGCATCAATAGTGGAAAAACCTGAATGAAAACAGTGAGTATGGAGACAGTTGGAGCTGCGGACTGTCAGCTACTCTGACGGGACCAACAGCTTGAAGATTCCCATGTGGTGTTGGTACCTGAGAATTGACTTAAAGATCAGTCCTGGTCATCAAGGGCTGCAGGCACGACTGCGTTGGTGGCCTATGACTAGGAAGGGAAACAGCAAGGAGAGAAATAACCTGACTGTGGACTTTTGACGGTCTGGAGGGCACAGCCATTTTGATTAATTACCAGTGGTGGCCATTTTGGATATTTGAAGTGACCGAGAGCTCAGTCATTTTGAATGTTTACAAGCCATGGCCACTTCAGATTTTAAAATGACAGCATTCTCATCATATTCCAGGGACCTAAGAATAGGCCCTGTGTGCCAAGGATGGTAGGGACATATGGAGGCTACAACAGGAAAGGAGACAGGTGGTAAGTGTATAAGTGTTGCCAACTAACAAATAAAGGAGCATAGCACAGTACCCTGCTTATGTGGATAACATGCAAACAAAACAAAACAAAAATTGCAGCAAGTCACTCCAATATACAATCACCAATTAAATATAAACACAAAAATGTCACAATGCCTCAGAGACAACAGAGCATCACAGTCCACACAAAGAAGCAATATAAAAAAGGAGAAACAAGGTATCAGGATACAGTCCCAAAACACATACCTGAGGAAGATGCACCACTGGAACTTTCTGATAAGGAATTTGAAAGAATTCTATTTAGGTACCTTCAATGAACTGAGAGACAGATCAAGGAAAACACTGACAACATTAAGAAAAACACAGACAAAACCCTAGAACAATTTCAAAAGACTATACAAGAACAAAATGACAAAAGAAATGAAAAATTAGAAATGATACAAAATCTACAGACAGAAATCCAGAAGATTAATACAAAATTTTCACAAATAGATAACACATTGAACTGGGAAAGCAGTAGAATTGAATCAATGGAAGACAGAATTAGTGAGATTGAAGACAAATACTTCAATACTTCTTTGGAAAGGGATCAATCAGAAAAAAGATCAAAACAAAATGAAGAAAGCCTAAGGTCCATGTGGGATACCATCAAAAGGAGTAACCTACGT
>NW_006921633.1:10142902-10143555 GCF_000298275.1 Orycteropus afer afer
AACCCACCAGCCACTCCTCGGAAGGAAGGTTGGGCAATCCTACTTTCGTAGTGATACTGCCTCAGAAACCCAAGGAGGGGTCACTATGAGTCGGGTAGACTGGACGGCAAATAACAACAACAACTTCTGTAGTGATAACTGCCTCAGAAACCCAAGGAGAGGTTGCTAGGAGTCGGGGCCGACTCGATGGCAAATTACAACAACAACAAAATACTTTAATAAAGCTAAACTTTCCAATTTATATATGTTTCCCATGCTTATTACTATTTCTTAGATCTATGCCATTGTACAAAGCCCTTCACACAAGGGCTTGTCTAAGTCCACAAATGCTTGATATTTAAATAGTAAGTGTATATATTCACAAATTATCCAATAATTTGTATGTGGAAGTCAAAACATTATTGAAATTTATGTTGAATTCAGGGAATAAATCTCTGGCACCAAATAAATTTGGAGAAAAATATATCTAAATGAAAATTTATAGAAATTTCTAATAGAACTCCTCCCGTCAAGAGTTCTAATTGCCTATCTGAAAAAATTTAAGTGCTTAATAGTTGTTAAGGAGCTCTGGTAGCATAGTGGCTAAAGCACTTGACTGCTAAACAGAAGGCTGGCGGTTCAAACCCACCAGCCACTCCTCGGAAGGAAGGTTG
>NW_006921633.1:10144920-10147478 GCF_000298275.1 Orycteropus afer afer
GAAACGATTCGACGGCACTTAACAACAACAACAACAGGTAAGACAGACAGAAACCCAATAACTTTTATATAACATGATAAGTGTTATAGTATGAGCAGAAACAAAGTTAAATGGAAGTACAGTTAGGGTAATATTCTCCTCAAGCTTTCTAAAGATGTAATATTGAAGCTGGGCTGGCAATAGGAGACCCAGCCTCAATTGGCATTGCCAATCAGGAGTCACTGGGATTTTGCAAGCGTTTTCAGTAAAGGAGTTAAGGAGACACCAGGAAGCAGAAGATTGAAGAGTGAAAAGGAGTATATTTGTGAGTTATAAATAGACTTCTCAAAGAACTTGCTGAGAAGGATGGTATGGGGGAGAGATTCACATAAGGAAGATATATGATCACCCAAGTTGAGGATGCAAGAGAGGGAATAGTTGATGGAGCATTTGTCTAGGACGCAGGATGCAGTTTCCAGGAATTTATTTAGAAAAAAAAAAAAAAAAGTTGCAATTTCTTCTTCCAACCCAAAAGAGAAGGAGAGAAAAAAATGGCATAGATATAAATAAACTTGGAGTTAATGTTAAAAGAAGTTAAAAGCAGTGCTACCTAATAAAAATAATAATATTTACGATCAAGGAGCTACTGTGTTCTGAGCTCTTTGAGTATGTCATTTCATTTTATATCCATAACAATCCTATGAAGTCAGATTTTTTAAACAAAATTAAAATTTAGAAAGACTAAGTCAATTGGCCAGCATCACAGATAATAAGTTCTGGAGGCAGAATTCTAACTTAGAAGAGCTCAGCACCCATCATTTTACCGTTTTGCCAGACCATTACCTGTGACTTTGTCTTTCTTTGTGAAAGGAGGAAGGTAGGTTGTCTGCTGAAAGAAAGAGGACTAAGGCAGAATCAGGGGCTTTTAGTCAAGTGATAAAGTGTCAAAAAGGAATGGAAAGAGGGATTAAGTTGCCATCAAAAGGGCACTTGCAATAGCATTAAAAGGCCAACCAACAATGGAAATTATGAATTTTAATCAATCAAAGAAGTTATAAGATTTACTTCAGCAGTGCTTACCAGGAGCAAGAAAAGAATTTGGATTCACCTAGACCTGGAGGTTAATAAAGATCAAACTTTAACATAAGGAATAAAAAAGATCCCCAAAACTGGACAAATAAGCAACATCAAGACAAATGGGAAAAATATTGAAATTGTCAAGGATTTTACTTTACTTGGATCCACAATCAACGTCCATGGATACAGCAGTCAGGAGATCAAAAATCATATTGCACTGGGTAAATCTGCTGCAAAGATCTCTATAAAATATTAAAAGAGTAAAGATATCACTTTGAAGACTAAGATGCACGTGACCCAAGCCATGGTATTTCAATAACCTCATATGCATTGTAACGCTGGACAATGAATAAGGAAGACTAAAGAAGAACTGATGCATTTAAATTGTGGTGTTGGTGAAGAATATTGAAACTATCATGCACTGCCACAAGAATAAACAAAACTGTCTTGGAAAAGATACAGCCAGAATGCTCCTCAGAGGGGAAAATGGCCAAACTTCTTTGTCCCACATTCTTTGGCCATGTTGTCAGAAGGGAGCAGTCACTGGAGAAGGATATCATGCTTAGCAAAGTAGAGAGGCAGTGAAAAAGGGGAAGACTCTCAACAAGATGGATTAACACAGTGGCTGTAACGTTGGGCTCAAGCACGGCAATGATGGTGAGGATGACGCGGGACTGAGCAGTGTTTCTTTCTCTCGTACATAGGTTCACTATGAGTCAGGACTGACTCAATGGCACCTAAGAACAACAGATTTGGAAGAGGAAATGTTGATATTTCACCTAGAATGTGAGATAGTATGCAGTTGAAATTATGAACTGTTTGGACTCAGGTCAGATAGGAAGAAATGGTTATAAAAGGAAGGGAAAATTGGGAAAAAAAATACTGATGAAGGTGAACTGATATGATGGCTGGGAGAAATGAATGACAAGTGCTAAGTAAAAGCTAAGTTATAAATTGAAGAGGCTGAATGGTAACATCATAATCTAAGACACTTAGTTGAGTTGCTAAACAACTAGAGGTGAGAGATGGTAGAAAAAGGTCACTAAAGAACCATAGCACTAGAATGTTAGTGCGTTGTCAAAAATGGAGTTTGGATATACTTAGTATTATGGAAGGAGAACGATCAGACAAAAAAAAAACTTACATGGAAGAAAATTCTTAAGGAAAATGGAACAATTTTTCAGAGATCTGTAAATAATCATAGGAAAAATGGAGGGGTGAATGGATGGATGAATGGATAATGTTTAACTACATGGCATGTAAAAGAACTAATAAATCTGTCCTGGATGAAGTGCAGCTGGAATGCTCCTTGGAAGCAAGAATGGCCAGACTTGTCTCACCTACTTTGGTCATGTTATCAGAAAGGACCATTCCCTGGAGAAGGATGTCATGCTTGGTAAGGTGGAGGGTCAACGAAAGAGACTAAGGCCCTCAATGAGATGGATTGACACAGTGGCTGTGGAGATGGGCTCAAGTATAGCTGGGATGGTGGCGCTGGCGTG
>NW_006921633.1:10147734-10155991 GCF_000298275.1 Orycteropus afer afer
GAGGAGTGGCTGGTGGGTTTGAACCATCAGCCTTCTGGTTAGCAGTCAAGTGCCTTAGGCACTATGCTACCAGAGCTCCCGGACCACGACCTATGATGCCATAATTTGTTTCCCATAAAAATATACCACCTTCTTCTTAAGGATAATTGATTGAGCTGTAAACAAAATTAAAATGTAGACTACATAAAAATAACAACAAAGTAAATAGTAATTATCTTTACAAACCCAAGGAGGGGTCGCTATGAGTCGGGGCCGACTCGACGGCACATAACAACAACAACAACAATGGCATAGTGTAATTTTTACATGATTTTCTTCTTTGTACTTTCCTATACTTTCCAAATGTTCTGTCAAGGACATGTAATATGTTAGCAATATGAAAATAGTTAATATTCTAAGAAAAAATGTATTCTATCACACTATAGACATAAAAGACAATGCAAATTGTATAAACACTGTGGGCCTTGTTGAAAACACAGATTTTTTTTCATATTAAATATACACATACACACACACATATATGTATATATATGTTCTTTATATATTTATATAACTACATATTTCATATTCTGTATATACAGAATATGTATACATATTTTTCTCTATCTATATATGTTATATATATGTGTGTATAAATATATCATGCATTTAGATTTTAAACATGGATCTAGAGAACACAAACACACATGTTACTATATACAAACCAAAAACACCAAACACACTGCCATCGAGTCAGATCCGACCCATAGTGACCCCTCCTTGGGTTTCCGAGGCATTAAGCAATTTTAACCAGTTCTATAATAAAAACAAACAAATAAACAAAAAACCTGCCCTAAAAAACAGAACTAAATTTCAGGATTTCTCTCTCAAATTCTATGGGTGGTCAGCTTTCATAAAAGAATAAATAACATTGACATTTCTTGATGATGTTAATGAGTAGCCAGATCTGTACAGGCCATCTAATGTAACTATTCTTCTTGTCTCTCTTTTGATCTGAACACTAAGTGTTGGGACTCTATTTTCTTCTGTCCTTTGTAGGGGACAAAAATGGACTGTGGCAACCATTCCATTGACTTTCTGCACACTGTTCTTTGGAAAGGCATGCTCAGGGACATGAGAGCATAAAGGATTCAGACACAGAATGAGGCCTCTCCTTATGGAAACAATTATATGGCAGATTCCACTTGGTTTTAAGAACTAGGCCATAGAAGGGAAAAGGAAATTCCCTTCTGTTTGCAGGAGGGTCCCTGAAAAGGTAGCCTGGGAATATTGTTCAATCCAGCTCAAGATGTTCAGGCCCACACTGGGAGCCCAGATTAGTCCTATTTTCATACCATTAAAGAAGAGATGGTATTGTTTCTTCAATAAAGATTTATCTACATGTGCTAATATAAAGAAACACTTTGATCAATGCACATTTTCTAAGTCAATAATTAACATCATGCTTATGATTCTAAACCAGAGTGAATGATTTTGAACAGTAATACATTCAAGAGCTGAAAATATAGCTAAGGAACCAAACACAAACCCAAATTTTTAGAAATTTAAGATCAGCATTAAACATATGTCACCATATGCCACCAATGACATTCCCTAATATTCTGACACACAGAAAGTAAACAGTTTTAGATTTTACCAAGGCTAGTAAATCTAACAAATTTTTCTAGGACCATTTCTTTCAAAGTCACAGAAAAGGTGATAACACTGAAAGAATTCCTTCACAGATAGGCACTTCTAAATGCATTTTCTAGTCTTATTTGTCTACCCCTTCACACCTCCCCCATTTGTTCAGAGAGACTTCAGGAAGAAAGTTTGCAAAGTCAGTCATTTGAAACTCTAATTATTTCCTTCTGAATCATCATTCAGTTGAACGGAAGCTTCTGCATTTATTATTGCCCCAACTACTACCAGCAAACAAAAAAAGGGTTTAAATTTCCCGAGTCTGTGAAATTTTCACCTTTTTTAAATGTGTACTAAACCTCTCTTTAGTCAATATTTTCATAAACAGACAGTTGTAATTAATCCAAGTTTTACTTAAGCTAACAAATGATACTCCTTCACAATAGCCATGTAAGCTGACTCATGAATTTGCTAATGTTTTCCAGGTTGCTGACAGAGAGTCCACACTTACAGGATAGAGGGGAAGATCATGAGAGATAATAAAGCCTGTTTCCCTACTCTTTAAAGTAAAAGAAAGAATTCCAGCATTTCTAAGAGCCTCCTTACTGCCAAAAGGAGTTTGCATCTGGTGGCGACTCTGGGTTCTGTGCTGACAACTACAGCCTGGGGGCTTGTTGCCTCTGCGTTCTGGGCTGATATGACCTTGGCTTTCTAAGCTAAACAAACCATCTCGAGCCTGTTCTATTGGGATGATGCTAAGAGAGGACCTACAGACGCTTGAAAGAAATAGTTCTCTTGATTGGGAGCCAGGAAAATTCATGCCTTACTTCCATGATCTTATGGGGATTCAACCCAAGCCAAGAGTAAGAGTAGATTTCCCAAATGGCATCTTTATCAAATTCTCCTTCTCCTTTCTGCCTTGCTCTTTGTCCTAGAAGGAATCTGTGATGAGAAACCAATTGGTTTATTCTGATGGTGCATAAAAAAACAAACCCACTGCCATTGAGTCAATTCCTACTTGTAGGGACACTATAGGGCAGCGTAGAACTTCCCCATAGGGTTTCCAAGGCTATATAAATCTTTCCAGAAGCAGATTGCCTCAACTTCCTCCCTCAGAGCAGCCACTGTGTTTGACCCACTGGCCTTTTGGTTAGCAGCCAAATGCTTTAACCACTGCACCACCAGAGCTCCTTTGATGGTGCATGCTCCCTCCTAAACTCCTCTCAAAGCCTTAGTTAAGATATAGATATATACAGAGACAGAGAGAGAAATTAGTGATTTGAGCTCAAGCCTGTGGTTAAGAAATGGCAGTTGAAATGACACTCATTTGTAGCATTTAGAGATCCACCCATCTAAAGACTTATAGAATAAAACAGACGTCACTAAAGCTTTGGCCCAAGGAGAGCAAGGCAGACATGCTTGAACCTGACCCACTCTTTTCAGCTCTCTCTATATCTCTAATGCTCGATTTTTTGAGGAGTGGGAGGGAGATCCATGAAGGGGGATCCATTGTGGTTTTTGTGCTTCTACAATAACTGATCTAGTCAACATTAAACCAAAATGAAACCCACTGCCACTGAGTCAATTCTGACTCATAGCGACCCTACAGGACAGGGCAGAACTGCCGCATAGGGTGTCCAAGCTGTAAATCTTTATAAAAGCAGACTCCCTTATCTTTCTCCAGTGAGCAGTTTTGGGGTTCAGTCTCAGCCTTTTTGGTTAGCAACCAAATGCTCTAGCCACGGAGCCACTAGAACTCCTTCCAGTCAGCATCGGAAGGGGCAGAATCAGCTTCAGAATATTTTTGTAACATAAGAAAAAACAAAAACTAAACAAACAAAACCTCTTGGTTATTTTATTTATTTATACATTTTCTGCTGGGACGGAGAGGTGGCTTTGTAAATGCAGCCAACATGATCGGCTAAAGCAAAAGATAATTGATCTGACTTTGTAGTAATCTAGTGATCTGAATTTTCATTCCAGGTCTGCTTTATTGAGGCTGTGGAATTAAAAATGTAAATACGAAATTAGAAATGTAATATTTAATATAGTTTTGCAATAAAAGGCCACTATTAAGGCCAGCAAAAGGGCGGGCCCCAGTTCCAGGAACAGGGGCAAGGCAAGGATGACTAAGCCCTGAACTCAACCATACCACGTAATTGGAGAATTCAAACTTAAACTTACCAATCGTTTGTACTCCCTCTGAGAATTCAAACTTAAACTTACCAATCAGCTGTACTCTCTCTCTCTGACCACCCCCTTGTGGTTTTGCCTTTAAATACTGTGTAACTTTGCTGCTGGCTGCTCCACTCCTCTGCCCCTGCGTGGGATATGAGTCGGGCCCCAGCGCGCTGGTACCTCGAATAAACTCCTCCTGCTTTTGCATCAAGAGACGTCTTTCGTGAGTGATTTTGGGTGGCGTTATCCCTTGGGTTGGGGGAGCCTTGGTGAAGGGGAACCCAACAAGGCAACCAACTCTTGTTGTTCCATCTGGTGTTTTTTTGTTTTATTTCTAAAACTTACTCTAAATTTCTAGTTTCTTAAACTTTAAAATATATTTATTCAATATTCATGCCATAAATGTTTATTGGCCATTTACTATATTTTAGGCACTAATGTAAGGACTAGGAGCTCTGGTAGCATAGTGCCTAAGATACTTGACTGCTAACCAGAAGGCTGGCGGTTCAAACCCACCAGTCACTCCTCGGAAGGAAGGTTGGGCAATCCTACTTCCGTAGTGATACTGCCTCGGAAACCCAAGGAGGGGTCACTATGAGTCAGTGCCGACTCGACGGCACATAACAACAACAACAACAACAATGTAGGGACTTGGGGGTACATCAGTGAAAACCCAAAACAAAACCAACAGATAAAGGCCACTGGCCTTTTAAAGCTTATAATCTAGCAATAAGAAAGACAGAAATAACTTTAAAAAAATACTAACTGAATATATAAAACAAAAATTATATAGTATGTTCAGTGAGTTTTACTGAAAATAAGTGAATCATAAATCAAGGATAAGGGAGGCCCAGGGTGTCAGGCAGGCTGCAGTGTTAGATAAGGTAGTCAGGCAGGCTTGAGAAAGTAAACTCTGAAAAAGAATTTGGAGGTGAGGGAAAAATGGGAACACACTTGGAGTGTGATCATGGAAAATCCAAGTGGCACTGTAGCTGCAGCAGAATGAGAAGGGAAGAAATATTAAGAGATGAAGTCAGGGAAGTAACAGAGTCAGATCATGTAGGTCTTCATGGGCTTTTGTAACAAAGTTTGAACATGACTGACTTACAGTTTAGACAGATCAATCAGGCTGCTGAGCTAGAAGGAGATATAATGGGGGCCAGAAGACCTGTTAAGATGCTATTGAAGTAATGGAAGAAAAAGATGATGGTGGCTCAAAACAAACTACCAACGGAAGTGGCTGAGTTGTGGTCAGAGTCTGAAAGCATTTTGAAGGTAGAGCCAAGAATATTTTCTGATAGATTGGATGTGGTAAGAGAAAGTGAGGAGACAAGAACTATTCCAAAGGTTCTGACCTACGCTTGTAAGGTTGGAGTTGCTATCTAGGGAGAGAGGTGAGTGGAGCAAGTTTTTTTTTTTTTTTTTTTTTTGGAAAATCTTGAGTTTACTTCTGGATATGTTGAATCCAATATGCAGCAGTTCTACTCTGTCCTATATGGTCAATATGAGTCAAATTAACTCAGTGGCAGTGGGTTTGGGTTTTATTAGATTCAAATATACAGATGTTCTATGAGCAGTTGGATAGAAAAGTTTAAAGTTTCAGAGAGAGAGGTCCCAGCTACAGAAATAAAATTAGGAGTAGTGTCACTTCAAAGATTTATTATTATTATTATTATTATTTACCATTCTTAATAGTATATCTATATCCCAATTCCTTTATGCCTAGATGACCTGAAAATAAAGAAGAAAGGAAGAAAAATAAGAAGGAAAGAGAGACTTCCTCAATTATCCGACTGATTGTGGAAAGATCCACAATCTTAAAGTGTTACATAGGCAGGCTCATTCTAATTCAGATAGAGGGCACACTCTTGAACAGATAAAATCAAATTTTAAAAATTCTGAATCCTATTTTCTCACAGATACATACCTTACAATGTTTCTAAGTCATTTTTAATAGATCTTCCATTAGAAATGGCTTATAATATTTTAACTTGAAGCTGATCTACCTCCAGCCTTTAAAATAATTAAATATTCAAATGCTCAGGGAATGGGGTATTGGTGAAGCAAGGATCCTTCTGCTAATTTCTGCATTAGGTAAAAGGAAATGTGGGCATTGAGTTGGCCTCTGGTGCATGTGACATATAATGCTTTCCCTGTAGTCTAGGTGTTGGAATGCCCACTTTCTTTAAGAAGATACTTCTCAAGGGAAAATCACAGACTGAAAGGGAAGAGGAAGTAAAAGGAAAAGACAACCCAATCTTCATCTTCTTAGGTTCATTTTGAAAGCTGATCACTGGCCCTTTCTCCTTCAATAGCAACTGCTTTGTGTGGAACCAGAAAAAGTGAGAGCCTTCAGTGATGATTTGCAGCTCCAGCCATCTCCAGTGCCCACCTGGCAGAGCTCACAGGTGAACAGCCCAGCACTGGGCTTGTTTGCTCAGTTCCCAAAGCTGATGAGCCTCTCACCACCTACCCAGCAAGAAGCAGGAAAGGTAGTCACTGCCACTTGCTCAGCCCAGTCCCCTTGCCCTCCCAGTGACCTCCTATCTGTTGGAAATCAGTCTGTTTACATCTGCTAGAAGAAGGGTTAATCCAGGGGGCTGGATTTGCATCGACCTTTACCTTTTCTTCCTTAGATTTCTTACACATTATTGTCCCCTAATTTTTCTTCCATAATTATTCTGTGGCAAGTAAATGTTCCCCTAAGCCTCTCCTTATTAACCAAGAGAAAAAGAGAAGGAACTACTTTTTGTCCCCCTGAATTTAGTTTTTGAAAACATAAGCATGTGAGCAAGTGTTGACAAAGAAAAGGAGAGGGGGAAAAAACTTTAGTGCCAGCATTCAACAGAGCATTGTCTGTGCTGTCTTCATCTGCATTAAATTGGTCATGACCTTCCAGGTGTCTTTAAGGTTGAAGTGTTTGCTGGACCATTTCGAGCTGAGCCGGCTGGTCCACGTGACCCTTCTGACATCAAGAGGCAGGCTTTTAAAAGAACAGAGGCACCTTGTCAGGGCTCAGGGGTCACTAATAGCCTGCCTTGGGCCTCCAATAGGTTATGTTCGGCTTCCTCGTCCAACACAAAGGGAAAGGCGAGGGAGGCTGGGGAGAGTAGGGGGATAATTATCATTCTGGTGTTTTTTCCCTCAGACCTGGAGTTATGCTCCATGTCACTGTGTTAATGTGCCTGCAACCAGGGAGACACATAATGCTCCTCTCAGCCCTGTTTATTAGCAAGATCCATTTGCAAAAGGCCCTTCTTTTGTGCCACAATATGAATGTGCTTTGATGGCAAATAATTACGGCAGTCCTTTTGACATGAAGATCCACAGGCTGCCCTAGTTAAGCCAGTAATTAGCCTGTCCTCCTTTTTTTATTATTATTGAGAAACTACAAATTATCCTCATATGTGCACTGGCCATTGCTTTTTCTCCTCTCTATTCTCCCACTCTCTCCGGCTCGCTCTCTCCTGCTGGCCCGCTCGGCTCTTTTCTCTCGGCCTCTCCCTCTTCTCCCTCAGCACTTTGGATAAGCGGAATGCAGCTGCACAAAAGCAAGATAAAGCTCGACCATCAAGATGATGAACAATCTGGATGAAGAGCCTTCGAGACGAACACAAAAGCTGGAGAAGTGCAGTTGATGTAGGCCCGGACAGCTGAAGAATGCCTCGGTCTAACGATGAATAGACCTCATTTGTGAATATACAGATTTTCCACGATGAATAAAAACTGAGTGGAGGTCACAATAAATAAACTTTTTCCCCCCTACTTCTTAAGTAATAATTCAGGTTCCCAGCACCAAACAGCTGTAAATTGAAGGTTGTGCTTAGTTTCCTCAACTCTCAAAGGGGATAATTAAGCGAAGATCACATTGTTTGATATATTAGTGTAATGATGAGCTACTATATTCTACTTGTTTCAAGTTATTTTAGTTTTTCTTTCCCATTATCTTTTTTTTTTTTTAAATTGCATTTCAAATACATTTTAAATGTAGGAACAGCAGTTCTGAAACATAGTCTGCCCTGTGTTTGGATCTATTTGAAATGTATTCATATAACATTTAATTAAAGCTGCAACATCCCCCTTTCGAAAATGCGTGGAGGTAGAAATATCTATATTATCTGACTAGTTCTGACATAATCTTGCCAAAAGGCTGACTCTTTTTCCTTATTGGTGCAAGATAATTAGACCATCATTAACCTCCTGAAGCATTACTGTCAGTATTTGTTGGCATTATAAAATCAGGATTTGGGAAGATTTTCATAATTTTACTTAAGATCACTGTGGAGGCAAAGATCAGTTCCGAAACATGTTCAGCGTAGAAGATTTCTGAAAGCTAGACTGTGCAAGGCTGTTCTTTATACAGGAACTCAGCTCAGGGGAAAAGCTACAGAGGCTGTCCCTACACTCTTCAGAGCACCCACTGCCATTTGTGAAGCCTTGACCATGAAAAGGCCAAAAT
>NW_006921633.1:10156441-10157987 GCF_000298275.1 Orycteropus afer afer
AAAAAAAAAAAATGTGTTAGGTGCCATCAAATTGACTCCAGCTCATATCAAGCCTTTGTACAACAGAAGGAGACACTGCCCGGTCTTGCACCAGCCTCCCAATACTTGCTGTGGCTGAGCCCATTGGTGCAGCCATTTGTCAACCCATCTCATTGAGGACCTTCCCCTTTTTCGCTGACCCTCCACTTTCCAAAGCATGATATCTTTCTATAGAGAATGGTCC
Source organism: Orycteropus afer afer (assembly GCF_000298275.1). Taxonomy (NCBI): domain Eukaryota; kingdom Metazoa; phylum Chordata; class Mammalia; order Tubulidentata; family Orycteropodidae; genus Orycteropus; species Orycteropus afer. Next base: position 10,156,665 of record NW_006921633.1, read on the forward strand.
TTTCTGACAACATGACCAATGCAGGTAAGACAAAGTCTGGTCATTCTCACAAGGAACATTCTGGCTGCACTTCTTCCAGGACAGATTTATTCATCTTCTGGCAGCCCTTGGTACTTTCAGTTTTCTTCGCCAATGCTGCACCTCAAAACCATCAACTCTTCTTCAGTTTTCCTTATTCTTTGTCCAGCTTTCACCTGTGTATGAAGCAATTGAAAACACCATGGTTTGGGTGAGACACACTTTAGTCTTCAAAGAGACATCTTTGCTTTTCAGCATTTTAAAGAGTTATTTTACAGTAGATTTGCCCAGTACAATACAATATCTGATTTCTTGACTGCTTTTACCATTGATGTTGATTGTGGAACCAAGTAATATGAAATCTTTCACAACTTCAATCTTCTCTCCATTTATCGTGATGCTGCTTTTATTGGTCCTGTTGTGAGGATTTTCATTTTCTTTATGCTGAGGTATCTGGGGGCGTAGTGCCTAAGGCATTTGACTGCTAACCAGAAGGCCGGCAGTTCAAAGCCACCAGTCACTCCTTGGAAGGAAGGTTGGGCAATCTACTTCCTTAATGGCACTGCCTCAGAAACCCAAGCAGGGGTCACTGTGAGTCAAAATCGACTTGACAGCAGTGAATTTGGTTTGGTTTTTGGTTTTATGCTGACGTATAATCCACACTACAGACTATAAGCTTTAATCTTCATCAATAAGTGCTTCAAGTCATCTTCACTTTCAGCAAGCATATCACAAGTTGTTAATGGGTTAATGAGCCTTCCTCCAATCTTGATGCCACATTTCTCTTCATATAGTCCAGCTTCTCACACTATTTGCTCAGCATTGAATAAGTGTGGTGAAAAGATACAACCCTGACATACTCCTTCCTGATCTTAAACCATGCAGTATCCCCTTGCTCTGTTTAAACGATAGCCTCCTGGTGTGTGTACAGGTTCCTTATGAAAACAATTAAGTATTCTGGAATTCCCATTCTTTTCAATGTTATGCATAGTCTCAAATGCTTTTGCGTAGTCAATAAAACACAAGTGAACATCTTTCTGGTATTCTTTACTTTCAGCCAAGATCCATCTGATGTCAGCAATGATATCCCTCATTCCATGTCCTCTTGTGAAAGCAGCTTGCATTTCTGGAAGCTTCCTGTCAATATACTGCTACCATTTCTTAATTATCTTCAGCAAGATTTTACTAGAGTGTGATAGCAATGATATTGCTTGATAATTTCCACATGCTGTTGGATCACCTTTCTTTGGAATGGGTACAAATGTTGATCTCTTCCAGGCAGTTGGCCAGGTAGCTGTCTTCCAA
>NW_006921633.1:10158492-10168029 GCF_000298275.1 Orycteropus afer afer
GAAATCTTCTGTTGTTTATTGTTTCTAGAAAAAAGTACTCCAGAATTTTTTTTTTTTTTAATTCTCCCTAGTAAGTCCTAATACAGAGTGGGCTCTACATTCAAGAAGCCTCTCATATTTTCCAAATTAAAAGCCAAAGTCACTGCCATTGAGTTGATTCTGAACCATAGTGAAGCCCATTGGGTTTACAAGGCTGTATAATGGAAGTAGACTTCATCTTTCTTCCACAGAGCAGCTGGTGGGTCTGATCCACTGACCTTTAGGTTAACAGCCAAATGTCTTAACCACTGCATCACCAGAGCTCCTTTAGATTGCCAAACCTTCCTTCCAAGGAGTGGCTGGTAGGTTTGAACCACTAGCCTTCTGATTAGTAGTCAAATGCCTTAGGCACTACACCACCAGAACTCCCAGATTTTGCACCAGGTATAGAAAACTATTTGTGAACAGGAACACTGAGAAATTTGAAGCATGGAATATGGAAATCAGAACAACTCACTCTTGACTCCTTTATGATCTAAGCCTCACAAAAGAAGAGTGACTTTCTAATGGTCATAACCCTGAAGACCTTTAACTCAAGGACAACCCATGGCTTTGCATGATGAGAAGCTATCTTTCTGCATGACTCCCCCAGTCTATTCAAAGTAACTCTAGGGAGAAGCAAGCAATTAAATGTCCTGCCTGCCCATACAACATCAGAAAGCAAGTGCAAGGAACAAAATGCCTGGAGCAGTCCAAGGCAGAGGACAAAGACATTCCAAGAAGAGTCTGAACCCATTTCCAAATGTATAGAGAGGAAATCCTTGGCATCATGAACTTTTTTTTGTATGCCTGCTTTAGTAAACTGGCTAGAACCAAAAGAAATCAGGTAGTGGACCTCAAACAAAGGCAATCCTTGACAACTTTACTTGCTGGTATCTTAGGGTTGCATACATTTGGAAATGTTACATAGGATTAGGCCAAGGAAGCCTCAGGAGTTCACCTAGTCAAATATGAAATACGTTAATCAGCTCTAAAGTGCTGGGAGAGGCCAGGTCTGGTATGATGCACAGACCTGTCTAAAAAGTCAGACAGCTAATCAACATTCTGTCACTTACTTTTCTCCTTGAGGCTTATAAATTCTGCTCATATTATATTGAATGCCTGCTATAAGTTAACATTTTTCCAGGCTGTGGAATTTACAAGTAAAACAAACCAGGTCAAACTCCTGCTTTCATGGAACTTACATTTCAATAGGAGCAATAGTACACAAAGAAATGAATCAAAATATAGCCAGTTAGTGATAAATGTTCCAAAGAAACAAAATGCAGGAGGACATGAGAGGGGAAAAAAAAAAAAAAAAGTGCTACTGTGTTACATAACTTGGTCACTGAGGGTCAATCAGATAACATTATATTTGACCAGAGACCTGAAAGAAATGAAAAGGGGAAACATGCAGGCTTGGAAAAAGACTTTTCCAGGCTTGGGGAGCCTTTGGTCAAAGAGCCTGAAGAAGGAATATGCTTGGCATGCACCAAGATCACTAAGAAAGGACATAAGCACTAAGAGTACTGAGCAAGAAGCTAGAGGGAGGGGGGATGAGATGAGAGAAGAGATGGGAAGATAAGTTATAGAGGGCATCTCACCACGAAATGAAAATAAAGCCTTCTTGGTAATTTACAGAAGTAGACTGCCCAGTCTTCCTTCCAAGAAGTGGCTAGTGGGTTTGAACCATCAGTCTTCTAACCAGAAGTCAAATGTCTTAGGCACTGCACCACCAGAGCGCCCAAATTTTAAGTGCTGGAAGATGAGCCTCTCAGGTCAGAAAGTACTCAAAATACAACAGGAGAAGTGTTGCCTCCTCAAAATAGCTGATCTTAACAAAGTGAATAGAGTAAAGATCTGAGGATATTCATTTGCGGATATAGCACAACTCAAAATAAGAAGAAACAGCTGCAAACTTCCATTAATAATCAGAACGTGGAATGTCTGAAGTATGAATCTAGGGAAATTGGAAGTTGCCAAAAATGAAATGGAACACATAAAGATCAATATCCTAGGCATTAGTGAGCTGAAATGGACTGGGCTTGGTCATTATGAATCAGAAAACCATATGATCTACTATGCTGGAATGAGAAATTGAAGAGGAATGGAGTGGCATTCATTGTCACAAAGAACGTTTCAAAAGTCTGTCCTGAAGTATAATGCTGTCAGTGATAGGATGTTGTCAGTGATAGGATAATATCCATACACCTACAAGGCTGCTGTACATAGGGTTGCTATGAGTCAGATATGACTCAACGGCACCTAACAACAACAACAACAAGGAAAACCAGTTAATACTAACTTTTAAATTCATGTACCAACCACCAAAGCCAAAGATGAAGAAATTGAAGATTTTTATCAAGCTCTACAGTATAAAATTGACCAAAGATGCAATCAAGACATGTTGACTATTACTGGTGATTGGAATGAACACATTGGAAACAAAGAAGAATCATCAGTAGTTGGAAAACATGGCCTTGATGATAGAAATGACACTGGAGATCACATGACAGAATTCTGCAAGGCCAACAACTTATTCATTGCAAATACCTTTTTCAACAACACAAACCACAGTTATATATGAGGTCACTATTAGGTAGAATACACAGGAATCAGATCAACCGTATCTGTGAAAGGAAGCAATGGAGAAGCTCAATATCTTCAGCCAAAACAAGGCCAGGAGCTGATTGTGGAACAGACCATGAATTGCTCATATGCAAGTTCAAGCTGAAGTTGAAGAAATTTCAACCAAGTCCACAAGAGCTAAAATGTGACTTTGATTATATCCCAACTGAGTTTAGAGATCATCTAAAGAATAAATTTGACCCACTGAACACCAATGACCAAACACCAGAGGAACTGTGGGATGACATCAAGAACATCATCCATGAAGAAAGCAATAGGTCATTAAAAAGACAGGAAAGGAAGAAAAGACCAAAATGGATGTCAGAAGAGACTCTGAAACTTGCTCATGAATGGAGAGTAGCTAATGCAAATGGAAGAAACGACGAGATAAAAGACAGCTTGAGAAGACAAAGTCAATTATTATAATGAAATGTGCAAGGACCTGCAGTTAGAAAAACAAAAGGGAAGAGCACACTCAGAATTTCTAAAGCTGAAAAAATTGAAGAAAAAATGCAAGCCTCAAGTTGCAATATTGAAAAATTCTATGGGCAAAATATTGACTGATGCAGGAAACATCAAAAGAAGATGGGAGGAATATACAGAGTCACTGTAGCAAAAAGAACTGGTTGATATGCATCTATTTCAAGAGGTGGCATATGATCAAGAATCTATGGTACTTAAGGAAGAAGTCAAAGCTGCACTGAAGGAATTAATGAAAAACAAGGCTCCTAGGAAAGGATGGAATACCCAATTGAGATGTTTCAATAAAGAGATGCCCCATTGGAGACACTCACTCAGTTATGCCAAGAGATTTGGAAGACAGCTACCTGGCCAACTGCCTGGAAGAGATCAACATTTGTACCCATTCCAAAGAAAGGTGATCCCACAGAATGTGGAAATTATAGAACAATATCATTGCTATCACACTCTAGTAAAATCTTGCTGAAGATAATTAAGAAATGGTAGCAGTATATTGACAGGAAGCTTCCAGAAATGCAAGCTGGATTCAGAGGAGGATATGGAATGAGGGATATCATTGCTGACATCAGATGGATCTTGGCTGAAAGCAAAGAATACCAGATAGATGTTTACTTGTGTTTCATTGACTATGCAAAAGTATTCAATTGTGTGGATCACAACAAATTATGGATAACATTGAGAAGAATGGGAATTCCAGAACCCATAATTGTGCTCATAAGGAACCTATACATGAACATGAACCAGGAGGCTGTTTTTCAAACAGAACAAGGAGATATTGTGTGGTTTAAAATCAGGAAGGAGTATGTCAGGGTTGTATCCTTTCACCATACTTATTCAATCTGTATGCTGAGCAACTAATATGAGAAGCTGCACTATATGAAGAAGAATGTGGCATGAAGATTGGAGGAAGACTCATTTACAACCTGTGATATGTAGATGACACAACCTTTCTTGCTGCAAGTGAAGATAACTTGAAGTACTTACTGATGAAGATTAAAGCCTATAGTATAGTATATAGTATGGATTACATCTCAAAATAAAGAAAATGAAAATCCTCACAACTGGACCAATAAGCAGTATCATGATAAATGGAGAAAAGTTTGAAGTTGTCAAAGATTTCACAGGGCTTGTTTCCACAATCAACATCAATGGAAGCAGCAGTCAAGAGATTAGACAGCACATTGCATTGGGCAAATCTGCTGCAAAAGACTTCTTTAAAGTGCTGAAGAATAAAGACATCTCCTTGAAGACTAAGGTGTGTGAAGCCCAAGCCATGGTATTTTCAATCACCTCATATTCATGTGAAAGCTGGGCAATAAAGAAGGGAGACCAAAGAAGAGTTGATGCTTATGAGGATGATGTTGGTGAAGAACACTGAAAGTTCCATGGACTGCCAGAAGAACTAACAGGTAGGTCTGTCCTGGAAGAAGGGCAGCAGGAATGCTCCTTGGAACCCAGAATGGCCAGACTTTGTCGGATCTATTTTGGTCATGTTGTCAGAAGGGACCATTCCCTAGAGAAAGATATCATGTTTGATAAAGTGGAGGGTCAGAGAAAAAGGGGAAGGCCCTCAGCAAGATGGATTGATGCAGTGGCTGCAATGAAGGGCTTGGGTACAGCAAGGATTGTGAGGCTGGCACAGGATTGAACAGTGTTTTGTTCTGTCATACACAGTGTCTCTATGAGTTGAAGCCAACTCGACGGCACTTAACAACAACAACAAATTTTAAGTAATTTACTTTGTCCATCTTTCTTAACTTCTAATAAAATTTACACATAAAGGTACTGAAAAGCATATTCCTGGATGATGGGGGACTTATTGACTCAGACTTTCAAGTTATGATATAATGAGTGTTGACTAGTAAAGCAATCACCTCATCTGCATGATAAAGGTAGACAACGAAGCAGGAACACAAAAGAAGAATTGATCCATTAAACTGTGGTGTTGGCAAAGAATATTGTCTATTCTGTAAACGGCCAGAAGAACAAACAAATTGTAGGAGAAATGCAACCAGAATACTCCTTAGAAGCAAGGATGGTGAAACTTCAGCTCACTTACTTTGGTCTTCAGCACAGATAAATCAGCAAAAAAGAACATCAAATTGAGCAAATAGAGGGTCAATGACTATGAGGGAAACCATCAATGAGAAGAATGACAAAATCCATAACAGTGCACTCAAACTTACCAATGACCATGGAGATAGCCCAGGCCCTGGCAATGTTCAGTTCTGTTGAATGTAATGTCACTATGAGTTGGAGCCAATTCATTGGCAACTAACAACTACTAGTAAAAATATGGCCCAATTTAACTTTCCAGTTAGAAAAACAAATGCTCCAAACACACATACCGAAGCAAAAGATTTGAATAAATACTGTAACAAAGAAGATAAATGAATGAAAAAGAAAGATGTGAAAAGTTGTTCAATATCATTAGCTATTATAGAAATGCCAATTGAAACTGCCATTAGAAACCATGACATACCTATTGGAACTTCTCAAATAATGATAATAATGGCAATTCCAAATGCTGAAAAAAATTGGAGCAACTGGAGCTCTCATATATTGCTGGTGGGACTATAAAATGGTAAAAAAAAAATTATTTAGACACTCATCATGTAATCCAACAACCCTACAACTAAGAGAGATGAGGCATGGACACACAAAACCTGTGCACAAATACTTAGAGCAGTTTCATTTGTAATCACTGCAGTGAATTGCTTGATGTGGCCCTTCTAGCCATTGTCCTCCATTCTGTGATGTTTTGTAAATCCCATTACCCATGCCTGTTTGGGGTGCTGTGGTAGTTAAGGTCAGGTATCAACTTGGCTGTGCAGCTGGTAGTAGTCATTCCCTATAATGACTGGCAATCAACTCTGTGATGGGATTTAGGTTAATTCTGTTGGGGCAACACAGGTGGAATGTATCTTGAGTCCTGCCTTGCTGGAGGGTATAATTCAAATCACCACGCTTAGATTCCCTGAGGGTATACCTACGAATCTCCTGGGAAGATTGGCTCTCCTCTTGCTCCGGCTTTGTGTCTTGGATCATCCTCATCTCACCCCTGGATTTGGGACAGCAGCCATCATCTGATCTGCTGATCGAGGTTCATCAAACCCCGAGAGTTGGGAGGATCCGCCAGACCTACTCACAGACCCGGGACTCTCCAGCCTGTCAGCCTCCACCACTACTACATAAGACGAACCCTTGGGTGTCTGTGAGTTCTGTGAGGCATTAGGGAAATTATTGGGAGGAGGAGGAGGAGTTAATGTCTGAAATGATGGAGTGGCATGGTAGTTTGGACATTTGGGACATCCTTGACCTCCACTTCATGGGGACCGGCCTAGTGCTGATCTTTCTAAGAGAAATTGTTCAAGCAATCACTAAAAAGTGGAAGCCACCCAAATGTCCATCTATTGGCCTTATAAACAAATTATGATACATTTATGTAATAGAACACACTCCTCACCAAGGCAAAAGAAAGGACTACTGCTATAAGGAACAATACGGATGAAACTCAAAGCATTTTGCTAGGTGATTCAAAAGTATACATACTCTGAAATGCCATTTATATGGCACTCTAAGAAAGGTATCATTAGACCTGTGATTGCCAGGGACTGAGGATGGGGAAAGGGGAACTGGCTATAATGCAGCATGAGAAAACGTTTTGGGAGCATGAAAATATTCTCTATCTTGATTGTAGTGAAAGTTACACAGCTGCATATATTTGTCAAAATTCATAGAACTGCACATCTCAAAGAGGTAAATTTCATTGTATGTAAATTATACCTCAATAAAAAAAAATGCCTAGTGCAATATTGATACATTCTCATGTGAGAAAGGGGTTCCATAGATGACAGATTTTTAAAAATTAATTTTAGAGCTCTTCATCTTTCCTACTGAAGGAATAATAAATTTTTAAGTAGACTGTTGTCACTGATATATATGGTGTGGGAAAGCAGTGTTCTAATGGGGCTGTGGGCAGAGAGGAGCTCAGAGTCTCAGGCCCTAGCAAGTAGGACAATATTTTTCAGAACTATATCTGCTCCATGCAACTCTCCTGTATTGCAAATGTCATCATCTCAATATCTGAGAAGGGCAGAAGTACTCTCTCCTTCATCACACCTGGGTAGGACAAAGTCTCCACCCCTTCTCCAATAGTTTCTTATACTGTAGCTTTTTGTTTGTTTGGGGATATCTAGTGATCCTTCAAAGTACACACAGTCTTCTTGCTCTGCTTCCCCTCTGTAGTCACCCAGCATAGCAAGGACCCAGAATTAATCCGTGTAATTAAGCACCTATTATTTGCAAAATACTTTGAAATGTACAAACGTAGCACCTACTCTTCAAAACTCTTAATTTAAATAGGAAGAGGAAACATGTATGCAAAAAGATAAATTAAACATGTATGCAGAAACTGTCACTTATTGGGTACAGATAATACCTGTCATTCAAAACTGAAATGTTCCATCTAAGGAAATAATGACAATTATTACCATACATAGAATGCCAACTATACCAACCCTATACCAACCCACTTATATGCATCATCTCATTTAATCTTCATAGTAACTCTGAGAGTTAAGTTAGTTACCAGTTTTACAAGTGAGGAAACAGGCTCAGAGGAGATGAGTAACTTGCTCACAGCCCCTCAGCTGCTGAGATAGAATGTGAACCTAGATCCTCCTGAGTGCAAGGCCTGCGGGTTTTCAGCCATCCTCAGCTAAGCTGGTTTAAGAAAAGGAAAAAAAAAAAAAGGATAGATTTCAGCTCAATTATACAGGGTCTAAAATTCTATAGTGGTAACAGTAAGAAAAGGTGTGAAAAAGCCCAAGAGTTAGAGGGGAAATGAAGACAACAGAAATACAATATCTACTTTCCAAATATTTGTTAGATTACATCCAATATGTTTTAGTTCCCAAATATTTTTGGGAGTGTAGTAAGTGTAGTAAGTAAACAGCTCTCTTCTTTTAATTTATATCTAGTATCTAAATCAGGTCAAATTATTTCAAAAATAGAGACCTCATCTGCTGAAATGAATTTTCCATGTTAGGAATTTTCTTTGGGGAAGCGGTTGAGGAATTCATTCACCTTGGCTTAGTTGAGTTACTCCCTACTATGATCCTCTCAGCTTACTCTAAGAAGACAGAAAAATGCAGTAAGATCTACCATAAACCATAATTGAAAATACCCAAAATCTTTTATCCCTGAGTTATAGCTAGAAAATTGTTGTTTTTGTTGTTGTTATGTGCCGTAGAGTCGGACCAGACTCATAGTGACCCCTTCTTGGGTTTCCAAGGCAGTATCACTAAAGAAGTAGATTGCCCAACCTTCCTTCCAAGGAGTGGCTGGTGGGTTTGAACCACCAGCCTTGTTGTTAGCAGTCACGTGCCTTAGGCACTATGCTACCAGAGCTCCCAAATAGAAAATTAGACATTTAAAATCAGAATTATCTAATACAACCTAAGGCCTTTTCTTGAGGGTCATATTTCTTGTTTTGCACAAACAGAAGGACCCTCTTCCACCCAGCTCCATTTCAATCTTCTGATGCTCAGAGAGCATCAAGGTAGGCAGTTCAAAGTGTTGAAGCAGACCTACATGGGGCTCAGTAAAACATAATTCAAGAAATGGACACATCAGACCAACCACAAAAATCTTCAATTTATTTTGCCAATGTGTTAATGTTTACTAAGGGTCTAAAATAGGGATCAGCAAACTTTTTCCACAAAGCGTCAGATAGTAAATATTTTAGGCTTTGATGCTCATAAGATTTCTGTTGCAAGTACTCAATTCTGCTGTCATAACTCAAAAGCTGCCATGGATGATACATAAATAAATGGGTGTGGCAGTGCTCCAGTAAAATTTTTATTTATAGAAGTAGGGAGGCCCTTCTCTAGAGTTAATAGGCTTTCTTGGAGCTGACCTGCTATAGGTCAATAAGCAGGAGCTCAGGAATTCTAAAAGTTGCAACCCATCAATGGATGGTGCCCACTGCTTCAGCTCACAGATGGACCTCGTTCTTATCCACCATGGCTTCATTCCCAGTTAGGTCTTTTTACTTGCCCAGCATTTAAACTGCTAATGGATTTCCATTAGCAATTGTGGCAAAGGCAGTGGATTTATTAACTTTTTTTCTTCACTCAATATCCTCATTTATAACAAGGTATGTGTTGGAGAACACAGAGCAAGATCAATAGCCAGTATAAAATAAGGAGATACACAATGTAGTTACTCATCTCTCTCTATTCCCCACATCATTTAATGATTGTTTATTTATCCTCTTTTCTCTTCTCTTCATAGTTTCTTCTCTCCTTCCTGCATCTGTCTCCTGTCTTTCTCTCTCTCTCTGTCTCTCTCTGAGTCTCTAACCATTTCTCTCTGTTAGTCTTCCCAACCATATATATAAATATATGT